>NC_089249.1:142923433-143244061 GCF_963930625.1 Muntiacus reevesi | reverse complement strand
TTTTGAAAATGAAAATTCCATTATTGTATGTCATTCCCAGTAATGTTTTGTATTTGCCCTTAAAGTTCTGTTCCCTACTCTCCTCCTATAACCTTTGCCTGCTATGGTTTAAGGGGGATTAGTCTCCCCTCCTCAGCCAAGCTTTGGTTTCCCTAGCTATTTTGCATTTCTCTTAGGCCTTTGCCTATGCTCTGTCAGTTCAGTTCAGTCTCTCAGTCATGTCCGACTCTTTGCGATCCCATGGACTACAGCACACCAGGCCTCCCTGTCCATCACCAACTCCCAGAGCCTACTCAAACTCCTGTCTATTGCGTCAGTGATGCCATCCAACCATCTCATCCTCTGTCTTTCCCTTCTCCTCCTGCCCTCAATCTTTCCCAGGATCAGGGTCTTTTCTAATGAGTCGGTTCTTCACATCAGGTGGCCAAAGTATTGGAGCTTCGGCTTCAACATCAGTCCTTCTAATGAATAATCAGGATTGGTTTCCCTAAGGATTGACTGGTTGGATCTCCTTGCAGTCCAAGAGACTCTCAAGGGTTTTCTCCAACACCACAGTTCAAAAGCTTCAATTCTTCGGTGCTCAGCTTTCTTTATAGACCAACTCTCACATCCATAAACTCTCACATCCATACATGACCACTGGAAAAACCATAGCCTTGACTAGATGGACCTTTGTTGGTAAAGTAATGTCTCTGCTTCTTAATATGCTGTCTAGGTTGGTCATAGCTTTTCTTCCAAGGAGCAAGCGTCTTTTAATTTCATGGCTGCAGTCACTATCTCAGTGATTTCAGAGTCCAAAAAAATAGTTTCTCACTGTTTCCATTGTTTCCACATCTATTTGCCATGAAGTGATGGGACCAGATGCCATGATCTTAGTTTTCTGAATGTTGAATTTTAAGTCAACTTTTTCACTATCTTCTTTCAATTTTATCGAGAGGCTCTTTATTTCTTCTTTGCTTCCTCTATACCCTGCCTGGAAAGCTCTTGACCTCAGCCCCCTACAGGCTCTATTGGGAAAACACCCTTTACACAGGCAGACCTTCTCCAACTGTGTTTCAGCCCCTCCCCACACATACTCAGTTAAAACCTGCATTATACAATCCCATATAATTTTGTGATAACACTTTAGTTGCATGTCCAGGCTAGAATGGACTCATCATGAGCACAGGTTGTTTTTCCGTCTTGTTTTCACGATCACTCTGGTATGCAGCACCAGACCTGACCCATAGAAGGCCATCCATAGATACTTATTTAATCATCTGCACTTTTCACCTTAGGGTTTCCTAATCTTCACTTTCAACCCAGCATACTCCCCTTCTAAATGTACTGCTGTAATAGCAGAGAATATTAGTTAAATATTGAAAATTTGGCCTAGAAAGGTATTCACAACTCCCTTCCTGGAAAATTGGGCTTGGTGCTTTTCTGTCTCTTTCCTTTGTGAGAAATAGCCCTCATTGTCTTCAGGACACAAAATTAGGTGATCAGGTGTCTCTCAACTTACTCTGCTGGCTCTTCAGGCAGAAGATCCCCAAGATTACAAATAGAAAAGGAAAGACTTAATTTTTCATAGGCAATCAGGGAAATTGGATGTAGTGATAAACCGAGCAAAGTCATAGGATGTTTCTCCTAAAATAAACTGAACAGAGGGCCCTGTTACAGAATTGTAATTGTAATATGATGTGTAAAGGTTGCCCCAGATTTTTTTCTCATTGCTTTTCTTATAAGAGGGGAAAATATCCAGCCCACAGTATGCAGTAATTGGAAGTTTGAAACCGAAACTGTTTGTTTCCTCATCTGTAAAATGAGAAAATTGAACTAAGTGCCCTCTAAGGCTGCTCTGAAACTCTGTGACCTTATTCTACAAGTCTTTATAAAAATTGTTCACAAGAACGTCTAGGTTTCTGAAAATACATTGCTCTTGAGGAAATCAAAGTTTTATTGCAAGATTTTTTTTTAAATGTAAACACTTCTATGAACTTCACAAAAAATCAGGTGGAGAATAGTGTGGATTTTCAATCTGCCAACAACAATTCCATTCTAAAAAGTTCAATTGTCAGTAATTTTAGGACTCAGCACACAACTATATAAGGGCTAGAAGGGCTGAAACCTCCTAGCAGGTTTGGAATTCTGTGTCTTTGTCTAGAGGCAAAAATGAAATACCTTCTTAACTGCAAAAGATTAGTATCTAAGACTTTAAAAAAAATAAATAAAGGTGCCATGTGATACTTGGTATTATTAGTAGTAAATATCTACTTCTTTTTATAGTCCATCATGGGGCTTTGCTTTCCTTCCCCACTGATGTTGGGTTGCTTTGGCCACTGAAATATTTGTGGACATGAAAAACATTGTGCTTTCCTCAGTTTAACTTCAATCTTGTGGTGACTTGCCATGAGTTGTCCTGGGTAATTACTGTCTGGAGTCCAAGATAAAAAATATGGCGCAGATATAAGCTTAACTCACAGACCCTCCCAGCTGAGCTCAGCAAAACTCAGCTAAATCACAGTTGATCTGCTGACCTTTCAGCATGAGAATAAATGCTTGCTATTTTAAGCTACTAAGTTTTGAGGTGGTTATTACATAGCATTATCATGAAAAAGCTGATTAATACAAGATGTAATGTAGGTTCTTGTGAGATATAACATGATGCTTAAGATATGGTTTCTGAAATTTGGCACACCTTGTTTTGAGTCTCACTTCCTTTATTTATTAGATGTGAAATGTTATGCAATAGATTTAACCTCTTGGAGACTCTTTCCTCATCTGCAAAATGGAGATAATTATGGTAACAACCAAAGAGCACTGTTGTGTAGACCAAATGAGTTAATACATATCAAGAAGCTAAGACAGTGCCTGATACATAGTGAGGAGCCAGGAAATGTTTATTATCATTAACAATAATGATTATTATAATTTCTATGGCATAAATATTACTTTCCTGTTAAATTATAAAACTAGATATAAAGACTTATTTGGAATATTTGGTGAAAAAGAATGAAGAAGATAAGTATTCTGCCACATGGCTAATAAGTTCGTACGATATTAAAAAAGTCTCCCTAGTAGCTCAGATGGTAAGGAATCCACCTGCAAAGCAGGAGACCCAGGTTCAATCCCTGGGTCAGGAAGATCCTCTGGAGAAGGGCATGGCAACCCACTCCAGTATCCTTGCCTGGAGAATCCCATGGACAGAGGAGCCTGGCAGGCTACAGTCTATAGGGTCACACAGAGTTGGACATTACTAAAGTGACTTCACATGCATGCATGTATTTTCTGCCAAGCAAGCTTATCTATATGTATAAAGAAATTTTGAGTTACTTTGCAATGATTTGCCAAATCTGAGCTCTTTTTACTACTAGAATTTACATTTCCTTGTCCCAGAATCTAGGATATGAAGTTTGGTATCAAGTATTAACAGTCTAGGTCCAATCTACACCCTTAGCACCCAGAATTATTCATTAGAGTTCATATGTAATAGTTCACCGCTGCAGTACTTTGCTTTCACATATTTAACAAGCATTTATTACGTACTAGGTATTGCATTCTGAGTGATAAACACTCCATCTCTGGCATTTTGGGGGCTTCCTTGATGGCTCATATGGTAAAGAATCTTCCTACAATGTGAGAGACCCAGGTTCAACCCCTGGGTCAGAAGATCTCCTAGAGAAGGGAGTGGCTACGTACTCCTGTATCCTTGCCTGGAGAATTCCATGGAAAGAAGGAGCCTGAGGGGCTACAGTCTATGGGGTTGCAAAGAGTCAGACATGACTGAGCAACTAACACTTCATTGCACTAGATATTAGAGATAGATAAACAGACATCGTCCTGCATTGATGGCAGTCATAGGTTAGCTACAGATTACAAATATGTTTCACTCTGGTGTCAACTCTGATGGATTTACAATGGCTGCCCAGAGGCTGTTTAAAAACAAATCTAGGAGGAAGGGGACACATGTACACTTATAGATGATTCATGTTGAGGTATGGCAAAAACCTAATTACCTGCCAATTAATTAATTAATTAAAAAAACAATTTTAGGCAACATTTGGTCTTAGTGGGGAAAGAGTCATGGGTCTGGAAGGAAAGAATGGTTTTGAATACTTGCTAATCCAGCTTTAGCTAGAGGTCAGACACATATACAACAAAATATAATTTAATGCAGTAAGTGCTATTTGTGAGACAAGAACAAAGGGGCATGGAACACAGAGCAGGGAGTAATTAATTTAGCCAAGAGGAGAGTTTAGTAAGGAAAGCCTTAATTGAAGGGGTGAAATTTTATCTGGGTCTTGACTGGTGACCAGGAATTCAGTAGGTGATGAAGTGGGGAAAGATGGTTTCAGGCCAAGAACACAGAATGAGCAAAGACGTAGAGGTGTATTAGTACATGGGGTGTTGGGGCGAATAGACTTGTTTGGTTAGAACATGAGATATGGGATTATGCTAGTAGGAATGAGTATTATACGGGGTTGGGACCAGTCTGTAGTGCTTTATTATATAAGCCATAGGAATCCCTGAAGGTTTTTAAACTAGAGCATCATACAGCCAAATGTGTGCCTTTAAAAAGTTACTCATGGAGAACTAGATTGGAGACAGGAAAAAAAGAGAGAGAGGGAGAGAGAGGCGGGCAGCAGAAAGAAGGTTCCTGCAGTTATGCAGGCAAGGGACAGTGGACATCTAAACTGGGGAGATGTGGCAGAGAGAAAAGAAAGGGCATCATCAAACAGAACAAGGATGCTCTTCTCTCAAAGTGAATGTGTTAGTCAGGCAGTCATGTCCAACTCTTTGTGACCCCATGGATTGTAACCCACCAGGCTCTCAAAAATGACCTATTATTAGGGTTTCAGTATAAAGCAAATTCAATGGTCTAATTTTTTCATTGCTTTTGTTCTAGTATTACTGTTTGAACATGTATAGTTTATGTGTGTGTGTTAGTTGCTCAGTCATATCTGACTCAATGCAACCCCATGGACTATAGCCCACAGGCTCCTCTATCCATGGAAGCCTCCAGGCAAAAATACTGGAGTGGGTTGCCATTTCCTTCTCCAGGGCATCTTCCCAACCCAGGGATTGAACCCAGGTCTCCTGCATTGCAGGTGGACTCTTTACCAATTGAGCCATCAGGGAAGCCCTGAATATGTATATACATCATTAAATTACACATAAATGGGAACTTGAGGCTGATTCATGTCAATGTAAGACAAAGCCCACTGAAATGTTGTGAAGTAATTAGCCTCCAACTAATAAAAAAAATTTTTTAAAAAAAGGGAACCTGAAGAGTAACTTCAGATTTTTAAATTTATTCTTGAGTCAATCCTGTGAAGTATGTGCTAGAATTTCCATTTTACAGAGGAGAAAACTGAGGCTCAAGGATTAAAAGAGCCCGGGATCAGTGATCTTAAACTACACATCTTCTAAATGTCAAAATAGCATTTGATCCCAAGACAACTTGACTCCAGAGTCAATGTTCTAAATCACTACTGTGTACCATGGAAACAGTTCATTCTTCAATGTTACTGTCCATTTCCACTAATTGTTAAATCTCTTATATACTTCCTCTTTTCAGTCTCATGTATCTTGACCCAGGAGACAAGCCAGTAAAGTATCAGAGGAGTATTGAAAGCAGGAGAAAAGTTCTCCTGGAAGAATCCAAATAATTTGGGCTTGAGATCAAAGAAAAACTATTGATTTTTTTTCCTGAGTACTTGACAGATTTGTCAAGTAATCTTGAATCTCTTACTCTTTGGAAATCAATGCATTGATTAATCCACAGGCAGTGTACCTAGCACTGTGCTGGGGAAATAAATCACCCTAGCATCAGCCCTCAATAGAGACACAGGGGAAAGAGTCCAAGATTAGGAGATAGGAGACGGACTTGGGAGCCCTGGCTCTGCCATGAACCTGCTCTTGGCCTTAGACAAGTCTCTTCACCTTTCCTCGCCTTCTTTCCACCATTGGAAATAGCCCCAGTGATGGCAAAGGTCCTTACCATTCCTATATTTTTACACTTGCCTTACAGGATAAATTGAAGGAAAAATAAAAGAGCAGTCAGTATTGGACAGAAAACTGTGGTAATAAAACACACTGAATTGCACGACAGGTTTAGCAATCACTTGGCGTCTTCTGAAACTGCCTCCTAAATATGCAGGAAGAGTGTTTATCATTCCAGCTCCTACGGAACCTGACATTTCACTGAGAGAATAGGCTTTTTACAATGTCGCACTTTCTCAAAAATTGCTGCATTGAAATCTTGCGGGATATTTAACACTTGTTTTTAGAGTACCAGAGGCACTTTTAAGCTGAGTTACTCAATGTTTTATCCCTCCTTCCTTTTCATCTTGCCTGGAGACTCCCCAGTGGTAATTTTTAAACATGGCTAGGTACTTCATCGAGGTCTTTGGAGTTCAGGGCAGCGCAGAGTTTACTCTGAGGCAAAATATTTTGAACAGTGGCAGCACGTGCTCAGTTTCCTAGAGCTAACAGCTGCAAATCAATCTTTGCATCCCGCTTCTTCCAAGAAGAGTGGGAGTGGGAGTGGGAGTGGGGTGGGAACGCAAACTTGCTTTGTCCACCTGAGCAGCACGGTCAGGTTTCTCGCAGTCATCCTCTTAGCTTCACAGGAATCGCAGAAGCAACTGTCAAGCCTTGCAACGGTGCGATCCTGCTGCCTTCCAGCTCTAACAATCAAGAGTCAAGTCTCCAGAGAGCAAAGGCTCCAAGCAGTTAGTTATTAGAGATGATGGCATTCCCGGAGCTCTGGGGCTGCCCGCTCTGCCCTCCAAAATAAACGGTCCTCTTAAGGCTTCATACTATGGGTTCCTCCCTATATTAACACAGGAGCTGACAAATTGGGTGCGAAGCTGCGACTCATATTTTGGAGGGTATAAGAGATGATTGTGCTGGTTCTAATTCCAAAGCGGATCTTTTTAGCAGGTTATGATGGATGATTCACCACGGTGGTCAGTGCCTCCTGTATATTTTAGGTGGAATGCTTTCTTTTGACACATACTTTACAGAGACATATGTGTATCCTATTTTAATTAATGGAAGAAATGATTCATTCACAAGTGAAAGATTTAATTAAAGAAAGGGTCAGTAGGGGTCAGCCATGAATTGCAAAATACCTCTGATGTTTATTATACTCTCCACCAACTCTGCATGCTGTCTGGAGTGGTACATGGCAGTAAAGGCAAGCCCTGGAAAGAAAGAAAATGAAGTTTAATTCATTCATTCATTCAACAAATATTATTGAGCCCCTACTGTGTTTTAGGCACTGTGCTAGGCTCTGCAGATAAAATGGTGAGCAGTCAGACATGATTTTTTTGCCCTTATTGAAGTAGGGGAGCACAGGAAAAAGTGAAAAACAAATAAAACTGTTATTACGGATGCTAACATATTTTCTGAAGGAAAAAGTCATTTGGGACTCTTATTGCAGTATTTTGGTATTGTTTTTTAAGGATCTTAATACCCAACTTTATAGTCAGGTACTTATTTAACTTTGGAATATATATCTGAAACCAATCTGAGCCAAGTCCACTAGAAATAGCATCAATATATTATTCCTAGAAGCAGAAGCTATACATACTGAGTTACAGTATATGTCCCTTGTCACAGGGCTCCTTCCTCTGAGTAGATAAACCTTGTGCTTTACAATCAGGGAAACCTGGATTCAATCCCAGCTTCTCAGCTTAATTGCTTTCTGGTCTATAATATTACTTTGCCTTTCTGATCTCAATTTTTTTCTTTTAAAAGGAAGAATAAGAATATATAAGGTATTGAGTCAATGTGAAAAAAATTAATGAATAGTACCTTGCACATAGCTTTTATATTAGTTAATCAGCATTAATATCTGTAATTTGTTTTCTTATACTATTAGTAGTAGGAGGAGTATTCTCCTTCTCTCTGGAACTTTCTTCATTCTATGTTTGTTCTGGTTGTTCATCTTATTTTCTTAACCCCTCATTTGATGACAGAGGTCACAGTTTTTAAAGCACTGAACCCAGTCTGTTATATGCTTAGTGATTGATAAATGACTATCAAATGAATGGATGAAATTTTCTTGATCTCTTGTTGGAACTGGGTAGAGAATAAGTTGACAACAATGTCCCTCAAAGGCTTCCCATAACACTTGGAGTAAAGATCTGTATTCCTTATCATGACAAACAGGAACCTACATGCCCTGACATCTGCCTACCTTTTGGATCACAACCACTGCTACTTTCCATTTTTCACTGAGCTTGAGCAACCAGCCTTGCCTGGAATGCCCTTTCTCTAGAACTGTGCGCGGCTCACTCCTGCCACACCTTCAGCTCTTTGTTCCACATGGTTCCTAGAGGCCTTCCCTGACCACCCTGCCTATTCATTTTCTATCTCCTCATCCGGCTTTATTTTTTCTCAAAGCATTATCTCTGTCAGAAATTACACAATATATTTCAGAGTGTACCAGTCTGTTGTCTATCTCCCCAAATTATCACATGTGAGCTCTTGAGGGCAGGAACCTAGTCTGTTCCTGTCCAGCCCTGAGTCACCCTGCCACCAAATGAGTCAAACAAATGAAGTATCTCTTCGTTTTCCTAGGGAAATATTAAAACTTCCCAAATAGTTTCAGTAGCCTCTAAAATATAAGAAATCTCCCCCCACCCCAGCTCCAAATTTTTGCTTTCAACACTGAATTTAACTTTTCACTACAGAATGGCAGGAAGGGGGAAAGTCTATTTCTAAAATCTAGTCATATGGAAAATGAAGACACAGCCAACATGAGGTCTTCCAAAGCCCCGATTTTAATAGGATTCCTACACATTTTACTTTCTCACCAAGAGTCTGGCCCTTGTAAGTTGCTTCCTTTGTGCTTAAAAAGTAGTTTGTTACTCCTGCTCTCCAAGCCAGCAAACATGGATTTTCTTTAGTTTTCACATGATCTGGCTCAAAACAGCAGGAAACTGGTTTCGTTTGGCGTCCTTCACTGACTCAGAACAGAACTGCAAACAAGAGAGGCTCGCTTAGCGCAGGCGGGCCTAGCGCCGGAGAGCACAGAGCAGAACCTCGTCCTCCACGATGCAGTCCGCAAGCAACGACCGCTCACGACTCTCCTGGAGTGGGAGGGACGAGGCGGGACCCCAGGGGCGTCCCTCCACGCGTAAGGCCTGAGCCTGGGTGTGCGTGCGCGACGCTGCGTGGTGTGCGTGCGCGACGCTGCGTGGTGTGGGGGCTCTGCTGGCTTTGCCTGGAGCGTTTTGACCAAGTCTCTCCAAAGAGCCAAACAATGCCGGCTGTTCCTGGCAAGGCCGGGCCTGGCTTACTCAGATTCGTGTTTTAGGAGAGGTGCTTTGGGGTAACAGAACTGGCTCCATTTCCACCATGACCACATCAGCCCCGGTTTCCGCTGTGCAAAAACAAAATTCTCAAAAATGTTACCATACCAAATCGTATGTGGCTTTTGTTTTATAAACAACTTTTTTTTTTTTTTTGGTCTGTGGAAACTGTAATAAAGACCAACACCATATCCAGTTGTTTTCCAGAGAGCCAATCCCACTTGGGAAATTTTCTCTCAGCATGAGGTCCTGCTCATTTTTTTCCTAGCAGATATTCCTAAAATTTGACCCTGTGTGGTCAAGGGCATAGCAGTGGATCCTCAGCATCTCATCTTGGAACCACGGGCTTCATCCTGCTTCTGAAAGAGGTTTCCGAACCACTGATGGAGCACTGGTGGGAGACAGCCGTGAAGGAAGTGGTCTCACAGAGGATCTCAGTTCTGCTGGGGACTGGAAAGGCTCCCTGGCGAAAGAGGTCATGCATTTGGGGCCCACATGACCCACAGGCCATCAAAGACCGGAAGCTTTGATATTCTTAGTTGCTTGGACATTGTCTGAAACGCATTGCACCAAATGCCTTCCTTCTTTCAATATGATTTCATTTAAGACAAGTAAAATGAAAGCTTACAACAGGACATCACTGATTTTCCAACATAAAACAAGCAAGGGTGATAATATTAATGGAACAAGTATGTCCTGGGAGAAACTTCTTAGTATTTGCACACATTCCCTAGTCCAATGGTTAAGAATTCGCCTTCCAATGCAGGGAATGCAGGTTCAATCTCTGGTCAAGATCCCACATGCCTCTGAGTAGCTGCAACAAAGAGCCCATATGCTGCAATTAAGATGCAATGCAGCCAAATAAATAAATAAATATTTTTTAAAAAGAAAGAAGTTATCTTCAAGGTACAGTACATGGGAAAATAAGTAAATAAAGGACACAAAATAGAGTTGAGCACCAGAAATTTTTCCCTTGTGACTGAAAAACATGGGTTATCAACAATAATCTCTTGAGAACAAATCCCATTCACAACTGGCTCCAGTGGAGAATCAACTGCTGAATTACCAAGGGAATGTGTCTAGTACATTTTCATTCCCAGATTTCATGAAGTGGGTAAGACTCAGATGACCATCTTCAAATTTGGTTCTGTCACCAACTAGCTATGCCTCAAATTCTACATCTATAAAATGGAGATAATAATATATTAGCTATATATTATATACAATATTACACATATTATATTAAACTAATACTTACCAAAAAGTTCTGTTGTCAAAACTAAATGACATAATTCATGAAAATCCTTGGCATAAGGTCTGGCATGTGGTCAAGTGCTCAATAAATGTTACTTTAAAAAATGACTATTATAACAATTTTAATTTATGATATTGTTATTAAATCTAACATTTGTTACTCATGATTCCTATCCATTTCATTCTTTTTTTCTTCAATTTTTTTAACTGCTTTTGAATTCAGAATGTCTGGTAGCCTGCATATTAAGTGGTAAAATACAAAATGCCCATTCTTCAACGCGAATTTCTCTGAGAAATACTGTCGGTTATGCTACAGATTCCTGTAAGCATTTTGCTAATTCAAATAGCAAGATAACACTAAAATCAGCATGATTTTCTATCTAGATTAAAAGCCCATTTTTAGCACTTTCTTTACTATTCTCTCTTCTGCTCCTAGTACATGGGCTGCTCCAAATTCGTTTGTTGAGTAGACAAATGTTCTTTATTCATACAAGGGAAGCAACAATAACAACAACAACTGCTTGAGTGTCCTCTACTTCTTTTCCATCTATCATTTTTCTAAAAAAGAAATCTCCCTGGTGAGTATGGAAGTTCTGAGATAGATGTGATCATGAGTGAGTTCTTGAATTTCACTCTTCCTGGTGGTTAAAAAGTCATTGTTAGGAATAAAAGCTATCTGATTGTCCCATACCCTCTTTTAATATGTCATTCAAAATATTGACTTACTATTTTAATACCTCCTTTCTTAGAGTCAGAATTATTTTCCCAACAGCATCCTTTTCATTCATTCTAAGAAAGAGCTATCATTACCTCATGTCCTTAGTAATTAGATAAATGATCCTTCCCGCCTTGAAACAACTAAGTAGAAGGTATACCCAGAAAACTTAAGATGCACAGCACTCTTCTTTTCTAATTGGCATGTGCACCCTAGAACTTTTTTTTTAAGTTAAAAATTTTTATTTATTTATTTGGCTTCACTGGCTCTTAGTTGCAGCAACTTTGTTGCAGGGACCTTTAGTTGGGGCATAAAGGGACTTTAGTTGGGGCATGCAAACGCTTATTTGTGGCATGTGGAATCTAGTTCCCTGACCAGGAATCAAACCTGGGTCCTTTGCATTGGGAGCATGGAGTCTTAGCCACTGAACCACCAGAGAAATTCTCTAGAACTTTTTGAATGATGCTTTGACTTCCTACACCTTCCTGTAAAACGGTGTGTGTGCGAGTTGGTGAAAGATGGGGAGTTGGTGATAGAGGAATCCTCTTCCTTCATTTTTAGCCAAGTGAAGGGGCTTGCACTTGGCTGAATGGAGAGAGCCACTTGTTGGCACGTACACCGTGGCATGAATGCTGCCTTCCTCGGGGGAAACTAGAAGCTTGGCCATGGGCTGACGGCTACTTTGACGGTGGAGTCAGGAGAGGGCTGCTGAGTTGGGAAGTCTTGCACAACCTTAGTTTGATTAGACAAGGGGTGAGTATTTCCCATGGATCAGATGTGGGCAATGCTGAAGAGAGAGCGAAGTTGCAGACCTTTTAAGATCTGTCCATTTGGACATCCCAGGAGAAGGGACTCCAGCAATGTGAGTGCATAGAGAGTGGCCCCTCTTGAGCCAGGGTCAGCAGAAAGGAGAAACATCAAGCAAGGAAAATGTGCATTGAAGTTGCAGTTGGAGGGTCCAACTGGGAACCTCCGGAAGAACCCTGGAAAGCATTGAGACTGGAGAAGGGACAGGTTGGAACATTTGTCAGGCTCAAGAGCATGAGGCCAGCCAATGATAGAACCAACTTAAATAAGGGCTTTCTTGATCTTTATCTCCTCTTCCCTTTTTTGTTTGCATACCTTAGGAGTCAGAAAGTAGATAACAAGCTGAGGGTAGGGAAGGGGAGGCCAGGAGGAAGAAATACGCAAGATCTCAAGACTATATCCTTTCTTGCTCACTATGACATAGTTCATTTTCTGTTGGCACATAATCTGATTTACATTTCAAAAAGTTATTCTGGATACCTTGTGGAGAAATGTCACAGAAGTAATAGAGAAAACACAAAGACCAGATATAGGACAATTTCACTGGTCCACAGGAGTTATTAGGGTGCTTTGGACCAGGGTAACCAAGCAGAAGTGTTGAGAAGTAATTGAATTCAGAATATATTTTGAACCTGGAAAATGTGATGCCTGTGACAAAAAGAGAAGAATCTTCTTTGACTACAAAGTTTTTGACCTGAGCAATTTTTTGAGTTAATGAATTAATTATTGAGTGAATGAATGAATTGGGAGTCTTGGTGGCTCAGACAGAAAAGAATCTGCCTGCAATGCAGGAGACCTGGGTTTGATCCTTGCGTAGGGAAGATCCCCTGGAGAAAGGAATGGCAACCCACTCCAGTATTCTTGCCTGGGGAATTCCATGGACAGAGGAGTCTGGTAGGCTACAGTTCATGGAGTCACAAAGTCAGGCACAACTGAGCAACTAACACTTACTTACTTATTAAAGAGTTTTCTAGATAAAGTCTCTTGATGAGAGTAAAAAAGGAGAGTGAAAAAACTGGCTTAAAACTCAACATTCAAAAAATTAAGATCTTGGCATCCAGTCCCATCACTTCATGGCAAATAGAAGGGAAAAAACTGGAAACAGAGACAGATTTTCTTTTCTTGGGCTCCAAAATCACTGCAAATGGTAATTGTAGCCATGAAATTAAAAGACACTTGCTCCTTGGAAGGAAAGCTATTACAAACCTAGACAGCATATTAAAAAGCAGAGACATCACTTTGCTGACAAAGGTCCGTATAGTCAAAGCTATGGTTTTTCCAGTAGTCATGTGTGGATGTGAGAGCTGGATCATAAAGAAGGCTGAACACTGAAGAATTGATATTTTCATTTGAACTGTGGTGCTAGAGAAGACTCTTGAGAGTCCCTTGGACTGCAAGGAGATCAAACCAGTCAATCCTCAAGGAAATCAACCTTGAATACTCATTGGAGGACTGATCCTGAAGCTGAAGCTCCAATACTTTGGCTACCTGGTAAGAGCTGACTCACTGGAAAAGACCTTGATGGTGGGAAAGATTGAGGGCAGGAGGAGAAGGAAGCAACATAGAAAGAGATGGTTGGATAGCATCACCGACTGAATGAACATGAGTTTGAGCACACTCTGGGAGATAGTGAAGGACAGGAAAGCCTTGTGTGCTGCAGTTCATGGGATTGCAAAGTGTTGGACATGACTTAGCAACTAAACAACAACAGTGAAAGAGTTTTCAAGTAATCAGGTGGATATATATTTCAGAAACCTCACTCTGAAAGTTTAGTGAAGGATGGATTGGGGACTGAAAGCCAGGAGACAAATTGGAAGGCTATTGCAGTAGTCCAAGGGAAAAACCTTGGGGCTCAGAGCTCCAGTAGTAGGTATGAAAAGGAAGGGATAGACTAGAGAAATATTCAGGATATTAAATTATTAAAGTGTGGTGAAATGATAATTGTGAAGGATGGGAAACATAATGGCTTCCAGGTGCCTGGGTGAGTCGTAGTTCCACCCTAATGATGAAGAACATGGAAGAAAAAGGTGTAAAGAAAGAAAAAAGAGGATAAATGTTGTGACAGTTAATTTTACTTGTCAACTTAATTGGGCTAAAGGATGCCCAGATAGCTGGTAAAACATTATTTCTGGATGTGTCTGAGGGTGTTTCAGAAGACATTATCATTTGAATCCACAGACTGAGTAAAGAAAGATTGCCCTCACCCATGAGTAAAGAAAGATTGCCCTCACCCAACAACGTGGGCACCATCCAATCTTTTGAAGGTTTGAGTAGAACAGAAAAGTGGAGGATGGATGAATTTTCTCTCTGCTTGAGCTGGGACATCCATCTTCTGCCTTCAGACATCAGTGCTTCTGGTTCTCTGGCCTTTGGACTCAGACTGGGATTTATGTCATTGGCTCCCCTGGTCCTTAAACCTTTGGGTTTGGACTAGAACTCCACCACTGGCTTTTCTGGGCCTCAGGCTTGCAGTCAGTAGATCATGGGACTTAACTTCCACAATCATGTAAGTCAATCCTTCATAATAAATCTCTTTTTATATTTACGTGTGTGTATATATATGTATATATAATGTATATATCTCCTATTCATTCAGTTTCTCTAGTAACTGTGACTAATACAGATGCTGAATTAATTGTTGGATGTCATGGTGAACATGAAAATATATCATCTAGTTCTTGCTTCAAGGTAGGACTTTTTGCCCCAGTGGCTGGGAGTACTATCAGCAGACAGCTTCCAGATGTCAGTCCCTTTGCCTCAGCTGCAGAGAGCCCCTTTATCCAAAGTCATGCCCTTTCTAGGACACCATGTCCAACATATGATCTCATAGGGATATAAAGGCTCAGCTACTCTATCCAATGGTGGAATAACACTAATATATCATATATGCTCTAGAGTTTCCTGTGGAACTGGTGGAGGTTCGATCAGGCCTGCCATCACAGTTGGACTTCTATCTCTGCCCAATCCTACTTCCTCCTCTGCCTGCCAGAGGTGTTGATCCCTAATAACCATCCTGCATGTCAGTCTCCATCTTAGTGTCTGCTTCCAGAGAATCCAAGTGGTTCAAAAGAGACTATGAAGTTAGGGTTTGAGAGAAGGCAATGGCAACCCACTCCAGTACTCTTGCCTGGAAAATCCCATGGATGGAGGAGCCTGGTAGGCAGCAGTCCATGGGGTCGCTAGGAGTCAGACACGACTGAGCGACTTCACTTTCACTTTTCACTTTCATGCATTGGAGAAGGAAATGGCAACCCACCCCAGTGTTCTTGCCTGGAGAATCCCAGGGATAGGGGAGCCTGGTGGGCTGCTGTCTATGGGGTCGCACAGAGTCGGACATAACTGAAATGACTTAGCAGCAGCAGCAGCAGCAGTTAACGTTTGGGAGCTGAATCTCTCACTGGCTGGCTCGCAAGAAAGATTCCATTACTGAAAACTATGAAGTAATTACTAATTATAAGGAAAATGGAATTGGATACTTGTTGCTGTGTCATTGATATCCTGGAAAAAGATACTGAAAAGTAATGAGAGATCAACAAGCAATTGAAAACCCAACTGTGAAAGCTGAAGGGGTTCCCTGGTAACTTATGGTAAGACTCTCATTCACTACAGTGGGAGAGCAGAAAAATATGAGGCTTAGGCCCAGGATATAGTCAAAGCTATGGTTTTCCCAGTAGTCATGTATGGACGTGAGAGTTGGATCATAGCAAAGGCTGAACACTGAAGAGTTGATGCTTTCGAGAAATCTCTTGAGAGTCCCTTGGACAGCAAGGAGATCAAACCAGTCAATCTTAAAGGAAATCAACCATGAATATTCACTGGAAGGACTGATGCTGAAGCAGAAGTTCCAATATTTTGGCTACCTGATGTGAAGAGCCCACTCATTGGAAAAGACCCTAATGCTGGGAAAGATAGAAGGCAGGAGGAGAAGTGGATGACAGAGGATGAGATGGTTGGATGGCATCACTGACTCAGTGGACATGAGTTTGAGCAAGCTCCAGGAGATGGTGAAGGACAGGGAGGCCTGGCGTGCTACAGTCTGTGGGGTTGCAAATAGTCAGACACGATTGAGTGACTGAACAACACCAAGGCCCAGAACTTCACAGTCAAAGAGGAGTGGCTGAGTTCTAGAAAGGTTAAGTTACCAACCAAAGCATATCTATTATGTAGGGTCAGGGCCTTAATAAAATTAAAACCTCATCCTTGGGGTTATCTGATTGAATGCCCCTTCAAAATTTGAACTTCTAGACTCCTCTGAACTCTCTGTCTTCAGAAATGACCCCCCTTCTCTAGAAATGATGAGAACTCCCCCTTCCTGAAGATAGTGCAGAGAATTTTGTCTTGTGAGATAATAAGTGACCCTGAGAACCTTTGCCCACCTTCCCTCCTTGCCAACAGACCTATAACCAGGAGTGGGTCATGATAATTTTCAGCTGGAGGTGTTTCAGGTCTCATAAGGAAAGAAAGTAACCCTTCTTCAAAGGTGCAGCAAAACATAAGCAATATGTACAGCAGAAGATGAGAAGCAGGTGTGGAGCTAGATTCTGAGGGTGCATGTTCAAGGAGGCTGGAGCATAAAATTGGATAGAGTTGAGTTTACTGGTTTGGGAGCACCCTGCTAAAATACAAGATACAATACCCTGGCAAGGACTCTGAGAGATGATGCAAACTCTAGGGCAGTTCCTAAAAGTATTGAAAAAAGCAATGGACCCCATTAAGGAAAATCAAATTGTCAGAACTGCTGTGTCAGATTGCTGTGCCAGAAAGTTGTTTGAAAGGTTCACAGAAGTAGGCATGCTGGAAAGGATATACTCAATAAAGCTAGAAGACTCACCAGCTAATTGCTCTTCCATGAGAAGACAAAGAAGATACACCATTTGCCAAGACCAGAAAGAATATGCTGGTGGGAACATCAGAATGTCTCTAAGACACAGATTTGACCCTATTACTCCCTGCTTAAAAACTCTTTAGTGACTCCCCATTTTGTGGGGCATCATGGATATGTTCGAGTCTTGTTCAGCAGCCCAGTTCTCAGTTTGAGAGGTCATTTCAGAAGTAGACTCACATAGGGACTTCCCTGACATCGGAGTGGTTAAGACTTCACCTTCCAATGCAGGAGGTGAGAGTCTGACCCCTGGTTGGGAAATTAAGATTCCCCATGCTTCATGGCCAAAAAACCAGAACATAAAAAACAGAAGCAATATGGTAACAAATTCAATAAAGACTTAAAAAATGATCCACATCAAAAAAAAAAAGGGTCTTTAAAAAAATGTTAAAAAATAAAATAAAATAAACTCCCATAGCAATGGGGTTAATAGGAACCCAAAGCAGGAGAGGTTAGGTGGTGGTCCTTAACTGCTCAAAGTCAAATGGATGTAATTATAATAAGACTATAGTTAGAGCTGTAGCCAAGAGGGCGTGACCTGTAGAGATTTATTGGTATACTTAATAGAACATGCTGTTCAGTTCAGTTCAGTTCAGTCCCTCCGACGTGTCTGACTCTTTGAGACCTCATGAACCGCAGTACACCAGGCCTCCCTGTCCATCACCAACTCCCGGAGTCCACCCAAACCCATGTCCATTGTGTCGGTGATGCCATCCAACCATCTCATCCTCTGTCATCCCCTTCTCCTCCTGCCCTCAATCTTTCCCAGCAACAGGATCTTTTCAAATGAGTCCCTCAAGGCAAAAAAGATGGGCAGCCAAAAAGGGTTCTAATCAGATTTTATCTCCACAGAAATTAAGGGTATATAATCAAGGAGCTGAAGGCAGTTACTCTAACTTTAAAAAGTCACAGTATCTAGTCTAGTTTCTAGACCTGAATCTATTTTCAGAACCAGACTCACTAATTCAACAGGAGGCCAGGTCTCCAGGAGGAAGGACCCTGTAACACCCCAGCAAATACACATGGTAATGATTTCCCTCGTCCTTCTCCAAAGGGACCTATGGCCATATACTTTGGTAACTATACACTGAGGAAAAGAAAGTATTCAAACATTTCCAGGACTGTTGGGCACAGTATGAATACTCAGAGATCTGAATCATCATCACATCACCTCTCAGAGTACGGGACTATTGAGGCCAGATAATAGATGGAATCCTGGTCAAAGTCCAGTTTATCATGTGTTCACTAGATCCGTGACCTATCAGTGGTCATCTCCCCTGTCCCTGAATGTATAATTAGATTTGATATACTTACTGCAACTCCTATATTCGGTTCTTGATATATAGGATAAAAACTACCATCATGGGTAAATCTCTGAAAATATCCTACCATCAAAAAGAGTAAATCAGAGACAATATCACATTTCAGAGAGAAGGCAAAAATTAGTTGAGTAATTTATTATCATTATCTAGGATCTATCTGGTCTCTGCAAGGGCTAGACTAGGGAATTAAATGAATATACAGTGGGAACTCTACCAAACCAACCAAGAAATAATGGCAAGAGAGGTAGGAAGAAAAGCAAGAAAGACTGGTGCCATGAAAATCAAGGGATAAAGGCATTAATACTAGTATAGAAATGTAGTAAATTCTGAAATTGTCCATTGAAACTGATATATATGATACTATATCATTAATGGCCTTAGACATAGCAATTCTAGCCAAATCAATCATTTAACAAACTTTCATTGCTTGTTACCTTCTTCTGATAGGTAACTGAAATAGATATGATCCCTTCACCCATGAAAATGTAGAGTGGTGAAAGCCAGATTTGTGTGGAATAAAAGGAAAGGAAATAAAATCAGTAAGTGTGTACCACTTAAGGTTTGGAGATAATAGAGGTACCAAAATGTTTGGACCCTTAGAGCTACAAGTCCACAACCAGCCTCATATGCACATACTCTGAAGCCCCCAAAATACCTCCTTTGCTAATTCCTCATTGCTTTCCATGTGAGATGGGCCAGCTTAGCTGCCCTCAGCAGATGTGTCTCACACATCTTGATCCTGAGAAGCTGATGCTTAAACTGAGATCAAAGGATTATGTGTGAACTGTTCAGTGGGCTGGTGGAGGGAGAAGAGGAGGGGGAGTATTGTCCTCTTTCAATTACATTAGTTTGGAGGGAAGGGAAAAGTCAATGGAATTTACCCCGATACCTCCAACTTTCTCCATGAAATAGAAGGCAGGACCATCTTGATGGTTGCATTTAGGCTACATGGTATCTGGGCAGCCAGGTCTGAGTTGGTTGGTTTCAACCAGAGTAACCACAGACTTCTCAGTCTGTTGGGGATGGCTGTTGTATCAGTGTCCAATCAGGAAAGGGGACTCCAAGCTAGGTATTTCAAAGAGAGGATACTTAATATAGAGAATTGGTTACAAAGCTGATGGAAAGTTGAGAGGGCAAAGACAGCAAGCAGAGATAGCCCAAATATTTGTAACTACAGAAAGCAAAGGTTAGGGGGACAAAAGAGAAGAGAGAGGGTTAGCAAGACCTAGGTAAATAGAAGCCCCCACCCACATGTTGGTCCTCAGACCTCAGGGAGGGTGTGTCTGGCTGGTGCTGGTACTTCTAAGCAGGAACAATGTAACTGGTTTGGGGAGTGCCAGTGAAGTTGGGGACTGAATCCATAGCTGTACTTTGCTGCTGTTTTCCCTACAGTGATACCAACACTAGAAACAGAAAAAGCCCTTCCACTTCCTTCCGCCTTCCAGTCTCCCTGCCATTCTTCCCACTGACAGATCATCAGCTAATAGGAAGCCAACCGGCAGCAGCTTCCGAGAAGCAGTTTGCAGACCTTGGCCCTAGCATCACAGAACAGCAGAACACAGAGGGGTGGTTTAGAAGCTGAACAACAGGAAATAAACACTACAGCCATATCAGAGCAAAAGACTGACTGGAGGGCCTAAAACTTTGGGCTTAAACAAAGAGACTGGTGCACCAGACTGGAGGGCAAATACGTGTAGGTGCTTGTACAACCGGCAGGTATGAAGTGTGACCAGGCATTTGTTTTCCTCTTTGTCGGCTGGTACTGGCAGCTGCTGAGATGCCACAGAACCTGACAACAGTAAGGACATAGCAACAACGAGGGTACGAGCACATCCAGCTGGTCCCACCTGTGGGCCTAGAGCCTGTGTTGTCTTTGTGAAGGAATTCAGGTGGACCACCTCTCTCTTCCTCATGGTTCAGATTTTCCTGGGTAGAAAGACCTTAGAAGAGCTTCCTAGGGTAGCTGGACCACATGAACAAAATTTCGAGGAGAATAAACTGGAAGGTATGTTTGGAAGATAGTCAAAGCATCTCCTCTTTTTAAAATTTGAGAAGGAGATTTTTTTTGTAATGTCTTTTAATCTGTAGCTTTCTTATGTGCAAAGGTAGCTAATTAGAAAATACAGTGTGAAACTATTCCATTCTCAATGGAATATGCCATTCTCAATTTCAGTAGAAATTATAAATGCCCAGGAATAAACTTTAGAAATGTGCATCATTTGTCCATGGAGGAAATTTTTGAAAATTTAAAGGACCAAAAATAGCACTGGAATAAGTGGAAAGATAGCCTACTGGAAGTTTAAATATTAAAATATAAATTATTATCCAACTTATCTAGGTGTCTAGTAAAGTTATCCCAAAAATGCACATGACATATGCTTAAATATCCTGAAAATTAATCACTCTTATGCAATTTGATGATGTTCATAGTCATATAACTTGATGACAACATAAGGTGATAAAATTATTCTAAAAATGACTTGGTTATGTGAATCAAGGATTCTTTTAAATACATATTTTGATCTAGAATTTTACTTTTAAAATTTTATCTAAAGGAATAATCATATACACTGATAAAATTTGCCTTCAAGGATATTCATTTTAAGATATTCATACTGTACAAAAACTAAAATCACCCTACATGTCTAGCTTCAAGAGGATGTTAGACTATATATGTGTGTGTGTAATAGATATTTATACAGGGAATTTAAAAGTGTATTATCCATGACTATTCAAAGATGGGGAATAATTTAGAATAGATGTTAAGTGAAAAGAACAGAATTCACATTCTATATAATCAGATTCATGTGTGCACATATGTGTGTATATGCATACATATGCTTCTACATATATAGAAAAAAAATGGAAAGAAATTCACTGAACAGTTATTAATGGTTAATCCTCAGTGATGAAATTACAAATAATCTTTACTTTATATCTTTTATGTGTTAATTTTTACCATGAAAACATTCAATAAGAAAAATATTATCATTTCAGAAAGAGGTAAAGGGAAGCATTTGACTTCCTCCAATTTGTCTTTCAAAAATTCAATGTCTTTAAATGCCAGTATGTGCCAGACACAGTGCCATTTGGAGATCAGACAACCTGATAGGTGGTAGGAAATGCAACTGCAAAGATAGGTTGAACCAGGTTGTTCATGGCCTTGTAAGTCAGACAAGAGAGCTTAGATTCCATCTTGCAAGCTTTGACGTGTCTGTGGCAATCATTATGAAGAAAAACTATGACTGTACCAATTGTCTGTTGAAACAAAAAGAAAAAGATAATTCCATTCTTGTCCCTGGGACTTTCCTGTAGTTCAAATGGTAGAAAGCCTGCCTGCAATGCAGGAGACCTGGGTTTGACCCCTGAGTCAGGAAGATCCTCTGGAGAAGGGAAGGGCTACCCACTTCAGTAATCTTGCCTGGAGAATCCCATGGACAGAAGAGCCTGGCGGGCTACAGTCCATAGAGTTGCTAAGAGTTGGACACGACTGAGTGACTAACATTACTACTTGTCTCTACCCTATTTGTGGAGGGAATGATTAAGCACCACTCCACTTTTTATATTACTAGACTTTGATCCCTAAATTATGATGACTAAATCATAAGTATTGAAATCCTCTCCTCTCTGTATGAAGTTCACAGATATAGGAGCAAGCGGTATTAAAGTTGTATCAGAAATAGCAAAAGTCACAGGAACTTCTGATAACAGGAAGGTAAATGCAGTAGCCCCACTGTCCATGGGGAATATGTTCCAAGACCCCCCCGGAGATGCCTCAAACTGCAGATAGTACTAAATCCTATGTTTACTGTGTTTTTCCTTTACATACATACCTAAGATAAAATGAATTTATAAATGAGTCACAGTAAGAGATTAACAACAATAGCTAACAATAAAATAGAACAGTTACAACAATATATCGTAATAAAAGTTATGTTAATGTGGTCTGTCTCCCCAGATATCTTATCGTACTATACTCCCTCTCCTTGTGATGTAGAGATGATAAAATGCCTAGGTGCTGAGGTGAAGAGAGGTGAGTCAGCATGAGGACATGGTGTAGGCTCCTACAGACCTTCTAACAATACATCAGAAGCAGGACCATCTGCTTGGGCTGATCTTGGATCTTTGAGCTATGATGACGTCAGTGCTTGGCTGTCAGGAGCAGAGGACGTTGATAGCTGGGGAATCCCAGGGTGGATGGCGTGGGAGGGTGTGAGATTTCAGAATGATGTAGCAATCTAAAACTTATGAATTGTTTATTCCCGGAATTTTCCTTTCCAATTTTTGGACTGGGGTTGACAGGAGTAACCTTCTCCTGGAATTTCCCAAGTACATGCCACTCTCCAGCCATTTAAAACTATTTTGAGTTCCTCAAACAACCCTTGTGCTTTGTCATCTCCCTGCTTTTGTTTGTGCTATTTCTACTGCCAAGAACTCTATTCTGCACTCCCCCCATTCACCTGATAACTTCTGTTTACTTGCATGAAGACTCAGCCAAGAGGTGTACTATCCAGGAAACCATCACTGATTCCCCCAAATATGAGTAATAGGTCACCTCTGTGTTCACAAAATACTGTAGGCTTATCTGTAGTGTATTATTAATAACTTTTATCTCACCATTGCAGTTGTTTATATGTCCATCTCCATCACCATCCTCAGTTTCTTGAGGAAGAGACTACAGCTTTTATTGTGGACATCAATTCTGTCTTCCCAGGACCATTCTTTTTTATTTTTTTTAATATAATTTTATTTATTTCTTTTTGGCTGTGCTGAGTCTTCGTTGCTGCACAGGCTTTCTCTGGTTGTGGTGAGTAGGGGCTATTCTCTAGTTGGATCATGGTGGCTTCTCTTGCTGTGGAGCAGGAGCTTTAGGGTGTGCAGTCTTCAGCAGTTGCATCTCCCAGGCTCTAGAGCACATGATCAATAGTTGTGGCCCATGGGCTTAGTTGTTCTGCTGCATGTGGGATCCTCCCGGATCAGGGGTCAAATCCTTGTCTCCTACATTGGTAAGTGGATTCTCTACCACTGAGACACCAGAAAAGCCTCTAGGACCATTCTTTCCATTGGGGAAGTGCCATAACTTCATCCCATGTAGCTCTGCATAGACTATTCTTCATAGTGCTCCAAGGGCTTGGGCATTTGATCTAGGACTGGCAATTCCTGGTACCATAATCCTCTTGATGACAATGACTGATAATAAGTATAGGCATGTGATTGAACAGAATCTTTTCATGGTTTGTTATTGTTGTTCAGTTGCTAAGTCATGTCCACCTCTTTGTAACCCCATGAACTGCAGCACACCTGGCTTCCCTATCCTCTGATACCTCTCGGAGTTTGCTCAAGTTCATGTCCATTGAGTCGGTGATGCTATCTAACCATTTCATGATATTAATATATAAATCCTGGAAAGAGAAGATTTCTCTTTTCCTTTTGGATTGAATGCTATAATGATAGAAGCCTTGGACAACTAATAGTCATCTGTCCCATCTCATGAAGAGAGCATGTCCATGGAGCTGAACTAACCCTGGAGACGGGTGCACAGTTAGAATATGGAACTAGAGCCCAAATAACATAATTCAGCCCCCGAATCTAATAAATGAGCAACAAGTGCATTCTGCATTTCCCAATTATATAAGCCAATAAATTCCTTTCTGTACTTAAGGCTTTTGAGTTATATTCTGACACTTGCAACCAAGAATCCTGACGAATGTGTCTTTACAATTTATGTTCCCTCTGAATCACAGTAATTGGCACATAGGACTCAATAAAAACATGTTATGTGAATGAACAAATAACAGCAAAAGGTTCAGGCGTTCCCTCTGTGTAAAGTGAATTCCTTCTGCTCCCTCCCCAAACTGCTAGTGTCTGCTGCTCATCAATAGCACCCCACTTTTTACATCTTGCTGTAGAGGCCACACCACCTGTGTCGACATGTGGTTTCTCCTTAAACAATATTTGTCTAGTTAGCAAGTGCCTAAAATGTCTATTAATCTGTAAACACTTGGAGAGACTCCAGTTTATGTTCTTATTTTCCTAGTTTCATGTGTTAAATGAATCTCAAGTTAGGAAAGCTCTTATCAAAAAAGCCATCAAGCCTCATCCAATTCACTGAACAAAAAGATTGAGGAGCCCTCTATCTGACATTGGACTTTGTAAAAGGAGCCTTGACTTAAGTGTTCTTGAGCTTTGTGATTGTGGGTCATTGTATCTGAGAAGTGATTTTCCCTCTTGCAGGAATCGATTGGGTAAGTCCTCCGCTGTGTAGCTACTGAAGACTCTGCCTTAAATGGAAGGAAGTAGAGCTTCTAAGTCATTAGTAGATTAATCCTCTTCCTTGGTTTTTAGAGAATAAAAGGCAGTGTGTTTTTAATGAACAAATTTTATTTGATTTTGAAGCACTTTCTCCATATAAGGTAAATGTCCTATTCAAAGTTCTCTCTTCCTTTTTACATACAGCAAATCTAATCCTCTTTCAACATACACCTGAAAGTCATAGCATTTTTTATATTAAAAACAATTCAAGGTTCCTTGCATCAGAAACAATCCTGCTTGTATCCACTTAACTCATATAAATATTTAGCAAGGTCAGCAAAGATGCTTCTGAAATTTTTCCTTTCAATTATTTCTTAAGGTCAGTAATCTAAAATCCCCAAAGCATGATGTGTTTTTACAACAAAAGACAAATACATAAAGAAAATTAAAAGCAAAAATTAGAACTGCCTTGTTCAAGTGCTTTCGAGTAGTTAGAAAAATGTGTAAGGATCTGATGGTTTCTGCTTGAAAAGTAAATGTAATGAAAAAGCCAAAACCAAGCATGACTCATCCCCCCAGGACAGAGTCAAAGAATATAATGGTGTGGACTCTTACATGCAGTGCAAGACAGAATTCCTGTATTTACAGAGAAAATCCAGGGATTACAAGGGTTTGGAGTAAGGTAAAGGGGGTTTGATTGCTCTGCATAGATGTTGGGAAGAATTTGAGGAAGACTTTTTGTTTCTGAGAGGAAGGGGGAATGGGAGAATGAAGGGGACACTGGACAAGCAGGTGGAGGACTAGCAGAAAAACTTTTAAGATCAGGTCTAAGTTTTTTTTTTTTTAACTAGCTTTATTGCTTTATCTCCCACTTATCTTAGTGAACTTCATTTTGCCACATACGTAGAGGTCTATGGTGAATTATATATCCACATATATATATATATATACAGATTTGTGTATATCATTATATAAACATACATGTGTATATATATATTACATATATATATACACATGTATATGTGTATCACAGCCTTGTCATGGTCAAGGGGCTTTCATAACTCAATGACGCTATTAGCCATGCTGTTCAGGGCCACCCAAGATGGATGGGTCATAGTGAAGCATTCTGACAAATGGTGGTCCACTGGAGGAGGAAATGGCAACCCACTTCAGCACTCTTGCCATGAGAATCCCATGAATAGTATGAAAAGGCAAAAAGATATGACTCCAGAAGATGAGCCCCCCAAGTTGAAAGGTGTCCAATAATGCTACTGGGATGAGATAGTTAAATATCATCACCAACTCAAAGAACACGAATTTGAGCAAACACTGGGAGATAGTGGAGGACAGGAGCCCGGTTGCCAACATGACTTGGTGACTGAATGACAAAACAAAATGAAGAAAATGAAGAATTTTTAAATTCTTTTGGGGTCAATGTCAAAGTGAAGGAGAGAAATGACCAGTCACAAAGAGGCATAACAGGAAATAAGAACTGGGTAGAAATATGTGACTGGATTCAAAGGTGACCATAAGAAATTAAAGTCCCTGAGAATTTTCACAAATGCTTGGGAGGGCATTAGACTTTCCCATGAGGCATAGAACGTGGTTCAGGTTAATCTTAGGAAGATATCAAGGGGTAAGGAAGCCTCAGATAACAAAGCATCTATATGATACGATTTCCCTCCAAACTCAGAAGTCTAAGCACTCAACTAACTAGGGATGGGTCACATTGATGACACAAAAGGAAGGTCTTTGTTGTTTATTATATAAATAACACAAGTAATAGAATTTACAGAAATAAAATGATTGAAGATAAGACCAGAAAACAGAGAGGCATAAAAATGTAGAATAGTAGCCTTTCAAATCATGGTAGAAATAGGAAAGAAAGAGTTCAAGAGGGCAATTGTGAATGGTGATAAGTTGACTATAGATAGACTTGGGCAGAGAAGGTCTAGGTTGAATAAAATCTGCATATTCTGTATACAAATAAAAATGGATTTATGCCATATATTATTTCATTCTGTATGTAGACACATCCTTTGTAAATAGAGCTAGAAACTGTAGTTATATAAAATATCTTACATGCTCTTTAATATTTAATTAGCCTCCCCACTGGAAATCAACCACGTAGAAAAAAAACGCTTTCTCAATAGGTTAATATTAATTACTTAACAAGCCTGGCATCGATATTTATGGAATACTTAAGAAACAAGCATTCATGAAGTGGAAGCATGTTCATCTGTCTACTGGGAGGTTTACAGTATTTTTCAAAGTGTCAAATTCACTTTGCGCTTTGCCTCTTTATGTTGTGAAAATTTGAAATTACTGTTGATTTGAAGGCTCTTCAAAGACTCTTTTTTTATCCCTAGCTGAGAAAAAAATTGAAACGGATTAATCTGGTATTCTTTAAGTATGTCATTTCTTAATCGTGCAAAAAGAAGATGATAACCATATGAGGAAAGGAAATCTAATGGAGTAGAAGAATCAGTGTATGACAGTCAAAGACACAAAAGTAAAAATTGTTTAAAGGCAGCAACCAGCCTTAAGAGAAATGGAGGAGGAAGTTCAGAATCTGATGCGATTTGAAGAATATTAGAAAAGATGCCACATGGATAGAATAACCCTGTTAGAGCTACAAAAATGTGGTACTTAAGAATAGCCCCTGTGTTGCAATTATTCATCTGCTCATTCATTCTTTCAGCAATGTATTTCCATCCTCTCTCTGTCCTGCCTTGGCCTGGATGCTGGGATACAATGATTAGTAAAACCAGTCTCCATCCTTAGCACCTCAGACTCCAGCTGGGGAAACACACAAGTAAGAATCAGTTGTAGGGACTTCCCTGGTGGTTCAGTGGTTAGGACACTGTGCTCCCAATGAAGGGAGTCCAGGTTCAATCTCTGGTCAGGGAACTAGAACCCACATGCCACAAGCAAGAGTTTGCGTGGCTCAACAAAGATCAAAGGTCCCATGTGCCTCAACTAAGACCAGGCATGGTCAAATAAATAAATACTAAAAAGAAAAGAAAAGAAACAATTGTAGTTCTCTGTGCTAAGTGTACCACAGAGAGAAATAGTGGTGAGAAGAGGAATTCTAGATAAGGAGTGATAAATTTGTATGTAAATGTATGTTAAATATTAAGTAAATACACATCTCAAAATATTTTTCTACCTTAGTACCTGAAAATTCTTTGATTAATCATGTTGTGAGAGCTTGTGTGGAAGGATGAAGGGTGCCCTAGACCCCAAAGCAGTTCTGGTTTTAGCTGTGTCCCTGACCAGTCCTGGACTTTTGGCAAGTCCTGCAAGGCCTCAGAGCTTCGGTGGCCTCCTTTATAAAGTCAGAGCATTTGTCCTGATGATCTATAAGCTACTTGCTGAGCTTGACGTCTAAGAAGCTTCATTTAAAATGCAAATGTTATCCTCAAAGAATGATGCATGAAGCCAATGGGACTTTATTGTGCATTAGTTAATTAAATTTGCTAGCCAGTCACCTTCCAGAGCCCTGAAAGAAAGGGACACAGGTAGGATTCATCTCAAAAATGGGACAAAGGGCCCTAGATTTTGGTGGGTATGAAAATAGGAGATCTGGGCAAATAGAAGCAATGGAAAACATTCAGGCTGAGCAGGATGTATCAGGAGGAAGGAGAGTTACAGATAACATTTTTAACATGTTATAGGAAAGTGTTTCAACTTTGTTTTCAGGATAAAGCATTAGAACATGTATATGTGATCGATTATAAACAGCAACAGACTATCTACTTCAGAAGGACTTAGGGTTCAACCAGCAGGCTCCTGGTTGAAAAAGGTCCCTCAGGGATGTGTCTTCAGGGCACATTGGCACCACATTAGCACAACTACTCTTAACTGGATTGTGGGTTTATGTAGAATAATGAATATGCAGGGGGAATGAGGATGAGATTATTTGGGACAGTTAAGGATCTACCCAAGTAACCTCTTGATTCCAAGACTGACCAAAGAGGAAGAGGGCAACTGAAAGTCCTCTTCCTTCCCTTTGCAACGCTCCCTCCAAATCACTGCTCACTTAGAATAGCCTACCCAACCTTCATGCCTCTGATCCATCTGGGAAGACATGATCACATCAGCCAGGGAGAACTGTCTGACCCTGCTTTCCTTACACACAAGAGCCCCCATCCAGGTGTTTTAGACCAGCAGTCCTAGCAAAAGACAAATGTGAAAGCAGGCTGCATTCTGGCCTAATCACCTGCTTTTGGTCTTCTTGTATAACTTCGTTTAAAGTGTCTGTTCTTATCATATCCGCTCCTAATTTTTCTTTGTATTTTTACAGTGGCTATAACTGCATTATTGCATTATTATACTTTTAAAAATATTACTGTAGCCAACAAAACCAATTTACTTTTCAGGGGCTTACAAAGGGCCACGCCCATCATGGTTAGAGTGAAGTGATAGATTCTATTGACTGACAGAGCAGAGAACTGTGTGTAAAAATCAATTTGAACAGAGCACTGCTGAGTCCTGACTGGATCCTTTGTCAGACAGCTACACACATTCCTAAGTGAAAAAAAGAGTGGTTGTGGAATAGTGTATATATTTTGTATGATACAGGTTAGATTTGATCTGTCCTAAGTAAACATCTTGAGAACAAACGTTGAAAGTATTCAAAAGATGAGATGTCCCCAAATAAGTTCTTCATTAAAAAAAGAGACTACATGCATCTGTTTTATACAAAATACTTGTCTGAAGTAGGCCTGTGCTCACCTGTGATCAGGCTCGCTGATCTCTCATATCTGGAGGGTCCTTGCATGTGTTGGATCTCTGTGTGTTCGAGGTCCTAGTAGGACTCTATAGAGTAAAACTGTTTCTCTGTTTGGGACCAATCTTGATGCCTGTAAACTTGATCCCTATCTTCCCTCCTCCTCAAGACTTTTAGATTAATTGTCCCTAGCATCCTATTCTAAATCCTCAACCAAGCTCTTCTCTATGATTCCTCCCCTTTGCCCCTCCTCATTCTAATGCTTAAATCTCTTGTTTCTAAATAGAAATCCTTTCTTCTGAATTCTCCACTAATTACATCTCTTTTCTTACCTCTTCATACACAAATTCTTTAAGAGTATATCATTTCTACTGTTTATGTTGCCTTTTTTCCATTAACTCTTCACCTCACTACAGTTTATCTCCTATTTTGCATAAAGCAACAGAAACTACCATAGGCATCCAAGTTTTTTTGTTTTTTGTTTTTGTTTGTTTGTTTTTCAGCATACTGAATAGTATCCATTCCATTCTCACCTCGTTGAAAAACTACATCTCTCAGACTCTCTTGTAGTTACGGTTCTGTATGCAAATTAGGTTCTGCCAATTAATACATTCACAAAAATTTTGGAAGCTAAATATGGAGCAGAGGTAACCTTCCTGTCATTATTTCTGCTAACAAGCAAGATCATGAAATGAAAACTTGAGTGTCGAAAAGCAGGAGGCAATGATGACCAGACTGTGTCTGGTTATCACCTTTATCCTTTATGGGTTTCAAGAAAATGTCAACAGTGACAGAGGAAGTGTCTTCCTAACCTCCAATACCTGATCTCTGAGTAGCATCTATGATGATGCACTCTGAAATCAGTAGTGCCAGCGGTGGTTTCCTGATTCACACTACTCTAGCATTTCCAACTGTTTTTAAAGCACTCAATTTCCTATGTAAAATCCCTTTTTGTTTAAAATTCCTAGCGTATTTTCTATCTCCTACACTGATCCCTAATACAGTTTATGAAACTGGAGGTAGTTATAGACAAACTGACCCTCAACAATAAGAATTTGGGGGTGGATATCTTGATTTGGTTGGATTTGAAGGTAGAGATGATTCATTTCCCACTAAGAAATGGGAACTGGCAGTCCATGAGAGTTACAAATAGAGTTAACGTAAATATCACATTTTTGGACCTATATTAATAACCTACTGAAGGCAAGCCTCTTGATGGATTAGTATAGTTGAAATGGGACAGGCAAGGACGATGGGTCAAGCTGGATACTTCTGAAGCCCTGAAGAGCTTAAGAAAAGCATTATAAACTCAGGCCTTACATTTCTTTGAATTCTACAATCTAGGCAAGATTAGAACATTTGAGAGTTAGCATAACTGCTATTAAACAATATGCAATCTCTTAAAGACTGCTGGGTTGACATGTCCAAATGAGATGCCAAGCTGCTCATGTGACTTTTGAAATGAAATTGAATCCATAGCCTTACCAGGTCTAGGTAGACTTTAGGGTCAAGGTAGACTTTGATTAAGAAAGAGTGAAACCCCCAAAACTAAGATAAGTACATTTGAATAAAATCAGATAACTATGAGGCCATGGAACCCCATAATACCCACTGAGCCTCACTTGCCAGAAAAAGTTGTCCTTCTTTCCCATTTGGTGAAATTGGCTCTGCCTTGTGTAGAAACACTGCACTGACCTTCCCTGAGCATCTACCTTCAGGAGGATGCCATTTAACCTCTCATGTTCCACCATGACAATTTCCATTACCTCTCTTGACCTATTAAAAAAATGATATCACATCCTTGAGGGAATTACATATTAATATCATCATCAAAGTACTCACCTGCAGCTTGCTACAATTTGCATTTCCCAGTGATTCCTCTGTTGTTATTATTCAAGTTGCTAAGAAGAGTCCTACACTTTATGACCCCATTCACTGCAGCATACCAGGCTTCCCTGACCTTCACTCTCTCCCAGAGTTTGCTCAAACTCATGTCCATTGAGTCAGTGATGCCACCCAACCATCTCAGCCTCTTTCATCCCCTTCTCCTGCCCTCAATCTTTCCCAGCATCAGGGTTTTTTCCAGTGAGTCTTCTTTGCATCAGGTATTGGAGCTTCAGCATCAGTCCTTCCAATGAATATTCAGGGCTGATTTCCTTTAGGATTGACTGGTTGGATCTTCTTGCAGTCCAAGGGACTCTGAAGAGTTTTCTCCAGCACCCCAACTCAAAAGCATCAAATCACTGTGGACAGTGACTACAGCCATAAAACTGAAAGACGCTTGCTCCTTGGAAGAAAAGCTATGACAAACATGGACAGTGTATTAAAAGCAGAGATATCACTTTACCAACAGAGGTCTGTATAGTCAAAGTTATGGTTTTTCCAGTAGTCATGTATGGATGTGAGAGTTTGACCATAAAGAAGGCTGAGCACCAAAAAAATTGATGCTCTTGATTTCTCTGTTATTTCCCAATAAATTCAATTTCTGATAATTTGGTGAAAAAATATTTGAATTGGGAAGATGGTGGCAGGAGTGGGTCTTGTTGAATATCCACATAAAAAATACAAAGAAAAATTTATATAAGACCAAATATGATCAATATTTACAACAAAATAGATGACAAACTCCAAAATACAAATGAGTAGAGAGAAAACACCAGCAAAATACCAAGAGTAATGCTATGTGTCTATTACTAGTGTCTGTGTTGGAGAAATCAGAGAAAATGGTGAAACTGATAGACTTAAAACCCCTCCAAAAGGCAAGTGGCAACAACAAAAAGTGCAGCAGGCCAAGCTGAGAACAAGTTCAGAAACTCCAAAATGGGCTTGGGGCAATCCAATCCCTCTGAAGTCTTAAATCAGATCTAAAAGGGCTCTCTTACAAGGCAGAATCCCACAGAAGAAACTGCTGCCAGCTGAATTAAATCTGAGTAGGACAGAAGCAACAGAAATAAATGTAAACGAGATCTAGATCAAAGTATGGAGGAAAAAAATAGAGCCAGAAAATCTCAGAAAATAAGACACCATTTTTTTAAATAAACACTTCATGAAAACAATAGAAGAGGGAGCTCTGTAAAGTTAGAAAATCAACTTGAAACAAGCTTCCTTTTAAAAGTTCAACAAAAACAAAATTTGTATTAAAATGAATAACAGACCAAAAAAATCATGATAAAATCTCATAAAATGTTATTATTTGGAAAAGAAAAAAAAAGAAGCAGAATAATATCCTACAAGGAAAGCACACCTGAGAGATGTGCTCAAGGACCAAGTCTAACCTATTCTTTTCAAAAGCTATAAGACACTAAGAAAATAATACAATACAAATCAGAAATCAGAAATGGAAAATCTCAGCAGTGATGTGACAAAACTCAAGGAAGAGTTACCAATACAAAGAAAAAAATTAATGAAAATTACTGTAGGAGAAAGGTAAGAGCAAATAAATACAACAAGTAATGTCTTTAAAATGGAGGGTAAAAAGAAGGAAATGTTTTTAAATTCAAAAAGAAATAAGGAAAAAATTTAAAAGTCAAGAAAAATGGTAAATATTGAAGGTAGGCAAATAAACTCCAATATATGGGTAATAGGAGTCCCTGAAGAAACCCAAAGCAGGACCAAATACTAAAACCTTTCCTGAAATAAAAAATAAATGTATTTGAAGTAAATATTGAAAGAGTATACTGTGTTCTTGAGAAAAGGTATCTAAAATAGTTATGTCATTTATAAAGTCAGCGTTTTCAGTTCAGTTCAGTTGCTCAGTCATATCCAACTTTTTGTGACCCCATGGATTGCAACACACCAAGCCTGCCTGTCCGTCACCAACTCCCAGAGCTTAAACTTAAACTTACTTAAACTCGTTTTCATTGAGTCGGTGATGCCATCCAACCATCTCATCCTCTGTCATCCCCTTCTCCTCCTGCCTTCAATCTTTCCCAGAATCAGGGTCTTTTCCAATGAGTCAGTTCTTCACATCAGGTGGCCAAAGCATTTGAGTTTCAGCTTCAACATCAGTCTTTCCAATGAATATTCAGGACTGATCTTCTTTAGGATGGACTGGTTGGATCTCCTTGCAGTTCAAAGGACTCTCAAGAGTCTTCTCCAACACCACAGTTAGTGCCTTACTTGTAAAACAAATTCTATCCACCCCAATTGTGGGAATGATTTCTGTCTCCTGACTACACACAACTAGTACCAGGAGTGATCCTGGGAAACAGACCCTCACATCTGAAAAACTGAATTTGAGGATTGATTTGGTCATGTTTTTTGGTCTGGAATAAAGTGTTGAATTCCTTGTCAGTGGAAAAATAGGATATTAGGTAACCCATGACATGAAGTGGCATTCACAATGAATGAAATTATCATCTGTGGTTGCTTATCATGAAGTGTCTACACAAGTACTAAGACATAGTCTAGTAAAATTACTGAACTTTAAGGAAAAAAATCTTTCAATCATCTAGGCAAAAAGCACACATGATTTATAAGGGAAAAATAATATTATCATCAGATTTTTCAACAGGAACTTTTTATACCAAAAGAAAATGGAGCAACATACTTAAGATGCTCAATGAAACAAAATGTGAGCCAAAGACTTTATATACAGTAAAACTGACCTACAAATACAAAAGATGCAGGCTGTAAGCAACATACAAGAACTTGAGGAATACTGTTCCCATGAGCCCTTCCTATTAATAAAAAATCTACTAGAGCTGTACTGACCAATACGGTAGCCACTAGCCACATGTGACTATTAAAATTTTAATTTTAATGAATTATATGAAGTAAAAGTTCATTTCTTCAGTTAAATTAGCTACATTTAAAGTACTCAAGAACAATATGTGACTAGTGGCTATCATGTTGGATAATGCAGATACAGAACATTTCCATCATGGAAAATTCTATGGGATGGTGCTATCTTAGCCAATGAGCTTCAGACAACCAAAATAACTTGAGAATCATTGCCATAAAGACAAATGGTGGGTATTAAACAAATACCTAATTGAATAACTAAGACTAAAGGAGGACTAAAAAGGAGAGATTATAGTACATAAAATACGTAATTTGACAATCTGATAAAATAAAAATGGGCGAGATGGTAATAGTATAAGCAAAATAAAAATATTTTTAAGTTATATATTCAGTACTTATAATTACCTCTGGTAATATTAATATTGCTATTCTGAGGCTATTGTGTGTGTGTGTGTGTATGTTATGTCACTTCAGTGGAGTTTGACTCTTTGTGACCATATGGACTGTAGCCTGCCAGGCTCCCCTGTCCATGGAATTTTCCAGGCAAGAGTACTGAAATGGGTTTCCATGTCCTCCTCCAGGGAATTTTCTGACCCAGGGATGGAATCCATATCTCCTGTATTGGCAGATGGGTTCTTTACCACTAGTGCCACCTGGGAAGCCCAATACTATTGAAAGTAAGTAAGTTAGTTTAGTCGCTCAGTTGTGTCTGACTCTTTGCAACCCCATGGACTGTAGCCTACCAGGCTCCTCCATCCATGGGATTTTCCAGGCAAGAGTACTGGAGTGGGTTGCCATTTCCTTCTCCAGAGGATCTTTCCAACCCAGGGATCGAACCTAGGTCTCCCACATTGCAGGCAGACGCTTTACCATCTGAGCCACCAGGGAAGTCCTTAATACTATTGTAGTCAATCCTAAAGGAAATCAACTGAATTGGAAGAAGTGATGCTGAAACTGAAGCTCCAATACTTTGGCCACCTGTTGGGAAGAGTCAACTCCTTGGAAAAGACCCTGGTGCCTGGAAAGATTGAGGGCAGGAGGAAAAGGAGCTGGTTGGATGGCATCACCGACTCAATGCACAGTAATTTAAGTTGAGTTTCAGTAAACTCCCAGAGATGGGACAGGAAAGCATGGCTTATCGCAGTGCATGGGGTCACAAAGAGTTGGACATGACTTAGCGACTGAATAACATTTCTATCATGTCCTTGAAAACCAGGATTCTCCGTGTGGAAGAAAGGAGATACAAATGTAATACAGAAGAGGTTAGATAAAAGACCCTGTTGCTTGAATTTAAATTAGAAATAGTATGAACTAGAACCCATGACTGCCTCAGTAATATTGGGCATCACTATGGTCCTGATTGTGGTTTTGAAATACCACTCCTCATTAGAAAGAACCAGGGAGAATTCCCTGGCAATCCAGTGGGTAAGACTCTATGCTTTTACTACTGGGGCTATGGGTTGAATCCCTTGTCTGGGAACTAAGATCCCATGAACCACAAGGCCAGGAGGCATGGCCAAATTAAAAGGAGGAGAAGGAGGAAGAGAAGAAGAAACCAGGGACTTGCAGAGAAAAGACTGGTGTCAGGTCTGGAGAAGGATATATACAAGACATGCCTGGAACATCTTGACATACCAGATAGCAAGGGAGCTCTCAAAGACCACAGGGGTTGTATCAAAGAGACTCAGAAGCCTACTTGAAGAGACTGCTACTTAGGCTGATGGGAAATTTTCAGTTTCAGGAAAGATTGCAAGACTCCTCAAATGTGTTTAAATCCATGAGTTACTTATAATAATAGCAAATGAAAAATCAACTCATTAGTCACCTTCAGAGAAAGAAAAGAAACAACTTACTTCCTTGAGAACTGGATAAACAAAAGGAAAGAATCAAGCATTTATCTTGCCTATTCTATGTGAATTAGCAACCAGTTAATACACATGGGCAAGTTTCTATTTATAAAATCATTCCAGCTAATATGAAAACAAAATGATAAAACATCACAATTTTGAAACCTCCAATAAGTAAGTAGATTTAGGCCTTGAGCCTCACCAGCAATTGAAATCATAAAAAAGTGAAAATCAGACTGATATTATTGTGTCCTCTAATGAAAAAATAAAACATCACCTATAGTATTGCCAAAGAGATTGAACCTGAGTCCATTCAGGCCTCTGGACCTCGTTGCCAATCTGCAGGAAATGCAGAAGGAGAAGAAGCAAGTTGAATTACTCCACGAGTATGCAGTAAAAAAAAAAAAAAAAAAAATTCAGATGTTGGGAAACTCTACAGCTCCAACAGGCTGGGATAAATTGTATAAACTTTCAAATAGACATGATAAAACTATAATATTTAAGAATGTACATTTAGGTGATAAAAACATACCAATGTAAGGAAGTGATCACTATGTAGAAGTCACAAATGGTTATTACTTTTGAAAGAAGGAAGCCAGCTGTGATAGGGATGAAGGACGTGTAAAGACTTCTGGGATGACTGGCCAAATTCTATTTCTTGAATCATGTGTTAGTTACAAAGATGTTCACCTTAAAGTAATTTATTTATTTTTCATTTATTTTTATTAGTTGGAGGCTAATTACTTTACAATATTGTAGTGGGTTTTGTCATACTCCTTAAAGTAATTTAATAAACTATCTCAAAAATAAGATTTGAAAGATACTGGGTGGTGATTTTTAACATAGCCCCATTTAATTCACCACTGTGTCCATGGCAGAAGACATACACATTTTGGAGAATGACAATGAATTCTCTTAAATTTATTTAGTCATTTGGCAGCTCTTCAACTGGAAATGCTTTTTCAAATATGGTCTCTTTACCAGACCAAATCAACACAGACCCTGGTATATGGTATGCAGTTATTGCTTGGATAAATTTTTCTTTCTCTACACCAATAAGCAGAGAATACTTAAATTCTTAAAGAGATGGGACTACCAGACCACCTGACCTGCCTCTTGAGAAATCTGTATGCAGGTCAGGAAGCAACAGTCAGAACTGGACATGGAAAAACAGACTGGTTCCCAAAAGGGAAAGGAGTACATCAAGGCTGTATATTGTCACCCTGCTTATTTAACTTATATGTAGAGTACATCATGAGAAATGCTGGGCTAGATGAAGCATAAGCTGGAATCAATATAGCTGGGAGAAATATCAATAACCTCAGATATGCAGAGGACACCACCCTTATGAAAGCAAAGAAGAACTAAAGAGCCTCTTGATGAAAATGAAAGAGGAGAGTGAAAAAGTTGGCTTAAAGCTCAACATTCAGAAAACTAAGATCATGGCATCTGGTCCCATCACTTCATGGCAAAAATATGGGTAAACAGTGGAAACAGTTCAATTCAGCTCAGTTCAGTCACTCAGTCGTGTCTGACTCTTTGTGACCCCATAAATTGCAACACTCCAGGCCTCCCTGTCCATCACCAACTCCTGGAGTTTACTCAAACTCATGTCCATCGAGTCGGTGATGCCATCCAGCCATCTCATCCTCTGTCATCCCCTTCTCCTCCTGCCCTCAATCCCTCCCAGCATCAAGGTCTTTTCCAATGAGTCAACTCTTCGCATGAGGTGACCAAAGTATTGGAGTTTCATCTTCAACATCAGTCCTTCCAATGAAGACCCAGGACTGATCTCCTTTAGGATGGACTGGTTGGATCTCCTTGCAGTCCACAGGGAGAGACTTTATTTTCTTGGGCTCCAAAATCACTGCAGATGGTGACTGCAACCATGAAATTAAAAGACGCTTGCTCCTTGGAAGAAAAGCTATGACCAACCTAGACAGCATATTAGAAAGCACAGACATTACTTTGCCAACCGTCCGTCTAGTCAAGGCTATGGTTTTTCCAGCTGTCATGGATGGATGTGAGAATGGGACTATAAGAAAAGCTGAGGACCAAAGAATTGATGCTTCTGAACTGTGGTGTTGGAGAAGATTCTTGAGAGTCCCTTGGACTGCAAGGAGATCCAGCCAGTCCATCCTAAAGGAAATCAGTCCTGAACATTCATTGCAAGGACTGATGCTGAAGCTGAAACTGCAATACTCTGGCCACCTGATGAGAAGAACTGACTTATTGGGAAAGACCCTGATGCTGGGAAAGATTGAAGGCGGGAGGAGAAGGGGATGACAGAGGATGAGGTGGTTGGATGGCATCATCGACTCAGTGGACATGAATTTGAGTAATCCCCGGTTGTTGTTGATGGACAGGGAAGCCTGGCGTGCTGCACTCCATGGGGTCACAAAAAGTTGGGCATGACTAAGCGACTGAACTGAACTGAATCATCTAATCCATCAAGCCATAGAATTGTGCATACATAGTCGCAGTCCAAAACTATGTAGAAGTGTTAAATACAAGATTTTACCAAGACAAGTGGTAAAGGCAGTGTAAACTGCATGATGCAGGCCACCCCCACTCCCTGTGCACCTACTCTGTCTGGCAGCACTGTCGCCTCTTCTTCTACCTGTTCATATAGCTTTGGGGCACGTTGCTTATGAAAAGTGACCTGAGGAAGCAACATCTGCAGGAATATGCACTAGCTAAAAGTGGACTGCTGCAACAGTATAATCTACTTAAGGGTGACCCTGAAGGAGAGTGAATAATGAAAGTGAATGTGAAAGTTGCTCAGTTGTGTCTGACTCTTTGCGACCCCATGGACTGTAGCCTTCCAGGCTCCTCTGTCTGTGGAATTCTCCAGCCAGTTCTGCTGGAGTGGGTAACCATTCCCTTCTCCAGGGGATCTTCCCAACCCAGGGATCAAACCCAGGTCTCCCACACTGCAGGCAGATTCTTTACTCTTTGAGCCACCAGGGAAGCCCAAGTATACTGGAAGGGGTAGCCTATCCCTTCTCCAGGGAATCTTCCTGACCCAGGAATCAAACCAGCATCTCCTGCATTGCAGGCAGATTCTTTACCATCTGAGCTGGGACAGTAAGGAAAGATAATTCTTTCAGTAGGCAGAACCTCAAGCATTGCCTCTATGCCTGGAAGGAAACAGAAGGGGTAGAGATCTACAGAAATTTGTAGGTGCTGCTAAATTGTTTAGCTAGATGGTTATAGACTTGGGAGGAACAAGATTGGAGGATTGGTAAGGCAAGGATGAATGGGAGAGAGGTGTAATGTTAGACATCAGAGAATGGCCCCTAAGGGTGAGAATATTTGTGTTCTATGGGGATGGTTATCAGGGGGCATTCACTACAGAGGAATCACTCAATAACAGTAGGGAAGGATGATCTGATCTGTGAATATCAGCCAGCATCTTTGCTAGTAATGTCAGAGCTTGCTCAATGTGTACACAAATGAAGTTAAGTGGACACAGTGACAGAGATGGTTGCTATTTATGGGTTCAGTAACAGACAAGGCTTCTCATCATGTTTTATCTAGATGGTACTGCTGATGACTACTTGGTCTTCTAACAGTGGAGACCCAAGCTTAGCCCCCTACCTGATACCACCCTCTGGAAAGATAAGATAATTACCTAGTGACAGGTTAATTGGACACTGCATAACAGAAGGGGCAGCAGATTGTCCTCTACCTTAAGAAGAGTAATTAGATAGTGATGTTGAGGGGAGGGATTAGAGATGGGAAGATCAACTACAAAGTACCATTTTAAAAAAACAAAAGCCAGGATTTCCCTGGCAGTCCAGTGGTTAAAACTCTATGCTTCCACTACAAGGGGTGCAGGTTTGATTCATGGTTGGGTAATGAAGATTCTATGTGTCACATGGTGTGGTCAAAAAACTAATAAAATTTAAGAAAAAAACAAAACCCAAAGCTACTCAAAGTCAGGTCATATCTGCCATGTGCTATCACAATCCTTGTAATTCCCCTGCTGTACTCCATGCTTCATTACAACAAAAACTCATGAGAGCAGGGGGGTGTCTGTTTTGCTCTCCATCATATTTCTAGTACCTAGCACTGTGCCTGGGACATCGCAGAACTTGACAGATATGTGTTAAATGTTTGTTGAATGTCTTCTACATTTTAATATTTATCAAAATGTCGTAAAAGTATTTTGGTCAAAGTAGGTGCTAAACAGACATTTGTTAAGTGAAGAAAAACTATACCCAACCAGAGCATAAGCCTGTGGGCCAAATCCAGCCTGCCACCTGGTTTTCTATGGCCCACAAACTAAGAATGATCTTTTTACACTTTTAGAGGGTTGGAAAAAGCTAAAAAAAAAAAAAAAAAAAAAGAGTAATATTTTATGACATATAAAAAGTGTATGAAATTCAGATTTCAGTGTCCATAAATAAAGTTTTATTGGAACACGGCCATACTCATTTTTTTACATGTTGTCTGTGATGCTTTTATGCTAGAGCAGCAGAGTTGAGTAGTTGTGACAGAGAACGTATGTCCTGCAAAGCTGAGAGTATTTACTGTCTGGCCCTTTACAGGAAAAGTTTGCCGACCCCTGCACCAGACCTGCCAAAGCACAGAGCACGCCGATTTTAAAGACACTGGCTAATACGGTATTGCCTCCTTCCTTGGCAGAGAGCTGCTCCTTCACTTTACCGTCTCCTAGAGAAAACAAGCTGTTTCTTATATTTCATGACTGCAGGGTGAGGCTTGTTCTAACACATGCCAGAGCCCTTGGACTCCTCTGTGCCATGCTGGTAATACGGGATACATAGTAGCCAGGATAGATAAACACACAGAGAAAGATGGAAGCAGAGCCACAGAGAACCCCAGGGGAAGAGACGGGGTTTCACACTTTGGCACGCCAGCTCTCCAAGACAAGTTTTACTTCTCTCAGCATCTCTTCAGAACCATGTAATGTGGCTTTTCCAAAGCTCTGTTCTGTTTTTATTACAGTGAAGTGTTTATTGTGATTACTGAGAGAATTGCTATCTTAAAACTGATGCTTACTATGGTCGAGTTTGACCTGTATTTAGTGAAGCTATGTTTTAAGATAATACACTGAAGTTTATGAAGGAAATGTTGACTCTTTCCAAAGAGAGAAGCTGGAATTTCTTTTCCTGAAATAGTGATTTCATTAAATTAGAGAAGGGGACATATTTTTGTTATTTGACTTCCTCCTCACTCTCTATAAAATGCATCCCTCCATTTTATCTGCTATTCATGTAGAATAACCACATGCTAGTAACTGACTTTTGCACTACACTCCAGCAATTCTTTATCATTTAAGTTTATTAAAGGCAGGCAGATCCTGATCCCGATTAGAAAGACAAGGACTATTTCCATAATTCCTGCATACAAATAATAGCGTTTATTCTGGCAATTCCCATGCTATTCAATCAGGCAAGATTCAATACAGAAAAAAAGAAGAAGCTGATTTGCCAAAATCAGACATTTGTTAAGTGAAAAAATTTATGTGCCTACATCACATTCTGTTTTTTGAAGTTCATAGTACTCAGGGAGCACTTCTTGTTAGAAGTTCTATTTAAAAATTACAGAAGGATAATGATACTAGCATCCACCTGATACAGGAAAACAAAGGCAAGTGGGCCATTTCAGAAATCACAACTTTTAAGCTAATTGCAATTTCTAAAGTAAACCTAACGGTACTGCACAGAACAAGAAAGTCTCTAATCTAATCTTGGCAGCATTGTGATTTCAAACTGCTAAACCACACAATATATTCACTTTTCCTTTGTGTGGGTTTGCATATTTACCTTCACCAAGGATCTTTCTCTGTGTCTTGGTTGTATATTGCAGCATTCGTGATTGATGAATTATTGTCAAGGACAAACTAAGGCTCCTTTATTTTACCAAAACAACTTTTTATGGAACATAAGATTTTTTCCAGCAGATACATGCAGATTTAGCATTATGCATTTTTGTCAATGGAATAAAGAGGATGGTCTAAAAAAATGATGAACAAAATGAGAGCAAATATGAGAAAGTCACTGCAAAGGGATGACTTGAATTTAGGGTATATACCTGCAAACTTCAAAAAGATACATGCACCCCAAGGTTCACTGCAGCACTATTGACAACAGCCAGGACACGAAAGCATCCTAAATGTCCATCAAAAGAGGAAAGGATAAAGAAGATGTGGTACATATATACAATGGAATACTACTCAGCCATAAAAGGAACAAAATTGGGTTATTTGTAGAGATGTGAATGAACCTAGAGACTGTCATACAGAGTGAAGTCAGAAAGAGAAAAACAAATATCATATAATAATGTATATATGCAGAATCTAGAAAAATGGTATGGATGACTTTATTTACATCGCAGAAATAGAAACATAGATGTAGAGAACAAAGGTATGGATATCAAGGGGGAAGGGTGGGGTGGGAGGAATTGGGAGGCTGGGATTGACACATACACACTATCTGCACTAAGTACAGAATAGACAACTGTTGGGAATGCTACCTAAGGCACTTGGGCCTAAATGGGAGTGAAATTCAAGAGAGGAGATAGATGTAAATGCATGGTTGATTTATTTTGCTATACATTGAGAGACAATACAATATTATAAAGCAACTATACTGCAATAAAAACTAATTAATAAAAAAGAAATATATGCAAACTTTTCTGGCCTTAAACCTGACTTCTAAGAAAAATGCCAATGCTACTGATCATTTTTCAGAAGTTAAGATGACAATCATCCAACTGTTTTCTCCTCTACTGAGATCACTAAAAAGGAATACTTCTTACCCAACCCAAAATGTTTAAACAACCCAACTTCTAAAGAAAAATCATGTGTCTATGCCCATGATGACCACAGAGCATGGGAATAGTTTCTGTTCTATTTGTTTATCCTTTCTGAACTGTTAAGAAAATGTCTTGATCTCTCTGGCCACACCTCCAACAATACTCCTCCTCCGAGGATCCTTGAAATCTCATTTACAATATAAACCAGGAATTCTCATTGAGTCCATTTCAACACCTGAAAAAACTTACCACTTACAAGTACCACTCTGTGATAAGATGCATTTGATTCAAGTGTGTTGGAGTATGTCAGGACTGAAGTCATAAATCTCATGAACACTGTGATTTAATAAACAGTGGTCCATCTTTGGTCCCAAGAAGCAGTCGAACGGATTCATAAAAAACAAAGAGAAAAAAATCTGAGGTAAATAGGGGGAAAAAAATGACTATTTGTTAATTCTGAGTGGTGGGTACACAGGTGTCTGATGTTTGCTCTATATTCCTATATTTGGAATACTTCATAATTTTGTAAAAAAAAAATTTTTTTCTGGGGACGAAGAAAGCTAAAGAAGTTCCCAGGTGCTCAAATTCTAAATGAAGAAACGATAAGGAAGAGGAAAAATTGCACAGCATTTTTTTTTTTCAGGGGGAGTAAGTTGAAGAAAACCCTCAACTGCCGTTCCATTGGAGGGGCAGTGATCTAGGGGGTCCCTGGGAGCAATATTCTTATTCCACTGAAGGAGGTGAGCCAAGATACTTATAAGCTCTAGAGAACCTTTAACACAGGAAGCTATTTATCATAACAAGCTTGGTTGATACTGTTCCCATACTGAACCAATTAGGTTCGCCTATTTCGTCATACTTCATAACTTGGGATGATAGGTTTCCAAGTATGGTACAGCGTAGTAATTGAATTTTGATCAAACACACATGGCCCATAACCCAGTATGTGAAATTTTCAGAACAGTTCACAGCTTTTAAATATCCAGTCAACATGTTGCCAAAAGTACAGGATGTACTTGATGCAAGGGGGAGAGAAAGGGGAGGGCTGAATCTTGGTAGAGCTGTAAGACAAATATTTTTGTTCTTGTTCTCTTCTTATTTTTCAAATAGCAGTGGAGAAAGGCTGTGGGATATCATATCATAACTCAAGCCTTGCCCTTGCCTGCTCTGTATGCATAAACATCTTTGAGTCTCATTTTAGATTACCATTCATTTTTTCCATGAAACTTTCATGTCACAGGCCTACTACACACAACCTGTTACATTTTTTATTGCAGCACTAGCCAGAGTATTTCTTGACAACCTGCTATATGTTAGGCTTTGGGTACACAGGTCAACTCTTTTGAATAAAGAATCAAGATCCCTGCTTTCATGTGATCTACTGTGGTTGCGGAGACAGACATAAAAAAATATCAATAATTTTATCACTGTGCATGCTAAGTTGCTTCAGTCATGTCTGACTCTTTGCAACCCAATGGACTTCAGCCTGCCAGGCTCCTCTATCCATAGAATTCTCCAGGCAGGAATGCTGGAGTACATTGCCACACCCTAGCCCAGGGGATCTTCCCATCCCAGTTATTGAACCTATTTCTCTTATGTCTCCTGCATTCGCAGGCAGGCTCGTTACCACTAGTGCTGTAACCTGTGATGATTAACATGAAGAAAAAACAGGGCATCGGGAGGAACAATAATGGGAACCTGATCTATCCAGGAGAGAGGAAGTGGGGAGGAGAAGTAGGGGACACATCTCCAAGAAAGTGCCACTGAAATTGATTTCTGAAAGGTGGGAAGTGATCCAAGAGAGAGAATGATTATTCCCAGGAGAAGCAAGCACAGGGATAAACTTTGAAATAGGCTGGACTGTGGCAAGTTCAAGGACCTGAAAGCTAGTATATGCAGTGAGAAAGAGGCTCAAAATATAGGCAGGAGCCAGACCACACCATGTCATGTAAAGGATTATGTTCAGTGCAGTCACTGGAAAAGTGGCTGCCCAGGGAGTGACAGGGTGGAAGGCAGGCAAGACAAGAAGCAGAAAGACTAACTAGAAGCCTTGGCAAGGGTCCAGGTGGGAAGTGATAGTGGCTGGAATGGCGCAATGGCAGAGATGGAGGACAGTGGACACATCTGAGAGATATTCCGGAGAAGTGACATGATTGGAGACAACCAGACGTGGGAAGTGAGGGAGAAAGTAGTCCCAAGGACATTTCCAGGTTTTGAGCTTGAGCAAATCAGTGAATAAAGTCTAATAGATAACAGCTAGTTAGTATAACTTGTAAGACTGCACCAAATGATGATGATAAATCACTTCAGTTGTGGCCGACTCTTTGAGACCCCACGGACTGTAGCCCACCAGGCTCCTCTGTCCATTAGATTCTCCAGGCAAGAATACTAGAGTGGGTTGCCATGCTCTCCTCCAGGGGATCTTCCCAACCCGGGGATAGAACCCACATATCTTACATCTCCTGCACTGGCAGGCGGGTTCTTTACTACTAGCACCACCTGGGAAGCACCAAACAATAGGACTGCATCATTCCCACAAGCTCCCATGCTTGTGATGATATTCTGCTTCATCAGATTTTGTAAGAACAGATGCATTAATCAGATGGCGGGGCTATAGACATTTTCCACCTACATGCATATCAAACTTACCATAAGCAGAAGAATATCTCTGAGATATTAAAGTCAGACTTTAACATAAATTGAGGATTTTTACTCTCAGCTCTGCAGACACAGTCATAGAAGTCTGGCCCTTGAACTAGAACAACCTGAAAGAAAACAAACTTCCTCTTTGAAAATGTTTAAAAAACAAGCACTTTTCTTTATTCATTCATGAGATTTTTTTTCTTGAGAATTTTTAGTGTGAGGGTCATGAGGTAAATAAGACATGTTCCCTGCCTGTGTGCTCAGGGGAGAAAAAAGCATAAAAATACACATAATATGGTGAGTATGTTGCATAGATCAAGCAATAAAGTTATATTGGACAGATGACAGGGTGATGAACTCTACAGGGGTACTGACACACGGTCATAGCTATGAAAGACTTCAGGGGGGTTGCATTTAAGAAGTCTTGAAAGACAAGAGTTTGTCAGGAGAGCAGAGCATGGGAGAGGGGGAATTCCAAGAGGAGGTAACAGCACAAGATAAGGTCCTAAAGAGGACAAGGTGCTCACAGCTAGAATCCTCAGGGTGAAACCACAGGGTGTCTGATCCAGTCTGGAAAAATCATCCTTCCATTCCGAAATCTGAAAAACATGACCAGTCTAGTCTGGTTTATCTGCTCTCAATTGACTCAGGCAGAGAATTCTCTTTTGCATAGGCCCCAACCAACAAGGACCTCTAACTGTGACCACTGCCTGAAGATTGCCCACGGTTACCTATTGAGATGAGCAGCCACAATCCTAATCCATCCCCGCACTGGGCCAAGGCCACAGGACCAGGCCATCTATGGTGCCTAGAAAGATGTGGCCATCCAATTCCCCTGGCAGGTTAGGACTCTATACTTCTATGGCAGGAGCCATGGGTTCAGTCTCTGGCCAGGGAACTAAGATCTGCAAGCCTCTGAGTGCCACCAAAATAACAAAAAAGATGTAGCCTTAACCCATGTGGTGCTAGTGGTAAAGAACTCGCCTGCCAATGCAGGAGGCATAAGAGATGTGGGTTCAGTCCCTGGGTTGGGAAGATCCCCTGGAAGAGAGCATGGCAGTCCACTCCAGTATTCTTGCCTGAAGAATCCCATAGACAGAGGAGCCTGGTGGGCTGCAGTCCATAGGGTCGCAAAGAGTCAGACACAACTGAAGTGACTTAGCATGCATGCACACAATGCTTATGTGGGCTGGAGAATACAAACAGAATGGCTGTGACCTCTAGTATTATCAGTCTGGCTAATTGGTAGTACAGCTGCCCCTATATAACAAAGAATGACCGCAACCAAAAAAGTGTGTGTGCATGTGTGTGATCTTTAAATTTTAATAGCTAGTCAGACAGTCCTTAGAGAGAGAATTGGCAGCTTTGGCCTGGAGGCTGCTCCCCCACCTGTCTCCAGGCACTGCAAACACAGCTGTGTAAGGAGACAGTCAAAGCTTCCAAGGAAAGAAATGGTACTGTCTGGGGGAGTGAGGTGGGGGAGCGGACTAACAATGGGAGCGCCTTTCTCACAAACCCACTTGGGACAGGGCCTGTCTAGCAACTGCAAAAATTAGCAAGGAGGACATGATCAGGCTTTTCTTTTCCTTTTTTTTTTTTTTTAAACTTCACTGTAAAGTAAAATCATTCAAAACCCAACTCAATGGCCATTTGAAAACCATTTTTTAAAGGATGAGGCAGAGCACACCATTCAAGCGGAGAGGAGAGCAAGGTAGCGTGTGTTTCTGGCAAGATTCATATTCAGGTATCGCATCGAGGTGAAATGGAAAGAGATTCATGCTGTATCCCAGAACTCGGAGTTCCTTACACAAAACGCAGGACTCCCTGGGAAAGTGCCTAGAAACTTCTTCTTTATCTGGATTTCTCCAGACTGCGAAGTGCAGGCATTTTTTTAAAGTTCAACTCTTTAGAGAGGAAAAAAAAAAAAAAAAAAAGTCAGCGGAGGCAAGATTTCAACAGATGTTAGCAGTTCTAAGAGTGGTCAGGGGGCTGCCGCTCCCCGAAGAGAGGGGAAATTCGCAGAGGGAAAGAAGCAAGTCGTTTTGGAAGAAGAAAACCCCAGCAAGGAGGTATTTTCCGTATCATTTTAATCACAAAATAGCACGAATGCGGTCTGTGCCTGCGTGCTACCCAAACGTCGATCTGAATACCACTGAACGCTGGTTTGAAAATTTCCATTTTTGTAATTTGCTTTCCTTTGTTAAGCCAAGACTTGAGAGAAACCTGGCAGCCGTCTCCAAGTCTGGCACGATTTCCCTTCCGACGCACTCGGTTGGTGGGGATGTGGAGGGGACCGCACAGGAGAGGGGAGAGGGGAAGGAGGTGGCTTGAGAAGCGCCCGCCCGCCCACCGGGGCCTGCGGAGGGAGCGAGCCCAGCGTCCCAGCCAGGGGGTTTGGCTCCACCTACAGGAATCTGGAGGCACTCGAAGCGGATCCCTCTGCCGCCACGGAAACCAAAGGTGGGGACTCGGACAACTGCTGGAGAATTCCCCAGCCAATAGGAACGGGGTCTAAGGAGATGGCGGTAAGGAGTCGGGAGGTAGGGATCGTCATCACCAGATCCACAGCGGCATGTCAGATCCAGCTCAGGGATTAGTACCTAGGGAGGAGAAAAGACTTCATGCCTCCGGTATAACCTATGATTGATTTCACGCGTGAAATGTAAGCCCCATCTGAGGACAAGGGCAGTATCTGGTCCGAGTCCAGGACCAGCATACAGCCACTGTGCTCAACTGCTTAATGAATGAATGAACAAGCAAATGAATCTAACCCACTGGATAATACACTCGGTTAAACATCAGAGATCTAACCTGATAACAAACGCTTTTTCCCTCCAGGTATATTTATGAGTTGTCAGGCATTTCGCTAATGGCTAGTAATTGCTTAAAAAAGCTACTGCACCATCTACACTATTCCAGAGTCCCACCTCCAATATGGGTAACACTAATTAAGAACCACTCATTTCATCTGATGCCCTTCATTTGCAGATGAGTAAATAGAGGTTTGAAGAGGGGTTTTTCTGGTTGTCGTTTTGCCCCCGAGTCATCCACTTTGTGGGTGATAGAACTGGTTTGGGGCTAAAATTTCCTGACCACCTCTCTGTTGTCTGTTTTCTAAGGCAAGAGATTTGTTCTGCTGGAGCGTGGAATGGCCTGATAGATACACTTAGCTGATTGACTGTCAAAGTTCGCTCCCCACCTACCTGTTGTCCTGTCTCTGAGCTTCTCTCTCAGCTTCTGCAAGAGACTGAGGTGGCTGCTGGTGCTGCTTGACTCCAAAAATCAAATGCTGCCTGGAACCGGTGCCAACCGGTTGCTAAACTTATGAATTCATTTTAAAGCCTAAAGGACAGAATCTTTGAGCCTGTGGGTTTGTAAGCTACAAACAGGCAGGTGCTGTGTTTTAGCAACACAGGTGTCTTATATCCAATATCTAGCACATGTACTTATCCAAAGTGCTTAATAAGCAGTTATTGAATTTCCCAATGATAGTTATGGATGAAGATGATATTTACCATTTGAAAAAGAATTTTTGCTGTAGGCAGTTAGCACTCAGTTTCCAATTTTTTTTTAAATGACGATTCTTCCTGTAAATGTGATTCTGTTTGCATTGTGTCAGATAAATGATGATGTAGTGAAAGTTGGAGATGAGAAGATCCAGATTCCAACCACAAGCCATCTATAAAGTGGAAATAAGTAATACTGTCATGACCTCCGAAAGAATTAGACATGAATCATTATTACAGTAATAATCACAGCATTAATAATAGCTTTGAGCTATTATTAAGTGCTAACTACATTCTAGACTCTCTGCTAACCACTTTAAGTGCATTATCTAATTTATCCTCATAATGACCACATATGGGTTACAATTATTATCCCCATTTTACAGAATGAGGGAACTGAAGTTTATAGACACGAAGGTGCTCACCTACATGACAGCTTATAGTGGTGAGGCCAGCACTGGAAGCCAGCTCCTACCTGACTCCACTAGTGTGTGTGCTAAGTCACTTCCATAGTGTCCGACTCTTTGTGACCCCATGGACTGTAGCCCACCAGGCTCCTCTGTCCATGGGATTCTGCAGACAAAATTACTGCAGTGGGTTCCCATGCCCTCCTCCAAGGGAGCTTCCCAACCCAGGGATCAAACCCATATCTCTCATGTCTCCTGCATTGGCAGACGGATTCTTTACCACTCCACACTCCATAAACATTATGGTTACACAATAGATACCTATTGACTGATTCAATGCTAGTGATATTCAAATCTTTGTCTCTTAGTTCTTAGTTCTCATGGGGACTCTATACATTTATTTCTAATTACTGAAATAATAGCATTAATCATACGTTCCACTACTGTTTAAATTTAAAAGGACATAAGCCAAACTCCTGCTTTTCTTTCATAAGCATTTACTGAGAACTATCCATATTCCAAGGAGCTTCCCAGGTGGCACAAGTGGAAAAGAACCTGCCCTCCGAAAAAAAAAAAAGAAAAAAGAACCTGCCCTCCAAAAAAAAAAAAAAGAAGAACCTGCCCTCCAACGCAGGAGACATAAGAGATGAGTCAGGAGCATCTTCTGGAGCAAGGCACGGAAACCCACTCCACGGACAGAGGAGCCTGGCAGGCTACTGTCCATAGGGTTGCAGAGTCAGACACGACTAAAATGACTTAGCACACACACACACGTCCATATTCAGACCTCCAGGCTTGGTCTGGGGCAGTGGTTCTCAACTGGGGGTGATTTAGCCCTCCAAGAGACATCGGGCAATGTCCGGAGATAATTTTAGTTGTCATACCCGGGGGTGGCGAGATGCTATCGTCCTCTAGTGACTGGAGGCCACGGTTACTGCTAGACAGCCTACAGTATAGATGACATCCCACCACAACAGAGTTATTTGGCCCAGAATAATAGCTGCGAGGTTGAGAAACCTTAGCTTAGGAAGATGGAGATTAATCAGGCAGATATAATCATTAATCATCTGATGTGTTAGATGTATGTATAAGTTTGGAGCACAAAGTTTACAAAGATACTTATGTGGTGAGAAAAGTTAAGTGCCCCAAAGTCCATAAAGAGCTATGGGGTTTATTGTTGTGGACTGGGAAAGGCTTGGTGGAGGCTGTGGCACTTGAGCTACGGACAAAGAAGAGATAAAATCTGGATTCCAGATAAAAAGGACAAACAGTGTGCGGGGTGTGGGTGTGCCTAAGGAATGTTGGTTTATTTTAATTGGAGTGGAGGACATGTGAAGAGGAGTAGTGGAGAAAAGGAGGTAACATTTTGTTGTGGCCAGATCAAAGCGCCTTGAGCATGAAGAGAAAGACTTCGAACTTTCTTTGTAAGTAATGGGAAGCCATCCGATATTTTCACATGGAGTAATAACATGATCAAAATGTTCTGGGGAGATGAATCTAACAGCTGAGTGAAACGAACTGTATAGAATAAGCTGGAGACAGGAAGACATGTCAAAACACTACTGTTGCATGTCCTGCTATTAAAAGGAAACCACTTAGCTATTTTAGTTTTTATTAGTAGCAACCAATAATAGAGTGATTATTGTAATTCAAAGCCAAGCACTGTCTATGCAGCCTCACTTAGTGTTCCCGTCTGTCACAAGGATCTCCCCATTTTACAGATAAGGGAACAGTCAGAGTGACTAGGAGACAGCAGCATCAGAATCTGGGTATCAAAGCCTGTGCTCCTAACTACTTGGTGTGCTGTGTACAAGGCCGAGATTCTTAACCTCTTGACCAAACCAGACTGTTCTTTCTAAGGCAGACAATAAAACTAGGCAGCCCGGGCCCCCACTGGGAATGGGAAGGTCTAGGACAAACAGCCTCAGGAAATGCGCTCCTCCTTGGCAGACAGAGCTGACTGTAGGGAGAAAGGGAGTGTTTTTCTGGGCTAATTTTGGAGGTGTGGGGAGCATAGGCATATGCCTTATTACAAACACACTTACACGATAGAGTCCCTTAATTTATTTGGAGTTAAATTGGTTCCTCCCACGGGGGTGGTAAATGAGAGCAAAATGGGAATATCTGAAACAAAGATCGAGCTTCTCACGTCAAGCCTTTCCTGGCTGATGAGGTAGCAAGCAGAAGACATGAAGTGGGGAGTAGAAAGGCTGTGACTCAGAAATTCCTTGTTTACTTGGCTCCTGAACAGATGGCTAACTGGATCCAGGTGTGCGCTCTGGTTTTGTTTTAGAGCCTTTTGGCCACAGGCAGGGAAGGAGAGGAAAGGTGTTGACCATATCTGTAGACAGAGTGGGTGGCAGCATTAGAATCGGGGGCGGTGCTGACAGAGGCATGGCCATACACAGCGGCTGGCACCAGCAGCTGGGTGGGCTCCTCATGACCTGCAACTAGAGTGTCTTTGGTCACCCAGGGCACCAGTTTGTCATGAAAGATTCATTGCAAGGATTCATTAGAGAAGGATAGAACCAAAATGGTGGCCATCACAGAGTAGCCAAGGACCAAGAGGTAGAGTACGTGTGAGAACATCCTTGAAAATGTCCAGGTTTATCTGGAAGGAGTTCAGATGGTGGAAACTCTCACAGAGCAGGCAGGGGAAGAGTCAAACAGACTTCCATGGCTTTTGATGCCCAGTCACTTCATGGTGACTCTCCATCTTGGGATAATCTTTAAACTTGGGAAAGTTTGTGATCTACAATTTAAGGGTACAAGGCTCCAGGATTCCAGAGTTCCAATTCTTCCTTCTAAAGTCCCACAGCATTGAGCAAACGTAAATTCTAGCCGTAGTCTCTTAGATCTGACAGCCTAGTAAATAGACTTTTTAAAAAATTCAGGGAACTTCCCTGGTGGTTCAGTGGTTAAGAATCTGCCTTGCATGCAGGGGATGCAGGTTTGATCCCTAGGATAGAACTAAGCCCCCACTTGCCACAGAGCAATTAAGGCCACATACCATGAGTAGAGAGTTTCTGTGCCACAAGGAAAGATTCTGCGTGTGACAATGAAGACCCCACGTGCAGCAACTAGGACCCGACACAGCCATATAAATAAATAAAATTTTTTTAAAAATTCAGGACCCAATCTTCTCTCTAGACTAGAACTCCTCAAGATCAAAGATTGAATTTGTACCACCAAACCTAAGAGGTGCTCAGGAAGTATCTGAATTGAATTCAGGGCAGTCTTCTCCTGAACCATCAAGAGTATTCACTAGATGCATTATCATAATTTTTAAATCCAAGTTTTATTTTCATCTAATTTAAAAAATAACCCAATCTTATATATCAATATGCCTGTTTCTACAAAGCCTTTGCCCAGAGTCTGTAAGTTGTCCTGATACTAAGACCAAATGCCAAAAGGCAATGTCTTGGTTCTTTCCTGGTGGCTCAGACAGTAAAGAATCTGCCTGCCATGCAGGAGACATGGGTTCAATCCCTGGGTTGGGAAGATCTCCTGGAAAAGGGAATGGCTACCCACTCTAGTATGCTTGCCTGGAGAATTCTATGAGCAGAGGAACCTGGCAGGCTATAGTTCATGGGGTCACAAAGATTTGGACACAGTTTAGCAACTAACACTTTCACTTTTCTTACAGAGGAAAATAAGATAGCCATGATCCCTGCCCTGAAGAAGCTGATATTCTAACAAGGAATATAAATATTAAACAAGGATGATGTTCAAAGTCTTAGGGAGAGCATTTTGTGAGGGGACCTAATTTCCCCTAGGAATAAAAACAAAAAGCTTTCCTGAGGAAGTGATGTTTAAGCTGATAAGAGCTTGCAAACAATGAAGGAAGAAGCGGGGAAGTTGGCAAGTTGCTTTATGTGATCCTGATGTTAATATGATATAATCATCGCCTGGGAACATTGCCTGGCGCATAGTAGGCACTCATTAAATATGTGTTAACTGGATGAATATCTCAATGCTGTGTGAGTGATAAACTCAGGACGTCCTAGATATAACTGGGTACTAAGTTGTTACCAACTGCAAGTGCCCTAAAAGTTCAGAGCACTAGGGTATGAACAAGAACTGGGCTTGAAGGAAGGCTAGACTCTGGAAATGTACGGTAGACCAGTAGATATCCATCCTGAAAAGGAAAAAATATCAGTTCACTGCTGGGAGTAAAGGATTTTTTAAAAAAAGAGCACAAAGTGGGGTTTCTTTACTATCTGAGCCACCAGGGAAGCCCCTAAAGCAGGGTTTCTTAACCCAGGGCCCTTGGAGCTTCTGTGGCATCTATGAAGCCCCGGAGATTATGTGTGAAATCCTAGGTATTTATACATCCTAGGATTCTTTTTCTGGGCAAAGAGACTAGAACTTCATCAGATGGTCAAAGGAGTCCACAGACTCTCACTAGGTTAGGACCCTCGGGGAGAGAACAAGCAGCCTATTCTAGGTAGCCTGTGAGCCACTTACTGATTACAAATAACTATGGCAATGGAATCCCAACACAGTCAACCTCAGGTCTGAGTGTGCTAGATGCTTTCAACCCTGCGTTTGAGTGGCATTTTAGCAGTGTCCTTGCTGCTTCTTGTCAATCCAGACCTGTCCCTGTTGTCAGGGTATCCTCAGCAGTTGATCAAGGTGCCTCATTCCAAAGGCTATTTATATGCACCCAGGTCCTTCCCCTTGAGTTTCCAATGGAGACAATGGCCTCTTGTTAGATTGTCAACTGTTGACATTTCTCTGATCTTGTCTCACAGTTTCTGTTAAGCAGCAGCTGCTGCAACCACCTAAGCATGGAACAAGCAACTGATTGGAGCAGATTTAATAAATGTCCTGGAAAAGGAGGCTGCATGTTTATGGACTTTCATGGTCCTTTCATGGTAGTGCATAATGGACCAGGTGCTCTTCCACCCACCTGCTTATGCTACCATAGTAAACACAAAATTTACATATCTGGAAGAAAACAGTATTTGCTGCAACATTAATAATAGACACAGAAATTTGTCTGTTATGGGTAAATGTCTCCATGGTTTAACTTTGCACCATTCTATTTTGGTTAAAAATATCTATAAGGTCATCCCTTACCATCTTCCTTTTAAAATGCACTGGTAATTGAGGACTTTCCTGGTGGTCAGTGGTTAAGATTCTGAGCTTCCACTGCAAGGAGGTGCAGGTTTGATCCCTGTCAGGGAACAAGGATCCTGCATACCATAGGGTGTGGCCAAAAAAATAACAAAATACCCTGGTAATTGAAATGGCCCATTTTTTCATCAAGAACTGGGAATTTTGAAGGGAGTTTGAGGGAGAATAGTGAGTGAAGTCACTCAGTCGTGTCCGACTCTTTGTGACTCCATGGACTGTAGCCCACCAGGCTTCTCCATCCATGGGGTTTTCCAGGCAAGAATACAGGAATGGGTTGCCATTTCCTTCTCCAGGGGACCTTCCCCACCCAGGGATCGAACCTAGGTCTCCTGCATTGAAGGCAGACGCTTTACCCTCTGAGCCACCAGGGAAGTCCTGAGGGAGACTGGATACATGTATATGTATGACTGGGTTGCTCTGCTATGCACCTGAAACTATCGCAACATTGTTAACTGGCTATACTCCAATATAAAATAAAAAATTTTTTAAAGAATTGGAGTTTTGCAAAATAGCAGTTAGAAATTCTTCTGTTTGAGAAGACAGGCAATGTTTAAAGTTCTTAGAATAAAATAACCTGAGAGTAGAAACCCCAGCAACCAGCTTGTATTAATAGAAGTACAGCATTCAGAATGAGAGGAGTGATAGTCCCTGCCTCCAAAGGGCTAGACACACCACGTAAGAAATCCTTTTTATTCAGTATTTAATGCCACATTAGAAGGGGGATAGCAATAGACATATGAAGCTGGTGCTCTTGAAATGAAGGCAAATGGCAGTGGCTCACGTTTGCAGAGTCCTTACTAAGGCCTGGGTGCTGTGCTTTGTACTGTACATTTAGTCTTCACAACAGTCTACTGATATACTACTACTGGTAGTAGGGTACTACTACTATTATTTCCATTTTACAAGTAAACTCAGGTTATGCAGATTGGTAAGTGGCAGAGCTGGAACAACACTTGTTCTGTCTGCCTCCAGTGGACCCTCAGCATAGGCAGTTGGCGTATTTTCGGTTAACCTGGCTAGAGGTGATTGGTAATTATGACAATGAAATCATTGCCGCTGCATGTATGTGCACATTAGTCATTTCACCGGTCAGCACACACACACTGTGAGGGCAGTGCCCATACTAATTAGGCACGTACTGACCTCAAGTTTAGCACAGAGCTGGGCACGTGGTAGGACTTTCTTACATTTTTTACTGAATAAAATAACTAATTTCAGAATATTTCGAAAAACCAACTCACCCATCAGATTATTGAAAGTGTAGGGGGAAAAGCACATTCTCGAGGGTATAAATTGTTGCAAGTCATTTTAGAGGACACTTTGCAATAATGATCACAATGTGAAATGTGCAAACCCCTTTATACACACATGCAAAGAAACATGCACATATACACACAAAGATGTCATACACACATATACAGCAAGAAACATATACACATATATATACACAAAGATGTCATACACACATATACACCAAGAAACATACACACATATATATACACAAAGATGTCATACACACATATACACCAAGAAACATACACACATATATATATACACAAAGATGTCATGCACACATATACACCAAGAAACATACACACATATATATACACAAAGATGTCATGCACACATATACACCAAGAAACATACACACATATATATACACAAAGATGTCATACACACATATACACCAAGAAACATACACATATATATATATACACACAAAGATGTCATGCACACATATACACCAAGAAACATACACACATATATATACACAAAGATGTCATACACACATATACACCAAGAAACATACACACATATATATACACAAAGATGTCATACACACATATACACCAAGAAACATACACATATATATATACACAAAGATGTCATACACACATATACACCAAGAAACATACACACATATATATACACAAAGATGTCATACACACATATACACCAAGAAACATACACACATATATATATACACAAAGATGTCATGCACACATATACACCAAGAAACATACACATATATATATATACACAAAGATGTCATGCACACATATACACCAAGAAACATACACACATATATATACACAAAGATGTCATACACACATATACACCAAGAAACATACACATATATATATATACACACAAAGATGTCATGCACACATATACACCAAGAAACATACACACATATATATACACAAAGATGTCATACACACATATACACCAAGAAACATACACACATATATATACACAAAGATGTCATACACACATATACACCAAGAAACATACACATATATATATACACAAAGATGTCATGCACACATATACACCAAGAAACATACACACATATATATACACAAAGATGTCATACACACATATACACCAAGAAACATACACATATATATATATACACACAAAGATGTCATGCACACATATACACCAAGAAACATACACACATATATATACACAAAGATGTCATACACACATATACACCAAGAAACATACACACATATATATACACAAAGATGTCATACACACATATACACCAAGAAACATACACATATATATATACACAAAGATGTCATGCACACATATACACCAAGAAACATACACACATATATATACACAAAGATGTCATACACACATATACACCAAGAAACATACACATATATATATATACACACAAAGATGTCAATATACATGTATGTATACTTATATACATTTATTTGCACACAAAAAATACATGTGTGCATATATATACATTTACATATGTGTGTATTCATTACAGTTCTGTTTATATTAGGAAAATAAAATGGAAATAACCTAAATATCCATCAATAGGGGGATGATTTTTTAAAATTATGATACAGCCATACAATGCAATACTATGTAGCCATTAAAATATTGAAGCAGATATATTATGTTAACTACATAAAACTGCTAATTCCTTCCTGTTTAGATCTACAGATATAGCAATTTCATATGGTTCAACTTCATCCATGTGCAGATATGAACAATTTCTAAGCATATTAGAAACTGAAAAAGGCAAGTTGTAAAGTATGATGTATTTATGTTTAAACATAAGAAGCAAAAATATAGAGAATAAACGAGAGATACTCACCAAAGAATGAACATGGTTATTTCTCAGCCTTTTACAATGAGAATTTTTAATAATTTCTTTTTAAAATGTGTTTACCAAAAAAATGTGTTTACTACAAGTAATTCCAAAGGGTTTATATCTTTTGTAAGCATTTCTTTCTGATCTATAAATTCCAAATACCATGAACTCACCATCTTTCTCCTCTGGCACAGATGAGGAGAGTAGTGAAGAATTAGACTTAATTATTCAGGCAAAGAAACCCAGATTATTATGAGAACAAGACAAAAAGCAGAACTTTGTCTTGGATTATCGAGACAATTGCCTGAAATTTTCCTGCTTACATTTCCTGTTTGAACCTGGCTTTTCAGATTAATGTGAGGTGATCTGTTTTTTTGTGATTCAGAACCTCACAGAACTTGGCAGGCAAAGAAACACAAAGAAGGGAAGAAAAGGAAAGGGGGAAATGGGGGGAGCAAAAGAAGATGGACAGAATTTGAGAAGGCTTTATAAAGTAATATAACACACCCCTTACCCTCTGGGAACAAAGGAACAAAGCTAATGGGAGACAACAGATGTTCTCCTTCCCAAACCATGAAAGCATAACACTCTACACCCCAAACTCCTCCTCATTCCAAGGAGTGTCTAATACCTTTTATTGGAATATCTGTACAACAAAGGAGTTTTTTTCTGTTTCTTTAACTGATGGATGTTAAAGGAAAAATTACTGTTACCAGGTACTTATCAAGTGCGAGTTATTCAAATTGTTGTCTTCTCTTGATTCTTATTTCTCTAAATCAGCTTTATTGAGGTAGAATTAACACAAGGTAAAAATGTATCCATTTTAATTGTACATATCCATGAGTTTTGACAAGTAGTACATTCCCTGATAGCTCAGTTGGTAAAGAATCCACCTGCAATGAAGGAGACTCTGGTTTGATTCCTGGGTCAGAAAGATTCGATGGAGAAGGGCTAGGGTACCTACTCCAGGATTCTTGGGCTTTATTGTGGCTCAGCTAGTAAAGAATCCCTCTGTGATGAGGGAGACCTAGGTTCAATCCCTTCCCCAGTTGGGAGGATCCCCTGGAGAAGGGGAAGGCTACCCACTCCAGTATTCTGGCCTGGAGAATTCCATGGACTGTATAGTCCATGGGATCGCAAAGAATCAGACACGACTGAGCAACTTTCACTTTCACTTTCTTTCACTTTCATTTAGCCACCACCATAATCAATTTTGGATGAGGTTCCATCATCCAAAAACGTTGCTTTGTGCCAGTCAATCCCCACTCCTCCTTCGGGCTCCAATCACCGATATGCTTTCTATCACTATAGATTACATTTGTCTTTTCTAACATTTCATATAAGTATAATCATACAGTATGCACCCTTTTGTATGTGTCTTCTTTCATTCAACATGATGTTTTTGAGATTTACCCATCTTACTGTGTGCACTTATAGTTCATTCCTTTTTATTGCTGATTTCTATTGAGTTCCATGGTCTGGCTACACTATAACCACAGTTTATCCATTCACTTACTGAAGGACATTTTGGTTACTTCTAGTCTTTGGCTATTATGAAGAAAGTTGAACATTAGGCTGATTCTTTCTTTTGCAATGATTTTTTCAGTCATTTGTTTTAAATTTATATAGTCATTTGTTTTAAAATTAGCAATAAAATAATCAATTTTATATTAAAAACAACAACAACAAAAAAATAACTCCAAATCTGATTTGAAATTGATTTGAAATTAAGATAATCCATTTGGTTGGTCCATAGAGATGGGAAATAAAACTAATGTATCTTAGATACCTACTGCTGTTGTTTAGCCTCTGTCATGTCTGACTCTTTTGCAACCCCATGGACTACAGCCCGCCAGGCTCCTCTATCCATGGGATTCCCCAGGCAAGAATACTGGAGTGGGTTGCATTTCCTTCTGCAGGGGATCTTCTTGACCCAGGAATCAAACCTAGGTCTCCCGCTTGGCAGGCAGATTCTTTACCACTGAGCCACCAGGGAATTCCCTAAACACCTACTAGGTGCTCATTAATATGCACAGACTATCACTTAAATCTTCACAAAAACACTAAATCATGAGGCAGCTATTATTCTTATTTTACTAATAAGGAAATAGGGACACCAAGAGGTTAAAGAACTTGTCCAAGGTCACAGAGTGGCTAAGCAGTAAAACCAGGAATTTTCACCCAGACCTGCCTGACTGCCATCTGATGCTCTGCAGCCCTACTTCTCATTGCTGCATCTCTGGCAGGAGGCCTGGTAAAGAGGCTCAAAGGCAGGCAGTTTTGATTAAAAGTTTTGTGTTGATCTAGAGGGGGGAAGCAGGAGAGGGAAGATGGCAGTGATTGGGTAAAGAGAGGAAAGAGGATGAAAGAAGAGGAGGGAATGCGGCACTCTGTCCATCTTGACAGATTAAGGAGTCTGAAGATCCAGCAGGGAGCTGGCCTCCCTGGAAACTGCCTAAGGCCTGAAACATTTCTGTTCACAGTTGAAGGCAAAACCTTATCCAGCCCTGGCAGCTCCTTCCCTCTACGTCAGGGCCCCACCTCTCGAGCCTGACACTCTCAGAAATCCAGGAGGGGGAGCACCTTTTCAGTTGGGTCAACACTGCTGTTTTGCATGGAGTGAACACCACTCACCTTTGCCTCTGAAGTCAACAAAAAAGCTGGGCTTGGAATTAGAGAAACTGAAAACAAGTAAAATGACTCATTTGAAACAGTTTGAAAAGTGGAAAGTTTAATGATTTAGCTCAAAATTAATTCAATGCCTACAAAGAGAAAAAGAAGCCAAAGTTAAAGAGGGAAATGCAGAAAGTCTATGGCCCTCAGTATGTGTCAAACACCGAGCTGACAATTTTGCCTCCATTAACTGAGCTGATCTTCACAATCCTATTATACACAGGATTATAAATAGTGCATAATAGTAATAGAAGTCTGTATTATTCTTATTCCTCTTTCATACATGACGAAATCATGCCTCAAAAAGGTTAAATATCTGCCCAGGGTGATACAGTAAATGGCAGAGACAGTACTCAAGCTCACTAACCACCACTCTGTCCTGTTCCCAGGGGCTAGATGCCAGAGACTGTGTATAAATACATTTATTAAAAAATGTTTAAAGCATGGTACCAACATTTGGAGAGCTCATGAGTAAACATTGGACATTGCTTTCACTTTGGGGACTTCCCCGGCGGTCCACTGGCTGAGACTCTGCTCCCAGTGCAAGGGGCCTGGGTTCGATCCCTGGTCAAGGAACTAGATTCCACATGCTGCAACCAAGTCTTCACATGCCACAACTAAGATCCAAAAGAGCCAAATAAACTAGTCTATGTATATCTCCTTATATTTTAAAAGGAAGAGAAAACAATAATTATGTAAAAAATGGAGAAGAGGAGGGAAGGAGAGAGAGAGAAGGAGGAAGACCAAAACTCCCACCTGCTTCTTGAAATCCTCCCAGATCAGAGGACCCCAGGATTGGGAGACAGTGCTTGTCATGCAGTTAATTGTCTCAGCAGATGTCCAGATCATCCACGGCCCATCTCCATGGCCTTGTGCTTTGAACACCTCCAAAGAGGAAGTATGGAGACAAACCTGATTCTAAATTCTGACCCTGTTTCCTACTACCTGTTGATCATAGACAATTTTCTCAACCTCCCTGAGCCTCAGTTTCTTCATCTGTAAACTGGGGATAGTTAAATCTTTACAGAGTGGTTTTGGTTGATATAGGGCTTCCCTGGTGGCTCAGACAGTAAAGCGTCTGCCTGCAATGTGGGAGACCTGGCTTCGATCCCTGGGTTGGGAAGATCCCCTGGAGAAGGAAATGGCAACCCACTCCAATACTCTTTCCTAGAGAACCCCATGGACGGAGGAGCCTGGTAGGCTACAGTCCATGGGGTCGCAACAGACGCCACAGAGCAACTTCACTTTTGGTTGATGTGTGAAGCACTGACCCTTGCTTCTCCCTCTGTCTCCCTCTAGTGATGAAAAACCCCAGTTCAGTTCATTTTCTCCCTTTCTGATTTCTTTTATCTTTTACTCTCTTTAACAGCCATTTAGGACACCTAATCATATGCTGTGTTTTATTGTTTCTCAATTACTTTGTATGCATGAGTCATGACCTCCCAAGGAGGCTGAGGACAGCCAGCCATATTTTATACTTCGGGGGTCCCCCAGAGGAGTTAGGTCAATTGAGGGCATATAGCAAGCACACAGTAAACCAGTGAGGCCTGCCAAATTACATTAACAATCCACCATCATTAGAGTAGCTTAGAACTGGCCATACTCAATGAACTTTCATTTAACTGGCGTTTCCCGTAAATGAGCCCCCTTTCTGCAATACCAATTTTCAAGTTAAAAAAAATACTGACAGCAAAGACCTGTTAAAAGAAAACTTTTTCATGCACCTCACGCAACTTCCTAACCAAGAAAAAAAAAAAAGGAAAGAAATTAAAAGCAAAGCACCCTAAACTGTACAGTTCAGGTCTCTACGACTCAGACATCCTGAGCCTCAGATTCACCCCTTACCTTTCTCATGTACTTATCCATTTTTGCATCTAAGAGTTAAAATTTTTAAAAGAAATATATCCCAAATCTCCATATGAACTGTAAGGTCCTCATTTCAAGTGGATACAGGTTAGAATATGTTTGATCATAAAAGCAGAAAGGCTAAAGTGCCGTGAAGAATCTATCGGAAGAAATGGGATCAGAGAGATGTGGTGCACTTCTGTTAAGTGCATATCACTTAACTGCATAATCAGCTTGTGCTCCCAAGAATTATGCAGTCTCTGTGTGGCCCCCATTAGATTGAATGTGTTGCTACTCCAGTTAATTGCATATTGGAAAATTGCATAATTCAGCTCTATGCACCCTGAACCGAGTTCCAAATGCCATCCGGTACAATGTAATCAAACTAAGGAAGTGAAGAGCTGGAATACTTATGAGACTCTGCCCATTTGTCACATTTGATTTGCAGAGTCTGTGCTATAAACAAGGCTACCCATTGGTCATAGGGCTGTGCACTCTGGATTTCTGTCCACCTCCTCACCATCCCAACACAGCCTCATGTCCCCATCCAAAAATTAATTTTAAAAGGGTCCAAAAGAAAGCAGGATGCCAGCATGTGAAATTTTGATTAAAAAATAAAAATATCTGACTCATAACTATGGTGTCCTCTTCCTAGACTGACATTATTTACATGGAAGAGCAGAAAAAGCAGGGACTAACCTTGAATCTAGCTGGGCAAGTCTTCTCCTCTCTTATGGTCTCAGTTTCCTCTTCTGTACCATGGAAAGAATAGTACTAACCCTGTTGACATCACTACACTCTTATGAGGGTTAGATACAATGCTGCTTGGTAAACTACAAAGTGACGCAGCAATCTATTACCAGCTGCAGCAGAGGGAAGAGACTGGGCTTTATATCAAGAAATACAGAGAGTCTATCAAGTTGATAGAAATATTCAGTAAGGATCAAGGGTAGCAGAAAGTGGTAAAAGAGAAATGAAAAGGAGGAAATGCTCCCAACTCTATGGCAAACCCTTCAAAGATCAGATGTTGTCCTTAGTTTCAGTTCCCTTCTTACTCTGTAGAGACTTAGAGCTCTTTCTCACACATGGGCACTCATGCCATGCAGTGAGATTCTCATTACACTGCCTGTTTAGCAGACACGGCGGCATATCCACATGAACCAGTGATAAGTATAGGGGCTGGCTATAAAGAAAGAGAGCATCCATCACTCAATGCTTTAAGCTCTCCAACTCTCACAAGGAGGGGTTTGAGCCGCCCATGCCTGAATCTTGGAATCTAGAGGAAATGCTCACATGCCAACTGGCAATGTTGGAGCATAGCCCAAAGACTTCAGAGGTTTCCTTTGCTCTTTGCAGATTTCCTTCCATAGACATTTTATCCTCAACTTGTATCTATTAGGACTATGAGTGATACTTCTTGGACACCTTTATGCCTGTAAAATGGTCCTCCTGAGTCACCTGGAGGAGTCTTTAAGTCAACAGTTGCCAAACTCTAGAGTAGTTGGCTGCTCCTTTGTTGTCTGTGGAGTGGTTGAGAGGAGTGGGTTCTTAGTTCAGTCTCTTACTAGTTGTATAATCCTGGGAAGGGCACTTAATCTCATTAAGTTTTGCTTTTCTCTTCTTCCAAATGGGGCTAATGAAAGTATCCACCTTTCAGGGCTTCTATAAGGGTGAAATGAGATCCCATTTGCCAAGCAAAAGGCACAGGACTGAGCTGAGCTTCATTACTAGCACAGAGGCCATAGATTACTCAAGATAAGCTAATGGGAATTATGCATCAACATCTGTACAGAATTCTGAAGTAACATTTATTTTAACAAAAATGTGGTGGTTTTAGGAAATTTAATCTGTATATTGTTTGTCTCACTTAAGTGTCTCAGTTCAGTTCAGTCACTCCGTCGTGTCCGACTCTTTGTGACCCCATGAATCGCAGCACGCCAGGCCTCCCTGTCCATCACCAACTCCCGGAGTCTACTCAAACTCATGCCCATCGAGTCGGTGATGCCATCCAGCCATCTCATCCTCTGTCGCCCCCTTCTTCTCCTGCCCCCAATCCCTCCCAGCATCAGGGTCTTTTCCAATGAGTCAACTCTTCGCATGACGTGGCCAGTCTAGTAAAGTATTTTTACTGTGGAATGAGGACATCATGACTTCAAGTAAAATGTGAGCATAAATCATTCTAGAACATTACTAGGGAAAGAAGTGACTCACACTTCCACTCTGACCAATATCATCAGATGCAGGCATATTTCACAGTTTGAGGGGGACAATGAGAGTGTGCCTCTGAGGAGCTTGCCCAGAGAAGGCACTTAAATGTTGGATGAATTGAATTAAGCACTGGTTGAGTTGAATTAAGGGCAGAAATTCAACTGACCGATTGTTCCAACTGGGAGAGTCTACTATTTCTCAGAAGATGGATCTAAAACTGGATAAGCATTTCAGTGTAACATTCCAAACCTTCCAAAATCTGACTCTTTTATGCATCACTATACTCTTAGCAAACTGTACAGTGCCTGATAGCTAATATGTGCTCAATAAATAATGGTTGAATAAGTTAATGAATTTGTTAATGATTCCAATATTTGTTTCTAGCCTCATCTTCCATTATCTTCCAGCATGAACTCTTCACTATATTCAGGCTGATCTACTCATGATTTCCTAAACACTAACTTACTCATTCCTACCTCCAAAACTGTGTTTACAAACCTTCCCGTAAGCCATGTTCACTGCTTCTCTTGTGCAAATTTGTCTCACTTTTTGAGGTGTGATGTTTCAAACTGTGTCAACTTGGCTAAGCTAGAACTACATTTCCCAGGATCTCTTGTGATTCCAGGTTAGAGTTGATGAAACAAATTTGCAAGGATTTTGGAAGATCAAAGTCTTATTAGATGCGACAAGAGACAAAAACTGGTGCTAGCAGGTTCAGATTTGTCTTGTTTCCACTGCTACATGACAAGCTCTTCTTCCCAACTGCTGACCCTGATGACCACCAGCTCCCCCTGCCCACCACCAGATGCAAAGTCAACCATCTCCCTGGGCTTTTCCATCATCCCCTTGGTGGTCCCATCTAAGCAACTAGATTTATCCTGGCTTTCCAGAGTTCCCTTGCAATTCCTACTTATCTACCAGTGCCAGTGTTTCAGAAAGACCAGTTAGTGACTTGATCTCTGATCTTCCAGCTCCTCTTTCTGGCGTTTACATCCCCAGATCCTCCCATAATTACATAACATCTAATCGCTATAATAAATTCCTTATTCCTTAACAGGCATAGTAGTTTTGCTTCTCTGATGAATCTTTAACTGATACACAAGGCTCAGTTCATGTAACAGCTGTTCCTTGATGAATTCTTGACCTTTTCAGAGCATTTCCTCGACAATGTCTTTGGTACAATATGTTTGTGGTCCTCCACTGGCATTACTCACACATTGCTTTGTATTGTGTTTATATCCACATGTGCTTTCATGGTGCTCAGAACATGGTTGGTATTCAGTAAGAGTTCAATGAGTAACTGGAAGTTTACACGGCATTTGTGTCAGCACTCTCCCCTCTCACACAACAGTCATTATTCATTGATCTCACCTTGCTTTCCCATCATGCTTGAGCTCTGCCTCATGAACCTTCTCCAAGCAGCGCTATAGATGGACAACTGTAGGTGGCATGGAAGAAGAGACCTATCTGCCACACTGAAACCTTTGAGTATAATGACTTATACTTCTTAGGCAAATTAAATAATTTGTGGGTTTGACCCCCAGGTTGGGAAGATCCCCTGGAGGAGGGCATGGCAACCCACTCCAATCTTCTTGTCTGGAGAATCCCCATGGACAGAGGTGTCTGGCAGCCTGTGGTTCATGGGGTTACAAAAAGTTGAACATGACTGAAGAGATTTAGCACAGTATGCACAAAAGGTCACAGTGCTTGCACACACAGAGCTCAGTAAATGTGAATTCCCTTCCCAACCTCCTGCCCCACTGCACCCAGCTTTCACACAGTAGGTAGGCAATAAATAGTTGTTGAATGAGAGAATGTCAGTGCAATGTTCACAAAATGAGCTGTATGATCTCCCACCTCTCTAGGTTGCCACAGAGCACGAGGTTGAGCTCCCTGTGTCCATTCAGCAGCTTCCCACTGGCTCTTTTATACACATGGTAGAGTATATATGTCAATGCTGCCCCCACAATATTTTCCATCCTTTCTTCCCCTCACGGTGTCCGAAGTCTTTTCTATATGTCTGCATCTCTATTCCTGCACTGCAAATAGGTTCATCAGTACCATTTTTCTAGATTTCTAACATATGTATTAATATATGAAAATTTTCTCTTTCTCTGGCTTACTTCATTCTGCATAACAGGTTCTAGGTTCATTTGCCTCATTAGAACTGACTCAAATGCATTCCTTTTTATGGCTGAGTAATATTGTACTGTACTTGTGTACCATATATTTTCTTTATCCAAGACTATCTCAACTTAATTGACATGTATTCACACACACAAGCCTACTGTATGCATAACCTAACAAGTAATATACTACATCTGTTTCCTACATCGATCAAAAGAGCACTTAAGCTTTGGGTAACTGATAAATGTGAGACATTCTCATTTCGCCTCCACATTTTAGGACATACTATAATAAGCTGGGTCTTCTCAGGTAGCACTAGTAGTAAAGAATCCGTCGGCCAATGCAGGAGACATAGAGACTCGGGTTCAATCCCTGGGTCAGAAAGGCCCGCTGGAGGAGTGCATGGAAATCCACTCCAGTTTTGTTGCCTGGAAAATCTCATGGACAGGGAAGCCTGGCAAGCTGCAATCCACAAGTTCACACAAAGTCTGACACAACTGAAGTGACTTAACCCACACGAAAACATACATTAACGGAATTTAGATAGATGGTGGCGATAACCCTATATGCAAAACAGAAAAAGAGACACAGAAGTACAGAACAGACTATTGAACTCTGGGGGAGAACGTGAGGGTGGGATGTTTTGAAAGAACAGCATGTATATTATCTATGGTGAAACGGACCACCAGCCCAGGTGGGATACATGAGTCAGGTGCTCGGGCCTGGTGCACTGGGAGGACCCTGAGGAGTCGGGTGGGGAGGGAGGTGGGAGGGGGGATCGGGATGGGGAATACGTGCAACTATATGGCTGATTCATGTCAATGTATGACAAAACCCACTGAAATGTTGTAAAGTGATTGGCCTCCAACTAATAAAATAATATTAAAAAAAAAAAAAAAGAAAAAGAAAACATACATTATAAGGTAGATCCACTGCCTTCTAGTCTTCTCTAGACTTAAAGTCATGTGAATAGTAGATACTGCTTTTATATGTTTGCAATCCCAGGGTCTGAAACAAGGTCTGGCATAGAGAATGTGATGAGTACATGTGTGCTGAATAATGAGTGAGTTTTACCATATTGGTATGGAAATGCCCCCCAAAGATGCCTTTGTTATAATTCCCAGAACTTTTGAATGTATGGAAAACAAAAGTGTTAGTTGCTCAGTCATGTCTGACTCTTTTATTACCCCCTGGACTGTAGCCTGCCAGACTCCGATGTCCATGGGTTCTCCAGGTAAGAATACTGGAATGGGTCACCATTCACTTCTCCAGGGGATCTCCCTTACCCAGGGATCGAGTCTGGGTTTCCTGCACTGCAGGAAGATTCTTTACCATCTGAGCCATACTGCAAAAGGACTTTGCGGATGTGATGAAGAATCTAGAGAAGAGAGGATTATCTTGGATTATCTGGGTGGCACCCAAAGTACTCACAAAGGTCCTTATTAGTGAAAGAGGGAGGAGAGAGATCTGAGAAGGTGATGGGATGACCAAAGCAGAGGTCAGAGTGATGGAGAGCCATGAGCCAAGGAATGTGAACAAACTCTAGAGACTGGAAGAGGCAAGGAGACAGATTCTCCCCAGATCCTCCAGAAGGACACAATCTTGCAGATGCTTTCCCAATTTGAACTTCTGACCTCTAGAACTGTAATAAATGTGCTTTAAGCCCAAAGCTTACAGTGCTTTGTTAACAATGGCAATAGGAAACTAATGCAATAGCATTAACATTAATAAACCGCAGAAGGTGTTTTAAAATTGAGATATAATTGACATATAGCATTGTATTATTTTATGGATAATAATCAAAATGATGGCTGGCATTTATTGAGCACTTAGGGAGAAACACAGTACAAGATCCTTTGTAGACAGAGTTTATTAATTCTCAGAACTATATCATAAGGTAGATATTCTTTCCTTCAAATTACAACTGAGAAAACAGAAGTCTAAAAAAGTGAAGCTACTTCATCAAGATCCCATATTTAGCAAGTGGCAGAACAAGGAGTTGAATTCAAGCAGTCTGAGTCCATGTCACACCATCTCCCATGCTTGTGCTGAGAAGTGTGGAAAATAAAAGAGACCAGTAACTTATAGATAGAATGAGGACCATCTTGACTCAGATGCCATGGTAGAGAGAATATCACAGATGCTGAAGGATCTATGACCCTCACTGAAGGATGTAAAAAGGACAAGAAAGCTGGATTATTCATGATTTAGTACCACTGGATCTTGATGTGTACCTGGACCATGTCGGTCAGTACACAGTGGAGTGGCCTTCCAGTCCAGGGAAATGAAATGAAAGAAGGGAACTGTGATGCATGTGGGCCTGGAAATGGAGAAAGAAAATGGAAAGCCTGTGAGGGGAAAAGTCTGAGAAAGAAAAACAAGATAAAATACTTAATTATTTTTATGGGAATGGTACCATCTGTTGAGCACCTATTCCACCCTAGAGGGAACATTCACATTTGTTATTTTATTTAATCCTCACAAAACCTCTGCTAAATGAGTATTATTAACCTCATTTTTACTAGGGAGGAAATTAAACATCCAGAGAGGTTAAGTAATTGCTGAAAGGCATGTATCCAGGAAGTTTGATTCCAAAATTCATGCTTTGTCCTTTGTTTCTTTCTGCCCCCATGATAATCTCAGCCCTTTTCCAAGAAGGAGCAAATTTCCATTGAAATAAGAATGATAGGCAGAGCTGCCTTGAAAATTGGAAAGAGGTGCTTTAGAGGTTGGCAAGTTAAGGACAATCAAGCTGAGGCTAGTTTTTATCCAGGCAGCTGTTGAACCAGCATTACTGACAAGCCCTGGGCTAAGCAAGAGCAATAGAGACATCACAGCAAAATGACACACATCTTCTCTGCCTTATATTTAGTGAGGGAACAGAGGAGTAAAAAGACTTTTCCACACCAACTTCAGGTTAGTTGGGAGGGAAAGTGGGGAAAGATTTGGGAGAGGTAGAATTTTACTTATGTCATAATCGTTTATTTCATAAGAGAAAAAGAGCAAATCACTAACATATATTTAATCTCATGGAGAAGGAAATGGCAACTCACTCTAGCATTCTTACCTGGGAAACCCAGTGGACAGAGGCGCCTGGCAGGCTATAGTCTATGGCGTTGCAAGAGTCAGATACGACTTTGCAGCTAAACGACAAATTTAATCTCGGTGCTTTGCACACAGGTAGGTATCTGTTTCATTACTTTTCTTCCTTAGTTTGTAATATGTCACAGTAAGGTTCAAGTCAATGAACATACGAAATATTGCTTTTAAAAGAGATAACCACAATTGTAAACCATCAGTGCCACACTAGTGGGAAGTACAGATTAGCACAGAAGGACAGCCGAGGGGCATCTGCGTGTGTGTGCTCAATCGCTCCGTTGTGTCCGACTCTTGTGACTCCATAGACTGTAGCCTGGCAGTCTCTTCTGTCCATGGGATTCTCCAGGAAAGAATACTGGAGTGGGTTGCCATTTCCTCCTCCAGGGGATCTTCCTCAACTTAAAAGGAAACCGGAGGGACTTCCCTGGCGATTCAGTGGTTAAGACTCCATGCTTCAGATGCAGGGGGGTGTGCGTTTGATCTCCTGTTGGGGAATTAAGATCCCACATGCTGTGTAGACTGCCAAAAAATAAAAACTAAAATTGAAAATTAAAAAAAAGAAGCTGGAAAAGGCAAGGAAATGGGTTCTCCCTTCGAGTTTCCAGGACACGTCTCTGTGGATAATTTCATTTTAGCCTCATGAGACCTGATGGAACTTCTGTCCTCAGCCATGCCTGCAAGACCCTGTAAGAGACACTTGGAAGTGGATGATCAGGGTGTTTCAAAACAAGGAGCCCCAGAAAACAGATGCCTCAGAGTCAGGGAGAGCAGGGCCCATTCCTGTGATCTCCAGGCGTCAGCTCACAAGTCCTGACTGTGCCGGGAGAGGGGAGGGGATGATGGTGGGTGAGACTCACAGGAGAAACCTTTTAAGCCAGGAAAAGGAATCTGGAATTTATCATGAAATAGGAGCTTCTGGGGAGATTTAAACCAGATAGAGATGATCAGGTTTGCTTTTCAAAAAGATCCTTCTGATGGGAATAAGAAGGTAAACTGAGAGGAAGGTGGGACTCAGCCAGGTAGACTGGGCAGTAGTCTATCACAAGATCCTAGATGAGAGATATCTGGGGCTCTGAAAGAACAAAGTTGCAGTGAGGATGAAGTAATGCTTACAGAGTACTGATGAGGTGTAATTTAAAAACTTGGTGACCCATCAGATATAGGAAGGAGATAGCATCAAAGATAACCTCCAGGTTTCTTCCTTGGTATTTCCAGGATGCACTGCTATTTTCTGTCATAAGGAACACAGGAGAAATATTTTTTTTAATGAAGCCGAATTTTCTATAAATGGTGCTGGATAAACCAGACATCCATATGCAAAAAAAAAAATCTTCACAAAGACCTTACACTTTTCAGAAAAATTAACTTAAAATGGATCACAGAGCTGAATGTAAAATATAAAATAAAATTCCTAAAAGATAACACAGAGAGACACATGTATGTACCCCAATGTTCATTGCAGTGCTGTTTACAATAGCTAGGACATGGAAGCAACCTAGATACCCGTTGGCAGATGAATGGATAAGGAAGTTGTTGTATATATACACAATGGAAGATTATACAGCTATAAAAAAGAACACATTTGAGTCAGTTCTAATGAGGTGGATGAAACTGGGGCCTATTATACAAAGTGAAGTAAGTCAGAAAGAGAAACACCAATACAGTATATTAACGCATAGATATGGAAATTAGAAAGACAGTAAAGATGACCCTATTTGCAAGATAGCAAAAGAGACATGGATGTAAAGAACAGACTTTTGGACTATGTGGGAGAAGGCGAGGGTGGGATGATTTGAGAGAATAGCATTGAAACATATATATTACTGTATGTTAAAAGATGACCAGTACAAGCTTGATGCATGAAGCAGGGCACCCAAAGCCGGTGCTCTGGGACAACCCAGAGTGATGGGGTGGGGAGGGAGGTGGGAGAGGGGTTCAGGATGGAGGGACACATGTAAATCCATGGCTGATTCATGTCTATGTATGGCAAAAACCACCACAGTATTGTAAAATAATTAGCATCCAATTAAAATAAATTAATTAATTTTAAAAAATAAGAAAATGAGGTTAGGGGAAAAAAGTTATAGAGATGGCAAATAATCATACTAAAAGGTGTTCCACACCATATCTTATGAAATGCAAATTAAAACAATAAGATACAACTACATATCTATTAGAATGGCTGTAATCCAAAACCCTAACACCAAATGCTGGTGAGAATGTGGAGCAATAGAACTCTCATTCAATACCAGTGATATGTAAAATGGTACAGTCACCCTGGAAGACAGTTGAACAATTTCTTACCAAACTAAACCTATTCTTACCACACAGTCCAGCAATCATGCTCCTTGGTAACTACCTAAAGGTTTTGAAAATATTTGTCCACACAAAAACCTTCACACATATGTTTCAGTTCAGTTCAGTCACTCAGTTGTATCTGACTTTTTGTGACCCCATGGATTGCAGCACACCAGGCTTCCCTGTCCATCACCAACTACCAGAGCTTGCTCAAATTCATGTCCATCGAGTCGGTGATGCCATCCAACCATCTTATCCTCTGTTGTCCTCTTCTCCTCCAGCCTTTAATCTTTCCCAGCATCAGGGATTTTTCCAATGAGTCAGTTCTTTGCATCAGGTGGCCAAAGTATTGGAGCTTCAGGTCCAGGATCAGTCCTTCCAGTGAATATTCAGGAATGATTTCCTTTAGGATTGACTGGTTGGATCTCCTTGCAGTCCAAGGGACATATGTTTATAGCACCTTTATTCATAATTGCCAAAACTTAGAAACAATCATAATATCCTTCAGTAGGTGAAAGGATAAATGTGCTGTGCTGTGCTTAGCTGCTCAGTCATGTCTGACTCTTTGTGACCCTGTGGACTGTAGCTCGCCAGGCTCCTCTGTTCATGGGGATTCTCCGGGCAAGAATACTGGAGTGGGTTGCCATGCCCTTCTCCAAGGGACCTTACCAACCCAGGGATTGAACCCGGGTCTCCCACATTGCAGCAGATTATTTACCAGCTGAGCCATCAGGGAAGCCCAAGAATACTGGAATGGGTAGCCTATCCCTTCTCCAGGGCATGTTTGCAACCTAGGAACTGGGTTCTCCTGCACTGCAGGTGGATTCATTACCAGTTGAGCTACTAGGGAGGCCTGATTTGTCATTATATATTTGTTTAAACCCAGAATGTACAACATCAAGAATGAAGTCTAGTGTAAACTCTGGACTCTGGGTGAATATGATGTGTCAGTGTTTATCACCTGTAACAAACGTACCACTGTGGTGGTGAATGTTGATAATGGGGGAGTCTATGAAAACCCACTCCAGTACTCTTGCTTGGAAAATCCCATGGACAGAGGAACCTGGTAGGCTACAGTCCATGGGGTGGAAAAGAGTCAGACACAACTGAGCGACTTCACTTTCACTTTTCTTTCATATGTGTTTGGGGGCAAGGAGTATATGAGAATTGAAGCTTCTGCTCAATTTTGCTGTGAACCTGTTCTAAAAAATAAAGCTTATTATATGAAAAAAATGAAAATGAGAACAATTTCAAAAATGTAAACAGGTCTGGAGAAATATAAGCAGAAATGTTTTAATGGGTAGTTTATTAGTTCATTCCCAATTTATAGATGAGAAAACTGAGGCTTGAGGGATAAAGGATCTTGCTCAAGGTCAAGCAGCACATTAAGTGCTGAGGGTAGAATTTAAACCTATAAACTTTCATTCCCAAGCCCATCTGAGTAGCCATGTGTGAGTGAAGTTTGAGCCCATCTTAGTTTCCTATTGTTGCTGTACCATTTTAAAAGTAGGAAAGATAAAGGGGCCTAAATGGAAGTAAGCTTTCAGTACTTTACCTCAAGGGGTAAAATGTTGATACCGATAGATCATGATAAGTTAGGTATATGTCTTATACATCAAGAGCAATGACTGAAGAAAATCATGCAAAGTGATGTATTCAAAAGCATTGAAAATAAAGGAAAATGGATGTTTTAAAAATTTCAACTAGTACTCAGGAGGCAAAAAAGATAAAATGAGAAATGAAGGGAGAAAACAAGTAATTAAAATGGCAGACATAAGCCTTAACATATGAATAATTAAGTTAAATGCAAATGGTCTAGGTATTTTAATTAAAAGACAAAGATTAGCAAAATGGAAGAAAAGTATGATCCAACAAATATGCAGGCTACTAATAACACACTTTGAACATAATAACTGACTAGTTTCCTATTATTGCTTAGTAGCTTAGAACAACCCACATTTATAATCTTACAGTTCTGGAGGTTATTAGTCTACAGTGGGTTTTTCTGGACTAAACTCAAGGTATCAGCAGTATCACATTCCTCTGGAGGCTCTAGGGGAGAATCCCTTTCCTTCTTTTTCCAGCTTCTAAGGTCCATCTACATTCCTTGGCTCATGGCCCCTTCTACCATCTTCAAAACCAGTGGTATAGAACCTTCAATTATCTCTTTTCTCTGACCTCTGCTTCAGTCATCTCCTCTTTGGCTCTCCCGCCTATTTCCCTTATAAGTACTTTTGTCATTGTATTAAGCCCACCCAGATAATCCAAGATAATCTTCCCATTTTAAGATCCTTACTTTAATCACATAGGCAGTCTTTATTTCCATGTAAGTTTCTGGGGATCACGACATGAACATCTTTGGGGGCCTATTATTCTGCAGATGGTGATTGCAGCCATGAACTTAAAAGATGCTTACTCCTTGGAAGGAAAGTTATGACCAACCTAGATAGCATACTAAAAAACAGTGACATTGCTTTGCCAACAAAGGTACGTCTAGTCAAGGCTATGGTTTTTCCAGTGGTCATGTATGGATGTGAGAGTTGGACTTGAAGAAAGCTGAGCATCAAAGAATTGATGCTTTTGAACTGTGGTGTTGGAGAAGACTCTTAAGAGTCCCTTGGACTGCAAGGAGATCCAACCAGTCCATCCTAAAGGAGATCAGTCTTGGGTGTTCATTGGAAGGACTGATGCTGAAGCTGAAACTCCAGTACTTTGGCCATCTCATGCAAAGTGTTGACTCATTGGAAAAGACCCTGATGCTGGGAGGGATTGGGGGCAGGAGGAGAAGGGGATGAGAGAGGATGAGATGGCTGGATGGCATCACTGACTCGATGGACTTGAGTTTGAATAAACTCCGGGAGTTGGTGATGGACAGGGAGGCCTGGCGTGCTGCGATTCATGGGGTCGCAAAGAGTTGGACACGACTGAGCGACTGATTCTGCTTCTCATAAGTCTCTAGGCAAAATATAGGCAGACAAATGATCCTTTCACAAATATAAGCTCACATAAGAAAGCCATAGCCTGCTGTGTCATTAGACACTCCTGTGGCTAAATCCTTCCTAAGGACCAGTGTTCCCTGGGCACATAAATAGTGGACAATTCCAGATTCCACTGTTTTTTGGGGAAAGGCTACTATGCCTTCGAGCTCTGGTTTTTATTGATTTGGGGTTTGGGTGGGATTGGACCTGCAAATGGCAGGTTTTATTACAGGCAAAAGAAGCAAGCAGGGGCTAATACACATAAAGTTAAAGTGAGTGGATAGAGATGGGGAAAATCTGAAGAAGATGATTGTCAGCTATTCCTAAAGACTCTATGGAAAATTCCAGTGTGGGAAAATGTCCATAAGAATTTATATTGAGCAACAGCAAAGCAATAAACAAACAAGTCAAGTATAACCATATATATATATACACACACACAGCTGAGAACATGAAATAACTCACTTTAGGAAACCACAGACTATTCTTTCCACTGGAGGTGAATATGGGAGTCAGCTAGGCAAAGCAGATCATTTTGACCTCTCAGAGTGAATTATATCTGAACTCTGCTTTAAGGAAAATGAATACTTTTCATAGTCACTGAAGAGTATTATGGAAGTTCAAGGCTAGACATCAATAACAAATCATTAGACTCTTGTAACTTTGTTTCTTCTTTTTTGATTAAAAAAAAAAAAAGAACCTAGGAATTCCCAGTGGTCCAGAGGTTAGCTCTCTGCACTTTCACTGCCAAAAGTTTGGGTTCAATCTCTGATTGGAGGACTAAGATCCCACAAGCAGCGTGGCCAAAACCAACCAAATAAAAACCTCCAGTGGGGCAGTTATAAGAGGTCTATGCCCAACTATTTACTCACACAGGATCAATAAGGATTTAGAATGGTGTAGTGATTAGACAGGGATGCCTGGCGTGCTGCGATTCATGGGGTCGCAAAGAGTCGGACACGACTGAGCGACTGAACTGAAATGAACTGAACTGAAGTGATTACAGCAGGCAATGGGCTTAGGAGTCAGACTTGGTTTCAAGTCTGCTAACAGTGTAAGGATGGTCATTTAATCTCTCTAACCCTTAGTCTCATTATGCATAAAATAAGGCTAAATGATAGTTACTGACCTTGCAAAAGTGTTATAGTACTACATGAGATAAGAAATACAAAATCTTAAAAACAATCTATCATTTTCTAAGGGAAAGCTTTCCCTGGTGGCTCAGATGGTAAAGAATCTGCCTGTAATGCAGGAGACAAGGGTTTGATCCCTGGAATCATTTATTAAATATATATATGCATCACACACTGTGAAATACACTATTTTATTTAACCATACAACAATCATATAAGGAAGATAATATCTCCATTTTAAGAATAAGAACACTAAGATTCTAAGTTTACCCATAGTTTGTGGCAGATTTATTTGATCCTAAAGACTACGAGCTTAAAGCATTACCCTACATATCCACTGATATAGTTGGATGGTGGGTAGGTAGTGAAAAGGTTGAATCAGGAACTAGCCTGAGCTGTGCAGAGAAGCACAACATTTAGCTAAAACTTCCTGTTAACATCTTAGAGGCAAACAGGATACCGCTCTTGTTTAGTCGCCAAGTTGTGTCTGTCTCTTTTGCAATCCCATGGACTGTAGCCCACCAGGTTCCTCTGTCCATGAGATTCCCCAGGCAAGAATACTGGCATGGGTTGCCATTTCCTTCTCCAGGGGATCTACCTGACCCAGGGATTGAACCTGCATTTCCTGCATTGGCAGGTGAATTCTTTACCACTGAGCCCCAGGGAAGCCCAAGTAATCTATATCTATACATAAAAGACCTTTATCACTGGACAGGAAGCTAACTGGCCTGCCTTACAAGATGACCATGAGGATTGGGGTAATCAGGTCAGGAAGGTACATAATGACACATCATAATATGACACATATTAGCTGATTTAGTAGACCACTCCCAACCCCTCCTTCCTATTCTTTCTAATAATCTACTGATTGGTCTGAGAACGCCTTCTAGTAATCACCTATTCCTAGGTAAGAATTTAATGTTTATAAAATGCTTACACTGTGTCAGGCATTGTTCTAAGCCCTGGGATCATCAAGGATTTCAATAAGTCAGCATAGGCTCATTTCTTCATCCCTGCTCCTGAGACAAGAGTTAGGGTTGGAACCATGTTTGGATGACAACTCCTAATGTTTGACAGAAAACAACAAAACTCTGTAAAGCAACTATCCTTCAATTAAAAAATAGATTAAAAACAAAACAAAATACTCTGAAGTAGAAGGTTATTTGATCTCAGATTAACTTATATCCAGTTAACCCATTCTAGAGTTCCCATTCACTCAAAAAACATTTTGGGAAACTTCCTGAGTGGTCCAGTGGCTAAGACTCCACACTCCCAATGCAGGTGGGGCTGGGTTTGATCCCTGGTCATGGAACTAGATCCCACATGCTGCAACTAAGAGTTCACACATCACAGCTGAAACATCCTGTGTGCATCAACTAAGACTCAGCGCAGCCAAATAAATGAAGAAACAAATAAATATTAAACAAAGCATTTTTTGAGCACCTCTTATATTCTAGGAACTGTTCTAAGCACTAAGAACACAGTCCTATATGAAACAAAGCCCCTGTCCTCACCAAGCTTACATTCGAGTAGGAGAGATAAAGAGAATACATAAACATATGTAATTTCCAGTAGCGATAAATGCTGTGAAGAGAATGAAGCAGAAACAGGATTCGGAGTGTGATCAGTGGAAGGCTGGGGCAGTATTTTAGAAAGGATGGTCAGGGACAATACTTGAGCAGACACCTGAATGAGTGAGGAACCAGGTCAGGCAAAAACCTGAAAAAGAGCACCCCAGGCGAAGGAAAGAGTCAGGATGAAAATCTTGAGGTGGGAACCTGTTTGGCACATTTGAAGGACAGGAGAACTGAAGCAGGATTGGCGATTTGGGAGAAAAGCAACACCTTCTGGATTTATTTTTATCATTTGGCTGTTGTGTGAAGAATATATAGCAGGAAGGCATGAGCAGAACGGATACACAGTAGGTCAATAAATAGTTGAGAATTAAGAAACAATGAATTCATTTTTTGTACACCTTTTTTAAAGATTTGCTGCACTTAACGTAATTTATATGATGTCTCAGACCACTCAATCATAATCATATAAAGAAGACATGCCATTCTTCCTAATGTTTCTTGTGCTACAATAGTACATGAATTTCACAATTCCAATAAGTCTTTAAATTTTGGGGTATGTCTGAAAATCAAAGATGGGACCATGAGCCTCCATAATCATACCCTCTTAAATATAAAATTAGCTCACATGATTAAAGTTCAAACACTACACATTTTCTAAAAGTGTTCTGGTAAAACAACGTTTTTCTTTGGCATATGCAGTCCAAATAGCTCTAACCTTAATCATTTTTCACGTCTTAATCTCCACATGCTTGGCATATTCTGATAACATTGACAGGTTAAAAGCAACATTCTGTTGTATGCACAGCGATTGCTTGCAATTAACCTTAATTTAGGCTGAAAGTAGACTGAACAGCTGCTTCATAGCAACATTTCTAAATTTATTAGATAAATATCTCCAGAGAACTTCAGATTAAAAAGCAACGAAAACAAAATCTGCAATATTGCAGCCTTCTCTTAGTAAGGAGAGACTTGAAGCACTGCACACGCTAGTAAGACTACTTTCCTGAGAAGAGAGACATTTGGGGCCCTTGTTACACAGAGTAGCTACAGATAACGGTAACTGAAGATAGGAAAATGTAGGTAAACAATGTTTAAAAAACACACCCCACGCTTCTTCTGTAAAAGGAATTTTAAAGTCCACTGATATTTTACTGAAGGTATAACCACATGAGAGGCCCAGTGTAAGGAACCTTTGCAAATTTCAGATGGAATTCCTCAAAGCTTAATGCCATCATTCCATTCCTTTAAAATATATTTAATAAATAGTGACTATTATCTATGTCATCTTAACCTCTCAACATTAACTGGTATTATTATCCCTCTTTATATGAAGACAGACTGCCTCAGAACTGTTACAGTAACAACACTAGTTGTAAAGACAGGAGACAACTCAGGCCTGATTCCAAATTCTGTGCTTTTCTCAACGAACTGTGCTACTGGGGTGGCAGGCTTTTGATATCATGTGTTAGGTCTGCCTTTTTCTTTTAAATGTACCTATTCTTTATTTTTTTATTTTTATTTGTAAATTTATTTATTTTAATTGGAGGCTAATTACTTTACAATATTGTAGTGGTTTTTCCCATACATTGACATAAATCAGCCATGGGTGTGTACATCTGTTCCCCATCCTGAACCACCCTATTCTTTAAAGTTAAAATCACATTAGAAATCAGGGTAAGTGTATCTTGAAGAAGAAGAAGGAGAAGAAGAGAGCAAAATTTTCTTGAGCTCTTTGTTCTAATTTACCCATACTATTAGGGACTTCCTGCTGGCTCAGTGGTGAAGAATCTGCCTGCAAAGCAGGAGCTGCAAGTTCAAACGCTGAGTCAGGAAGATCCCCTGGAGAAGGAAATGGCAACCCACTCCAGTATTCTTGCCTGGGAAATCCCATGAACAGAGGAGTCTGGTAGGCTATATAGTCCATTGGGTCCCAAAAGAGTTGGATACAGCTTAGTGACTAAAACAATAATAACAACTCATACTATTATTTATGGTGTCAAATACATCCATGCAAATAATGCATGTTTACTGTAGAAGTTTTAGAAGTTCAGATAAGCTGGAAAAAAAACCTAAATAAATAAAATTCAGCTGCAGTCCAACCACCCACATGCCTCTAGTTTCAGTTGACCTCAGCAACACCAAGAAGAACGGAACAGTGTGGTTCTATCTAACATCTCTCCTGCTGTCACACACACATAATGAGAATTTTGGTCTAGAAACTGCTGCAAACACCAGCTGAGGTTAACAGCATCTTTGAACTTCCCTGGTAGCTCAGCTGGTAAAGAATCTGTCTGCAATGTGGGAGACCTGGGTTCCATCCCTGGGTCGGGAAGATCCTATGGAGGAGGGCATGGCAACCCACTCCAGTATTCTTGCCTGGAGAATTCCCACAGACAGAGGAGCCTGGTGGGCTACAGTCGATGGGGTCACAAAGAGTCAGACACGACTAAGCTACTAAGCACGGCACGGCACAACAGCATCTTTAGGTCTTTGACAACAATCACTGCTGTATCACAGTCTTATTTTAATGTTCACAAAACACTTTTGCATTTGCATGATGTAAAGTTGAGAAGTTTGAGTAAGTTCTTTTCTTTTTAAAAGACTCAGTATAGGAAGATAATCTCTTCTTCACTGAAAACATTAAACAACATACTAAAAAAATCTGCAGTACCCAATCATCAGCAGTGTATTTCAAAGAGTGAGATGACTGTAATTATCACATTGTAGGAGTATAGCAATTAATAGACCTGAATTTAAATCCTGGTTGTACTACTTATTTCATGACCTTGGTCAAGAGATTCAGTCTTTGTGGGACTCAATTTGATGGCTCAGTGGTAAAGAATCTCCCTGCCAGTGCAGGAGATGCAGGAGACTCGGGTTTGATACCTGGGTTGGGGAGATCCCCTGGAGAAGGACCTGGCAATTCGCTCCAGTATTCTTTCCTGGGAAATCTCATGAACAGAAGAGCCTGGTGAGTTATAGCCTAGGGGTTGCAAAGAGTCTGACATGACTTAGCAGCTAAACAAAACAGAGCTTAGCATATCTTGTATAAAGTCCTTGTAAAAGGAACTTTTAACAAAATCTTCTTGAAAATTTGATTTTAAGCCTTAATGTTGCAATAAATATTTTTCTTTAAAAATACATTTTCCAAGATAGTTTCTTCATCAAAGACTAGCTTTAAGAGCATTGCTACCTTTACTGCTCTGTTTTAAAAGATATAGGAATGAGTACCATGATGATTAACTCAACTACAAAAACACTATTCCAGGACTCTGTTGGGTAGTTGGCGCTGTACAGAATTTTTATTCATTCCTAATCAGTAACTTTTCTCATTCACCAAATTTACCTCCCCACCTATCCCTTCTCAGCAGCACAGAATAAAGACCATTATGAAAGAGCTTCCTATGTACTCCTTAAAATCTTCGCCTCTCATCATGAAGAGGACAATTAGATAATTCAGTCGACTATATGACATCCTGTGCAAAATATTAACGACAGATCGGCTACCATTCCCCAATACCCACACCCAGCTTCCTTTCTCTAGCAGCGATCCTGCTCTCAAAGTTTGGTTTTTCTTCTCCAGCCCATGGGATGTGAAGGGCAATCAGCACTGGTAAGCAGTGGTCTAACTGGAGCAAGGGGGTGGCCGCAGGTCTCTGCAGCATTTTGTCTGCAGTTAGTCTGCACAAGAATAATTAAGAGTTGACTTTGGTGTTGTTTTGGTTTGGGCTATTTTACTTCATTCTTTCTCTATTTCCCTGGTTAACTAAGAGTAGATGGATGTATCAAAACTTTAATATATGATTACTTTTAAACTAAGAATAACAATTCTAGAGGAAAAAACTGGAAATGTACATTGTTCATTTATTACAATAAGTTAAATACAAAATATGGAATTACATAAATGATACAGACATGGGATACTCAGCAGCCATTATAAATAACTTTTTAAAAGATTATTTATTGAAATACAAAAATATTTATAATACAAAGAAGCGAGCTGCAAAACAGTATGGGTAATATTTCATTTTTGTGAAGAAAAATGAAAATACATGTATGGAAAAACTACTAGGACATACATAAAAATATTATCATTGTTAACTCTGAGCTGTGGAATAAATTGTTTTTTCTTTGTACTTTTTGGTCTTTCCCTAAAATTTCTATATTAAGGTTGTAAATAGAAAAAAGCAAAATGGATTCTGATTTAACGAGACAAGGAAGGTGCCAGCACTCTGGGGAATATCTACATTTAAGGTATTTGAATGAGAAAGAGGAACTAACATCTTAGACTCACACTTTTTAGGAACTGATTTTTCTTTTTCTTTTTTGCTAGTTTCTATCTATTTTAGCTTGCTGGCTGCCTATCAGTATAATAATAACCTAACTCATCCTTAAGCATCTAGGTTAAAATGAAAGAAAAAGACACAGAAATTTTTCATAAAACAAACTGTCAAACTAATATTTCTTATAGTCCTAGTGGTCTCATGAAAAAAATACTGGCTGTAGACATAACAGAATCTTTGAAATCTTAGCGGTTCTTTAGTTTAATACAGTGGAGGTGAGAAATCTCCCTGGGTAAAGAGGTACTTCTGGTAATTGTATTCATCTTTTCAGGCTAAAGTAGTACCATTTGTAGGACTTCTCCAGTAGCTCAGTTGTAAAGAATCCACCTGCAATGCAGGAGACCCTGGTTTGATTCCTGGGTTGGGAAGATCCCCTGGAGAAGTGACAGGCGACCCACTCCAGTATTCCTGGGCTTCCCTGATGGCTCAGTTGGTAAAGAATCAGCCCTCAGTGCGGGAGACCTGGGTTCGATCCCTGGGTTGGGAAAATCCCCTGCAGGAGGGCATGGCAACCCACTTCAGTATTCTTGCCTGGAGAATTCCCATGGACAGAGGAGCCTCGGGGGCTACAGTCCATGGGGTCACAAAGAGTGGATCATGACTGAGGACTTTGATAGTACAATCTGTAAATGCTTTTGTAGAACACTGTTTCTATAGACTTGAAAGAATCCTTCCCATTTTACTTTAAAGGGTTTAGGAGTAATCCCAGGGATGACTGAGCTAATCCACCTCATAATTTTGGCCACAGTCCTCAGAGCAGGGTTATTAAATAAAATGTCTCATACAAAGGCCTTGACATATAATTCCTACACACACTACTAACAAATAGCCATGATAATACAGTGCTGCATGAAACTAAAACTAAAACAAAAAACAGCATTCACATGCTTTAAATGCATTCACATAAAAAACAAGTAAGACATAAAAACATTATCTGTAAAAGAATTACATATATTAGGCAATAGGGAATTACACAAATGGGAAAGACTAAAGAATTTATAGAATTTATAGTGAAAACAAAATCTAAAGGCTTAAGAGTATATTGTGAAGGGATTTTATTTCTAGATTTTACCAACAACTCCTATCAGAGTATAGATCATTTGAATATACTTTTGAGAAGCACCTGCTTTGAAAGAGACATCCCACCTGGCCAAGGTAACTATGACAAATTACTTACGAAGCAAGATTAGTTTGAAGATCTGACTGCAGGTATTTCTCATATAATTGAACTGATATAGCTGTGGAAACCCTACAGACTTTAAAATCTGAGATTAAGTGATCCTGAAGTAAACTTCAAAGCACTGTCTGCAACCAAAGTAATGAGGGAATACTAAAAAATGGGCATCTAGCTTTAGTCAGTTTAGTTCAGTTCAGTCGCTCAATCATGTTGGACTAGGCAACCCCATGAATCGCAGCATGCCAGGCCTCCCTGTCCATCACCAACTCCCGGAGTTTACTCAAACTCATGTCCATCGAGTAAGTGATGCCATCCAGCCATCTCATCTTCTATCGTCCCCTTCTCCTCCTGCCCCTAGTCCCTCCCAGCATCAGGGTCTTTTCCAATGAGTCAACTCTTCGCATCAGGTGGCCAAAGTATTGGAGTTTCAGCTTCAGCATCAGTCCTTCCAATGAACACCCAGGACTGATCTCCTTTAGGATGGACTGGTTGGATCTCCTTGCAGACCAAGGGACTCTTCTCCAACACCACAGTTCAAAAGCATCAATTCTTTGGCGCTCAGCTTTCTTCAAAGTCCAACTCTCACATCTATACATGACCACTGGAAAAACCATAGCCTTGACTAGACAAACCTATGTTGGCAAAGTAATGTCTCTGCTTTTTATTTTTTAATTAATTATTTTTTCATTTATTTTTTCCTATTTATTTTTATTAGTTGGAGGCTAATTACTTTGCAATATGGTAGTGGTTGTTGCCATACATTGACATGAATCAACCATGGATTTAAATGTGTTTGTCTCTGCTTTTTACTATGCTGTATATGTTGGTCATAACTTTCCTTCCAAGGAGTAAGCGTCTTTCAATTTCATGGCTGAAATCACCATCTGCAGTGATTTTGGAGCCCCAAAAATAAAGTCTGACACTGTTTCCACTTTTTCCCCATCTATTTCCAATGAAGTGATAGGACCAGATGCCATGATCTTAGTTTTCTGAATGTTGAGCTTTAAGCCAACTTTTTCACTCTTCTCTTTCACTTTCATCAAGAGATTTTTTAGTTCCTCTTCACTCTCTGCCATAACCGTGGTGTCATCTGCATATCTGAGGTTATTGATATTTCTCCCAGCAATCTTGATTCCAGCTTGTGCTTCCTATAGCTCAGTGTTTCTCATGATGTACTCTGCATATAAGATAAATAAGCAGGGTGACAATATACAGCCTTGACGTACTCCTTTTCCTATTTGGAACCAGTCTGTTGTTCCATGTCCAGTTCTAACTGTTGCTTCCTGACCTGCATATAGGTTTCTCAAGAGGCAGATCAGGTGGTCTGGTATTCCCCTCTCTTTCAGAATTTTCCACAGTTTATTGTGATCCACACAGTCAAAGGCTTTGGCATAGTCAATAAAGCAGAAATAGATGTTTTTCTAGAACTCGCTTGCTTTTTCGATGATCCAGTGGATGTTGGCAATTTGATCTCTGGTTCCTCTGCCTTTTCTAACACCAGCTTGAACATCTGGAAGTTCTCAGCTCATGTATTATTGAAGCCTGGCTTGGGGAATTTTGAGCATTACTTTACTAGCGTGTGAGATTAGTGCAATTGTGCGGTAGTTTGAACATTCTTTGGCATTGTCTTTCTTTGGGATTGGAGTGAAAACTGACCTTTTCCAGTCCTGTGGCCACTGCTGAGTTTTCCAAATTTGCTGGCATATTGAGTGCAGCACTTTCACAGCATCATCTTTCAGGATTTGAAATAGCTCAGCTGGAATTCCATCACCTCCACTAGCTTTGTTTGTAGTGATGCTTTCTAAGGCCTACTTGACTTCACATTCCAGGATGTCTGGCTCTAGGTGAGTGATCACATCATCGGGATTATCTGGGTTGTGAAGATCTTTTTTGTACAGTTCTTCTGTGTATGCTTGCCACCTTTTCTTAATATCTTCTGCTTCTGTTAGGTCCATACCACTTCTGTCATTTATCGAGCCCATCTTTGCATGAAATGTTCCCTTGGTATCTCTAATTTTCTTGTAGAGATCTCTAGTCTCTTCCATTCTGTTGTTTTCCTCTATTTCTTTGCATTGATCACTGAGGAAGGCTTTCTTATCTCTCCTTGCTATCCTTTGGAACTCTGAATTCAAATGGGAATATCTTTCCTTTTCTCCTTTGCTTTTCACTTCTTTTCACAGCTATTTGCAAGGCCTCCTCAGACAGCCATTTTGCTTTTTTGCATTTCTTTTCCATGGGGATGGTGTTGATCCCTGTCTCCTGTACAATGTCATGAATCTCCGTCTATAGTTCATCAGGCACTCTATCAGATCTAGTCCCTTAAATCTATTTCTCACTTCCACTGTATAATCATAAGGGATTTGATTTAGGTCATACCTGAATGGTCTAGTGGTTTTCCCTACTTTCTTCAATTTAAGTCTGAATTTGGCAATAAGGAGTTCATGATATGAGCTTGTTTTTGCTGACTGTATAGAGCTTCTCCATCTTTGGCTGCAAAGAATATAATCAATCTGATTTCGATGTTGACCATCTGGTGATGTCCATGTGTAGAGTCTTCTCTTGTGTTGTTGGAAGACAGTGTTTGCTGTGACCAGTGCGTTCTCTTGGCAAAACTCTATTAGCCTTTGCCCTGCTTCATTCTGTACTCCAAGGCCAAATTTGCCTATTACTCCAGGTGTTTCTTGACTCTCTACTTTTGCATTCCAGTCCCCTATAAGGAAAAGGAAATCTTTATTGAGTGTTAGTTCTAAAAGGTCTTGTAGGTCTTCATAGAACCATTCAACTTCAGTTTCTTCAACGTTACTGGTTGGGGCATAGGCTTGGATTACTGTGATACTGAATGGTTTGCCTTGGAAACGAACAGAGATCATTCTGTTGTTTCTGAGATTGCATCCAAGTACTGCATTTCAGACTCTTTTGTTGACCATGATGGCTACTCCATTTCTTCTAAGGGATTCCTGCCCACAGTAGTAGATATAACGGTCATCTGAGTTAAATTCACCCATTCCAGTCCATTTTAGTTCGCTGATTCCTGGAATGTCGATGTTCACTCTTGCCATCTCCTGTTTGACCACTTCTAATTTGCCTTCATTCATGGACCTAACATTCCAGGTTCCTATGCAATATTCCTCTTTACAGCATCAAACCTTGCTTCTATTACCAGTCACATTCACAACTGGGTATTGTTTTTGCTTTGGTTCCATCCCTTCATTCTTTCTGGAGTTATTTCTCCACTGATCTCCAGTAGCATATTGGGCACCTACTGACCTGGGGAGTTCCTCTTTTAGTATCCTATCTTTTTGCCTTTTCATACTGAATACTGAACACCCAGAATACTGAAGTGGTTTGCCATTCCCTTCTCCAGTGGACCATATTCTGTCAGACCTCTCCACCATGACCCAGCCATCTTGGGTGGCCCCACACGGCATGGCTTAGTTTCATTGAGTTAGACAAGACTGTGATCCGTGTAATCAGATTGGCTAGTTTTCTGTGATTATGGTTTCAGTGTGTCTGCGCTCTGATGCCTTCTTTTAACGCCTATCGTCTTACTTAGGTTTCTCTTACCTAGGACGAGGGGTATCTCCTCATGGCCGCCACTCCTGACCTTGAACGTGGAAGAGCTCCTCTTGGCCCTCCTGAGCCCACACAGCCACAGCTCCTCGGACGTGGGGTTGCTCCTCTCGGCTATTAACAGCTATAGTATTCGCTGACGACTCGGGTTGACCACATCATGGCTGCAGCCGCTTACCCTGCTTTTCAGTCCCTGAGCCTTGTGGCATCTAGCTTAATTGAGGCCAAAAATATCACTGTGAAAAAGTGGAGCCTAAGGAAATACAAACTCAGCAGAGATGTTTGTGTTTTGTTCCCTGCTGCATTCTAGAATCTAGAACAGCTCCTCCCCCATGACAGACACTCAGTATTTTCATTAACGAAAAGCCAGAGACCTCTCCTGGCATATATGAGGGATCAATCCAAATTCACTTCTTGTATCAAAACTTAATAATCTGCCACCAATTGGAGAAGCTGTTACTGTATGACTAACATATTAGAGCTATCTGTACTATATTGTATATTTTTGAGTGAGATGAGTGATGAAAAATTATGGTTTTTACTTTTGAGAAGCCCAGATCCCAGTAATTTTGAAATTGGTATACTTAAGTATGATATGACAATATTATGGAGACATAACATTTCATGTATTTCCATCTTCTTAAAACCCTCTGAACACAGTAAGGAAAACCAGTGCTGAAGTACAAGTGCTGCTTCCCCTAGACACTGGTGCATCACTTAAGACACTTGGGCCGGCATCTGCTGGGCAGTGCTAACAGATGGAAGACAATCATCTGCTTGGTGTTCCCACCTTGTCCATCCAGCTTCAAATATAACCGCACTAAGCTACATGAGTCAGCATCTGGTCCCTCCAAAAGTTAGTGCATCACGTCTAAAGCAAAAAGGAAAAAGTTCACACTTCCGAGCCCTGAATCATTGCCAGAAGTATCCGTGGCGCCCCAAGGTTTCAGACTCCCTGAAGATCTTTAGCTCCCTGGATACCAAAGTAAAGACAGATCTGAAAGCTACAAAAAAAACAGGTGGGTGGTCATATACAGGACTGCACCCCCAAGCAATATAAATGGTATTTGTTCCCACTGTGGATTCACTGCTTTGAAGGATCAAAATACAGAAGACAGCAACATTCAACATTTAAGATGGTTTTCTTAATAAAAAAAATGCACTAAAAAATGTGAATAAGTCAAACTTTTATTTTTCAGAAGCAAAAAGGACAAGTGGTGACTTGCCTTTGGAAAAGACATTAATATCAGGGTAATCAACTATCTATCTCATAGAGACAGCAGCGTAAGAAAGACTCTGTTATTATACAGCTCCAAAGGAAGTTCTATTAAATAAATCTCAGAACAATATGTTTTTAACAAAAACCAACAAAACAAAAACATCGACAACAAGAAAAAATTAAAAAGAATCCATGAAGTGGTATTTGAAGAAAGAAAAAGGAAAATCTGGAAGTCTTATATATTGAGAGTTCTCTATTAAAATCAAGGAGGCCCAAATCCTAAAACAGAAAAAAAACAAACAAAAAAAAACACATGTTAAAACACAATCTTTTAAAAGAATCCAATGAGGTTTTTATAGATGCACGTTTTAATGCTTCAGTTGTTCAAGACATTTTTTCTTACACTGGGAGCACTTCTGTAAGTACTGCTGGAGATTAAACGAATGACAATGCAGAGATATGCCTTCTCAACGGGCCCTTCAAGTTTTAAATTTGGGTCTGGAATTTCAATTAAATGTTTTTATAACAGGCTGCAGAAAATGGTATTGTTTTTTAAATTACATTTGCTTACTTTTTACACATTATAACTTTAAAACGGTCTATATACTTTAAAAAGAGAAACAACAACTTACATGTGAAAATAAAGTTATGTGAAACGACACAATCCTCCTCATAAAGTAGGAGTAACAATTTCCAAAATGAAAATACTTAATACAAAATGAAGTAGTTAGTGGGAGCTGGGGTGGGAAGTGGAGAACAACCAGTGGAAGGCACAGAAGGCCTAGGTTCTAGATTCAGTTTTGTACTGATTAGCTGTGTATCTTAGTCTCAGCTTCCTTAGATCTCAATTTCTTCCCTGGTAAGGAGAGGCAGATGGTTCTCTATGCTTTGTTTCAATTTTAAAACCCAAAGGCTCTTATATTTTGTAAGGAAAGGTCTGAAAAATTTTTGGACAATGAGTTGAATAAGCTCCTCAGATCTTGACAGGAAGGGTCTGTCACTGTTCAATCTTCAGGACAGTAACTAGAAAGCATATCCCATAATTTTATTGGGAGAAAAGAAAAAAAATCTACCCTAAGGGCAAAATTATACTTCATATCCTATTTATACACGAAACACAGAAAGTGAATGGTTATTCTCTTCCAGGCTTCTAGAAGCTCTCTCTGAAACAGAGTCAACTGAAAATCCTAGGATTATGACTGTGCCAAAACATCCAGCCTGTGTTTCTCTCTGCCTTACTGAAAGCTGCTAGGTAGTTCTAGGGTCAATTAATAATTTTTGTGGGCAGGACGAAACTTCAGGTTAAAATAAGTACTTGTAGTAGTTTCAGGGTTGAAATTCCATTAACTTTCAGGTTTAGGAAAGGAGAAGAAAAGAATGAAGTTTAAAGATCATGCTGATCCTAAGAAGGACGGACAGTAGAAAAAATATGCTTTATTATCTATAACACATACTTTCATCATAACCATTGTATAAACCTTTGGGCTCTTTTTGCTTTGATGTTATTTTTTTTCTTGTGAACTTTGTCCTTTAACTACAAAGAAGCAATATGAATTGTGAACTGCAAGAGCTATGTGCATATACAAAAATGCTTTATAAAAAGTTAAACCTGCATGTCCTGAGAAGCAAAAATACAGGTTTACAACACTAGATGATCTCTTAAATCTCCCCAGGTTCTCACATTCTCATAATTTTGTACAGATAAGGAAGATTACATACACGTATCACTTACTGTTTCTTTTCAACAGTATTCATGGATATAGCTGTGTTTTCCTAAATGTCTCATTGGTAATACTCAGTCTTGTAAGTCTGGTTCCATAGTAATCTATAATGTAACTACTTCCATCTGAAGGTCCCACAATCTAGAAGAGAAAAGTTTGCAAATTATCCACTTTACAGAAGATACTTAAAAAATATTTTGAGTTTACTTCTCTCAGGTGTTAATAAAATTACTTCAGTAGCACCAGAAATACAACTTAAACTAACTCAAGCAAAAAAAGTAATTTAGTAGCTCATGCAGCTGAAAAGGGCACTGGGGAAGCTCATAGGATTAAGAGAGCTGGAGGAACTAAGGCCTCAAGAACTGAAATGCCACACCACACGAAACCCTTGGTTTGGCCTCCCTGCCTTTATTCCACAGACACGTGCTCCCAATTGGTTGCCAACTTCTAGACACATATCTTGGCAGTTTCCAATAGAATGTAAAATTTTCTTCCTCAGTGTATATACATCAATTTCAGGGAAGAACTTTGACAGATGTGCCTGGTTTTTATGCCTGTTGCTGAACAAATTACTGTATCTAAGGGAATAGGATTAATATTGGCCAAGCCAGGCTCCCTTTGGGAGATGATGTAATATGACTGATAGTCCTACCAGAACCACATGGAATGGAAAAGGAAGAAATAAACACACACACACACACATACACTCATCATAAGAGTCTTGTCCATTTAATCACATTTGTGACAATCCACTTAACATGATCTCTACAACTTATCCTGTAAGATAATAATCTTCAAACTGCAGCCTTAGGGGTACATAGGATTTACAAAGGTATATGCAGGCCCAGAAAGCTGCAAGGAATCCATTTTGAGATCCTTAATTCACATAAATACTCTTTGTGAAAATGATCCACCTGATATCACACTAGAATAAAAGCATCATGCTAGGTCCCAAGCCCACTTCCCTTTCCCTGTGGTCCTTTCTCCAACTTGACAACAGTAAAGCATACCTCCCCCATCAAAATACACTTGAGTCTCATGATGGCATATTGCCTTGAGGTATAAAAATCTCTGATGTGTCAAAGAAGGGGAAAATTCAAAATACTGGAGTCAGGGATGTCTCTTTTAATCAAGAGTCCAAAAATACTCTCTGTCATTTGTTTAAAAGATGCATTCCTAGTAAAATTTGACTTTTTTTTTTAGCTTATAAATGATTTGCTAATATCTGTAACAGGTTTATGCTATTTTGATCAAACTGTATATCAATAAGTACATTAAAGTGGATATTTTAAATTCTATGCTATTTGTATTCTGTAGATACATTTTAAAATTGATGTAACAGTTTTATTTAAATAGGTCAATATTTGCAAACTAGAAATGATATCCTTTGCAACTTTTTAAGCTTGTGATGGAAAACTGAAATGTCAACTTAAAACATGTGAAGATAGGGGTTTTCTTAAGAAAAAAATTCTTTTAGGGGTTATGCAACCAGAGTTTGAAGAACACTACTATAGAACATTCATCATTTTAAAGATAAATTTTGTTTTAAAGGCTATTCAACAAACACTTAATTCCTACAGTCCAGGCACCATGCTAGACGTTATACACAGAACAGTAAATAAGACAATCTGCCAACAGAGGGTTTATTCTAGTGAACTGTAAATGTTAATATTCAAATAATACTAGATACTTTGCTAGGTGCTGTCATGTACTTGAACTTCCTCCAAAGATCAAATTGCTCTGTCTTGACATTTATGAATGTTATTAATGAATTTAAATAAAAATTAAAACATTTTCAATAGCAAAGTCACAAAGGAAACTAGTATGTGTATTAAGCAAAGAAAGAAAAGAATGGGTGGCTAGAATTTACAACATGTCTTGAGACTCTACAAAAGAAACAAAGAAAAAGGAAAGCCTAGCAAGTAGAAATAGGTTAAATCATGTGGTTAAAAACTGGCCTAACCTGGAATATGTGCGTAGATTGAACAAGGCCTTTGCCCTATTATCTTTTTCTTCCTATGCCATCTCCTCTGACACTCTCACTTACTCCTGTCAAAAAAAAAAAAAAAAAGATTTCAAAAGTTGAAAATAAGGAAAAAAGACGGTTGGATGGCCTTTTACTATCATGCATTTCTAATAAGCCCACCCACGGCTCACTTGATTTTCTCAGGAAATATAACTATTTAACTAAAAATTGATTAGGGCCCAGATGTTTTACAATCTTGGCAAGTTAGCAGTTAACACATAAAAGAATGATATGATATTGTTTTGGTCTTCTGTTCCCCCTGTCCTGTAGACAAGTTAGCCCCAAAGATTACAGTTTTATTACCCAGTAATACATGGTCCAAATTTGTATATAATTTAGCGATCTTATTATAGCATTTCTTTCCTTTCAAAGTATGTAATTCTGACTCCTCAATAACTGGTTCTATTGTGGTAGATCCTCTTTCCTCAGATTTGATTCAGCCTGGGCATGTAATCAATCACCAATGAGTTGATAATCTATGAGACAAGTTTAATGGGAGACTTATCTGCTTTTAGGAAGGTGTGTGTGAGAGGAAAAGGGTGTTTTCCACCTCTGAAAGTAATGATACAAGAAGTGATCCTAAGCAATGGAACTGAAGATAGTAAAGGGAAGAAAGGAAGATGGGAAGAAAGGAGGGAGAGAAGGAAGGAAAGGAGGGAATAATGTATTTGGGTCTTTAAGTTCTAAACTAACAAATCTTAGAACTATCAAATCTCCAGATTCTTGGTATAGAAGATGTACGGCCATTTGTTCACTGACAACAAAGTATGAAACCTAAAATTATGTTTATTTCTCTGCGAAGAAATAGCCTGAAGCCAAATTTTACTTCATGAAGTATTTCTGTTTGATAAGCTGGGGCAGATTTCTGAAAGCTATGGGGAGAAGAAAGACCACTTAACAATTAATGGACCAACAGGTTGCTGCAGGCCTTCATGTTCCAAGAGGGGAGTCAGGAGGGCCCCTATGCTGTGAAAAGCTATTCCGTACAAAGGGGCGTTACCTTATCTTGTGTGAGAAGCCCTGAAGCCACAGGAAAGCAACTTCATATCCTTCTGTATGAGTTTCCTGTTGGCTACTCTAACAAATAACCACGAAGTCAGTGGATTAAAACAATAGACATTTACTCTTACAGTTCTGGACCCCATAAGTCTAAAATCAAGGTATCAGTAAAGTCACATGCCCTGCAGAGACTCTGGGGCAGAACCCATGCTAAGGCATCCCTTGGCATTGCTGGCTTGTGGCCACATCACTCTGATCTCTTGGGGTGAAGGTCTTCATATCCCCTTCTTTACTGTGTGTGTGTCTGTGTCTTTTCTACTGCATCCTATAAGGACACTTGTCATTGGATTTAGGGCCCATCCAGATAATTTAAAATAATCTCTTCATATGAAGATACTTAACTTAGTCACATCTGAAGAGACCCTTTTTCCAAATAAGACAATATTCACAGGTTTCAGGGATCTGATACAGGCATCTTTTGTCTTATCACACCCCCATTCTATGAAGATCGCTGGTGGTGGTTTGGAGGAATTGGGTGAAATTTGATTTCTTCTTTCCTGTCATTTCTGATTGTTTTCAACCATGAAATTTTATTTGCAGCTTAAATGCAAAAAAATCTTTGAATTGTTTACTTAAAGGAGTAGGCTTTTCTATAGGTGGAAAGTCTATAGCAAGAAGAGTAAATCAGAAAACTCTAGAAGTTTACATTAAAGTCAAGAATGTTAAGCAGTGATCTCTAAATTTCCTGTTTTTCTGTTCTTAACCTTTCATCTCCACTATAATTCTCCATAATCCCAGTCACCCACCCATAGGTACCCACACAAATAATGGGCATATATTTAACTTGGTATATGACTTGGATATTTATTCTTGAAAAAAACATTTGATTCTCTTTGGATACCCATTTTTAATTATCCAAATGATACTGTTGTAGATCTTGTTCAATTTCAAACCATTTTCTCAGTACACTGAGATTTTAGGACAATTCCATGGTAGCTGTACGTATAACAGGTAAGTGCTTGTAGCTGTTGCCTGGTGTTACATCCATTCTCCACATCTAGGTTAACTCCAAGTTCCTCCTACCACAGACAGTACTACAACAGACAGAGTTGTCCCCTGTCCCCTGGTGGAGAGTATGAACATTTGGGGATAAATGCCCAGAAGTACCTCTTTATTTACACATTAGTTATTTGGGTGATTTTGTGAATCACCTTTAGTTTACTGGGCTCATTTAACTATTAAATTCCCTATTATCTTATTGAATTGCATATTCCACATATAAATTCCTACTGTTAGTGTCCCCAATGGCTCAAGCAGTAAAGAATCCACCCGCGGTGCAGAAGACATAGGAGACGTGGGTTTGACCCCTGGGTTGGGAAGATCCCCTGAAGATGGAAATGGCAACCCACTCCAGTATTCTTGCTTGGAGAATCCCATGAAAAAAGGAGCCTGGAGGGCTATAGTCCATAGTATTGCAAAGAGTCAGACATGACTTGAGCAACGGAGCCCACATCCTCCACAGTGTTCTTTAACTCAGCCTACTAACTGTTATTTGGTCAGTCCACGGTATCCTTTTTGGAAATGATTAAAATTTCTTAATTTTAATGTATTAAATAATTTTTTTCTTTATGGTTTATGTTTTTTTGGATCTTGTTTAAGAAGACAACCCATCTAATGTCATGAAGATATTTTCTTCAATTAGCTTTATATAAAAGTTTATCTTCTCCTAGGTATTTACCCTTAAAGAACTGAACAGGGGCTTAAACTGATACTTGTACACAAATATTCACTGTAGCATTATTCACAACAGCCAGAATGTGGAAACAACCCAAGAGTCCATCAACAGATGAAGAGATAAAAGAAATGTGGTATATACGTACAATGGAACATTATTATTCAGCCATAAAAAGGAATGAAATTCTGATACATGGCACAATATCAATGAACCTTGAAAATATTGTGCAAAGTGAAATAAACCAGACATAAAAGGACAAATAGTGTATGATTCCACCTATATGAAATATCTAGAAAGCAAGCAAATTCTTTGGGATATAGTAGATTGGAGGTTACCAGTGACTGGGGGATGGAGAAAAGAGGAGTTACTGCTTAATGGATACAGAGTTTCTGTTTTGGGAGATGAAAAAGTTTTGGAAATAGATACTGGTGACAGCTACATAACACTGTAAATGTAATTAATGCCAAAGAACTGTACACTTAAACAGGTTAAAATGGCAAATTTTGTATTGTATATATTTTTTTTACTACACAGAAAAGAGCTTACTTTATCTGAACTTTAATAATGTTGTAGTTCTGTTTGTAATTTATAAACTGTTGATTTTGTTACTGGAAATGTATTTTTGTTTTTATATATTTAATTAGCATTCTAACAAAAATAAGTTAAAGGAAAAAAAGATGGTTGCCAGGTCAGTTCAGTCCAGTCCAGTCACTAAGTTGTGTCCGACTCTTTGCAACCCCATGAACCGCAGCACGCCAGGCCTCCCCGTCCATCACCAACTCCCAGAGTTTACTCAAACCCATGTCCGTTGAGTCAGTGATGCCATCCAGCCATCTCATCCTCTGTTGTCCCCCTCTCCTCCTGCCCTCAATCTTTCCCAGCATCAGGGTCTTTTCAAATGAGTCAGCTCTTTGCATCAGGTGGCCAAAGTATTGGAGTTTCAGCTTCAACATCAGTCCTTCCAATGAACATCCAGGACTGACTTCCTTTAGGATGGAGTGCTTGGATCTCCTTGCAGTCCAAGGGACTCTCAAGAGTCTTCTCCAACACTACAGTTCAAAAGCATCAATTCTTCTGTGCTCAGCCTTCTTTATAGTCCAACTCTCACATCCATACATGACTACTGAAGAAACCATAGCCTTGACTAGACAGACCTTTGTTGGCAAAGTAATGTTTCTGCTTTTTAATATGCTTTCTAGGTTGGTCATAACTTTCTTTCCAGGGAGTAAGTGTCTTTTAATTTCATGGCTGCAATCACCATCTGCAGTGATTTTAGAGCCCAGAAAAATAAAGTCTGACACTGTCCCACTGTTTCCCCATCTATTTGCCATGAAGTTATGCGAGCAGATACTATTATCTTAATTTTTTGAATGTTGAGCTTTAAGCCAACTTTTTCACTCTCCTCTTTCACCTTCATCAAGAGGCTCTTTAGTTCCTCTTCACTTTGCCATAAGGGTGGTGTCATCTGCATATCTGAGATTATCGATATTTCTCCCAGCAATCTTGATTCCAGCTTGTGTTTCTTCCAGCCCAGTGTTTCTCATGATGTACTCTGCATATAAGATAAATAAGCAGGGTGACAATATACAGCCTTGACGTACTCCTTTTCCTATTTGGAACCAGTCTGTTGTTCCATGTCCCAGTTCTAACTGTTGCTTCCTGACCTGCATACAGATTTCTCAAGAGGCAGGTCAGGTGGTCTGGTATTCCCCTCTCTTTCAGAATTTTCCACAGTTTATTGTGATCCACGCAGTCAAAGGCTTTGGCATAGTCAATAAAGCAGAAATAGATGTTTTTCTGGAATGCTCTTGCTCTTTTGATGATCCAGCGGATGTTGACAATTTGATCTCTGGTTCCTCTGCCTTTTCTAAAACTGGCTTAAACATCTGGAAGTTCACAGTTCATGTATTGCTGAAGACTGGCTTGGAGAATTTTAGGCATCACTTTACTAGCGTGTGAGATGAGTGCAATTGTGCAGTAGTCAGAGCATTCTTTGGTTATCAGTAAGTACTTTTAAACCTAAACTTTATCAAACAGATGTGATCCCTTAGTTACTGGCTTTGCCTTGTTGTTGAAGTCATATGGCTTAGATAACTCAAATATCTTAAAATTTAAAATGTTATGATGAATTAATGAGTGAAGGACAAAAACAAACACTTCATGCAATTCTATCAATGTATCATTTTACTATCTAATCCATTTAAGAGTTTCTTCCATATAAAGAATGTAAATATTAACACTGGCAAGATCATATCATCTCCTGAAGATCTATTAACCTGGTGAAAAAGTAAAATGACACAGATGTCTGCAATTAGAGGATAATGATGCAATCTATGTCCATCCCAATTCTCCAAAGAAGTAAATTCACATTCTCTTAAAAGTTAAATTACATGTATGTGTTCAGAGCTGACTTCTGTATGTCATTAATTTTAATATGAGACCATTAAAAAATCTAATTAGTCACATTTTAATTAAGCACTTAAAATTCCCACACAGTGCCAGAAATTATACAGTCAGACCCCCTGACTTCATTTGACTTAAACATTGGTTAGTATTAATCCTAAATGACCATTATAAACATCACTCCTCAAGAAATGAATAAAATTCAGCATTCTATCTCCTGAGGAAAATACAGCATTGGGTTCAGTCTTAGGACTACTTTGTTTTTTAAACAATCTTTTAATTCACTAAATAAAAATCTGCCCACAGATAAGTGAACTAAATGAAATCTACCTAATTAAGATCATGTGACAAAGCAGAGACTACCCAAATTATCATCAGTATCCTCAGTTTTCCAGGTCATTTCCCCAATATATCACTCCAGAGTTAAATAAATAAGAGAAAACTTGTTGGAACACTTGGTAACTAGTTTTTATATTGGAGAAGGCAATGGCATCCCACTCTGGTACTCTTGCCTGGAAAATCCCACGGACGGAGGAGCCTGGTAGGCTACAGTCCATGGGGTCGCTAAGAGTTGGACACGACTGAGGGACTTCACTTTAACTTTTCACTTTCATGCATTGGAGAAGGAAATGGCAACCCACCCCAGTGTTCTTGCCTGGAGAATCCCAGGGACGGGGGAGCCTGGTGGGCTGCCGTCTATGGGGTCGCACAAAGTCAGACACGACTGAAGTGACTTAGCAGAAGCAGCAGCAACAGTTTTTATATATTGCTGTCCTACAGCTAGTGAACTATCAAGGACTTGACCAACATTTCCGGTACTGGAAACAGATTTAGAGTGATTACACATTTAGTCCTTCTTTTGATCAAGACCATGTATTTCATGGTGCAAGGGCACAGGTTATATCTTTGACAAAATCAACTGGCTTACACAGAAGTGAACCTATAGCCTGAATCTTATTTATGCTCTGAACCGAAAAGCCTAGGCTCTTAAAATTTCAGTAAAATTCAAGAATTTAGACGAGATAAAATCAAGATACTCTTCTTTTATTTTCAGCCTGCAGTTCCCAAGGAGATGGCCGCCCAGCATGGCTTATGGCTTATGGGATTTTAGCTCCCCGATCATGGGCTGAAACAGGTCCTTGGCAGTGAGAGCATGAAGTCCTAACCACCGGACTGCCAGAGAATTTCTCCAATGAGATATTTCTGATAATAAGTGGGATGTTATTCTCACAACATTTCTGAGAGAGTGAGATTTTAAGTTCCTTTCAGGCAAGGACCCCAACTTATATCTAAATGGTGCTAAGTCATTTTCACTTATGGTATAAAACCTGCTATTTATACTTTATCATATCAACTTTTATTTTTGTTCATTAGCTCATGTGCCCTATGAAATTTAGAACTTTAAAGACCTAAAGAAAAGCACTCACTTTTAAAAAACTACCATTTTTAACCTATCTTCCCTATAATTGGCACAAAGACACACTTTTCACAAGTTACACTGCATTCAGCTCAAATCAGCAAAAATTTGGAGAGAATATGTTGAGCACAGTATTAGTACTACAGATTAATAAAAATCTTTCTCCTCAAGAAATTTATGTGTGAAAAATCAAACGTGGTGTGTAAAAGCTAAAAAAAATACAAAAACAATATATAACCCAGTGCAAAAATGAGTTATACATGTGTGTGTGTTCAGTGGCTCAGTCGTGTCTGACTCTTTGCAACCCCATGGACTGTAGCCTATCAGACTCCTCTGTCCATGGAATCTCCAAGCAAGAACACTGGAGGGGGCTACCATTTCCTACTCCAAGAGATCTTCCTGACCCAGGGATCACACTCACGCTTCTTGCATCTTCTGCACTGGCAGGTGGATTCTTTACCACTGCACCGCCTGGGAAGCTTCCCAACTTACATATATTAAATGCCAAACTAATGAGATATTTAATAAATTTATTTATAAAATTAAAACTATCTTGGAGATTATATTGCTTTGGATATTTTGCTACTTACATAGTTAATAGTCTTTTAAGGAAATCTACTCTGCAATGTTGATAGGAATGAAAATGAATTTTTAAAAATTATCACAAAGAATCTTGACATACTTCATTTTAAGAAACTTTCTACATTCCAACATATATTTCCATTTTCGCTCTATCCATCTTCATCTTTCTGACTTGTGGCTGTCTTGTCTCTACTTAAGAGAATAAATTTTCTTTTCTTTCTGTTGGTGAAGTATACATCAGTGGTTTTGATATAATTAAAAACGTTCATTGTGTGAGTTAGAAAAGAGGTTTAAATAAAATCAAATATTCTCATATTTTTTCTGATAAAAAAGCAAATTACCTAATTTATCCTTCATGATATGTATGAATACATATAAGCATAAAATGAGTGTTTTAAAGTTTTCAGACCTGCCTTATGAATAACTATATACACAGCAGTTATACACAAAGTTGCCTATAATTGAAAAACTGTATGCTATACATGTACCACTGATTTAAACTCTGTTGAATGCACAAAACAAATGAATTAATTCTATGTATTGTTTTATACCATTCACTCACACAGTGCTATTTGCATATTTTTTAAGAACAAAAAAAGAAAAAATTTAAAAGTTTACTAACAGATAAACTCATGAAAGCATTTTTAGTAAGTATAGATATATTTAAAGCTTACTTACCTTAGTAATATACGCATTATACTTTACATTGTTTCAGTTCAAAGATGAAATAACCAGACCTATTTTTTTAAGGAGGATTTTCCTGGATTTTTCTTATAAACACTGTGAAGTAAAGTATGCTTTTACAGGTCTTGAGTTCATGCACAATATAGTTCTGGGATCACAGCCCAAAAGAAAAAACACTGCAATTCATTGGGGAGTAATATTTAATGGTAAAAAGAAAAGAATTAGGGATGGAGAAAATAAAGAAGAAAAGAATAATAAACAAAGATGATAGAATGTAAAGGGTTTATGAGAAATTGAAAAAGTATATCCAAGACAAAAATATTAACATAATTTATGATATTTATAGTAAAAACTTACTTGATTGACTGAAAAAAATAATTGTCTAAAACGAATACATTCAACATCACATGTCAAATATATTAAACAACAGGTAGAATAAGGCTATATATCTTACTTGGCTACTTTTGAAAAAAGTAATTTTTCCCCTGGTCTGAAAGCAGTCTACAGTGGTCATCCCTATTAAAATGTCTTATTTAGGGAAACCTAGTGTAGAAATTCAAACATTCTAAATCTACCTCAATAATTTGTTGATGTGATAGTCTCAATTCTAGATATTTAAGAAAAGAACTATTAGTTCTGAAAAGTTCATTTATGCGTGTACCAGAAAATAGTGGCTGAATCAACAAATAAACTCTATAATTTGACATAAATAAAGCTACAAAGCACTGATATCACCAAAGAAAGAACCTAGTGTGAAATATTAACTACATGGTTGGGTTTTAAAGATACTGAATTCTGTATACCTTAAAGAATCCCAATAGTACATTAAGTTCCTTGGATCCTCATTTAAGTGAGAAACCCATTTCCAAGCATATGTGCAGAAGAACCTTAGCCTCTTCATGCCTGCTTGCCTGTCCCACAGTCAGAGAAGGCAGGATATTTGGTTAGGCATATGTTTATGAATAAAGACAGGAAAATTCCAACTTTAAAACCAAATATTTTCCTTGTTTAATTCTGGTATCTTATTGGTCCATATGTTGCCTCCTCCTCACAGTATGGTCCCCTCCTCACAGTATGTTACCAAAATTCTCCTAGATTTTGACTTTCTTTTAGAGCATACGGATAACATCAAGCAGACAGAATTAAGGAATGGAAATACTGTATGAAAAAGAAGAGCAAAACTGATGATAATCTAAATACACACTGACACACTTGCTGAAGACATGAGGTGCTCCATAAATGATTACTGAAATGCTGTTTTGTGACATTTGTTGTGATAAATTCATCTCTTCTCTAATTTAAGAATCCCCCTGAGTTAACCACAACCAGTTCAGTAGGAACTATCTGGTGGGAAATATCTGGTGGAAATAGGAATAGGAAATATCTGGTGAACTTTTGAATGCTTAAGGTTAGCATTTCACAAACCTCTGCAGCAGGAGAAAACGAGGCTAACACAGAGAAGCAGAGATGAAGAGGAGGAGAGTGGTGAGTACATCATTTGACTATGGATTTGGTCTTGTCCAAGACCAGCCCCACTCCTGGATTTTCCAGAGCACTCCCAGACATTCCTGTTTTCTTTTTTGGCTGCAGCTAGCTGGATTTCAGTTTGTACAATTTGCAGCCAAGAGAATACTAGTATAGAGAACCTGTCCAGTGCAAAAAAAATTTTGTTTCTGCCTCTACAAATTCATATGTAAATACAAGACTCCCACCAGTATCCTCTTATAGTGAGTGACAATGAAGCTATAACAGGAAAAGAGACAATAAGTTGGAAATATTTATAACCTTAATCCCTCTTAGAGGTTCATACTGCAAATTTTTAAGCTTCTGAGAAGTTATCCAGTAAAGAAATCTTTGTACCTCAGTTGCACTCACATTTACAAATCATATTTGAGCACAGATCCTTTTTAAAGAAGTTCTTATGTCTTTTAGAACTACTAACTGAACACAGGTTGGAAAATGCTACTTGAAAACATGGCCATGGATCCTTTAGATCTAGCATCTGAAGAAAAATGAAAAAGCATTCCTACCTGTTTTATAACATACTTAAAATGTACCTCAGAACTCAAATTTGAATGTAAAAGTAGTTCATCTTCTAGATTAAAACTAACTCACCTGCATTGAAATAAGAATGAAATCAATTAGGCTCCCAATTCCACAAAACCCCACAGTGCAAAACTTTAACAAACCTAGAAAAGAAGGTAAAGTCATTTACAACCTGGAAGGCCTTATAAATATTAATAAACTTTTCCAATTCCCAATAAATCATTACATATACCACAAATGCTTTATATCAAGAGTATAAAATTAACACTTAAAAAAAATCAAATCTTCACCTAAAAATATGAGAAAAGTTTAAAAGCCCCTCTACATAGAAAAACTACAAAAAATGATTCATTCACTTAAACAATATGATCTGAAGTAAAAACTCAATGTAATCTTACAAAACTGAAGAGAAAAGGCCTAAGAAAATAAATCTTTAAATCTCAGCACACAGCGTTACAGAACATCTTTTAGTCCTAAACCCTTATTTATGTACACTTAATACACTGTAGATACAAATTTTAATATATATTTATAGTAGAAAGTTAAATACTGTCAGGGCATAAAAAAGTAATCTGGAAAAAAAACACTGATTAGTAACACAATTATCTTCAATTTATCCTATATGTTTTTCCTAAGCAATCTTATGTTTCTTATTAGGTCTATAGTCAAAATCAGCAATTCTGTGTACACCTCTGTCCTTGGCTCCAACCTCAGAGCTACGGTACTAAAACAGAGGATAACAGAGCACAGAATCTAGGACATATAATAATACAACATAAAAACATGATGATGAAATCAGAAGAGGCAGATTGAGGGTGGAGGGTAGGATGAGTAATCTCTCTTCTATATTTAAACCTGAGCTGCTCTCCAGACATCCCATTTGAGATATAAAGATGATATAAAGCAAGACTCTTCGTGAAAGGGTAGTTCTAAGCATCAACTACAAATAGATTCCAGCTAAAATTGTAAGAATGGATGAGATCACCTCCTGGCACACATTTGGAAATATACAAATAAGACTGAAATATGTAGGTAAATTAGATGATTCTCCATTTCCCCCATTAGTATTAGATATACAGTAGAACAATGTTCTAAGTACTAGGATAACACATGCTGGAAATAATTTCTAAAATATTAAAATATAGACACTACATAAAATAATGCTTTTGGTTCTCTTCAAAACACTTATCACCTACCTCATATTTTACATTTGTTTACCATCTGTCTCATGGAAGTCCCCTTAGAGAAGGGTCTTTTATCTGTCTTGTTTACTTCTGTGTCCTTAGTACCTACAACATTGCCTGGCACATGGGAGATGCTCAATATTTGTTAAAATGAATAAATCCTCTCAGTCTTTCTGTTTCCTAAAGACCCCGAACTTTTTATTCACCATCTTATACAACAACTCCTCTAATTATTTTTTCCATTAATTGCACTTTAGTATAGCTGCCCAAGGAAATTTATCCATTCATTCAATGTATGTATTATCTCCATTCACTCATTTATTTCTAATTGCATTCCTCTTCACAGAGTATTTTGGAAATATCACAGTTTCCCTTCCTTCAGCTTGTTTATAAAAAGAACATTAAGAATGGATCACGGACTTCTCTGGTGGTTCAGTTCAGTTTGGTCACTCAGTCGTGTCTAACTCTTTGTGTCCCCATGGACTGCAGCATACCAGGCTTCCCTGTCCATCATCAACTCTCGGAGCCTGCTCAAACTCATGGCCATCAAGTCAGTGATGCCATCATACAATCTCAGCCTCTGTCGTCCCCTTCTCCTCCCGCCTTCAATCTTTCTCAGCATCAGGGTCTTTTCCAATGAGTCAGTTCTTCCCATCAGGTGGCCAAAGTACTGGAGTTTCAGCTTCAGCATCAGTTCTTCCAATGAATATTCAGGACTGATTTCCTTTAGGATGGACTGGTTGGATCTCTTTGCAGTCCAAGGGACTCTCAACAGTCTTCTCCAACACCCCAGTTCAAAAACATCAATTCTTTGGTGCTCAGCTTTCTTTATAATCCCATTCTCACATCCATACATGACTACTGGAAAAACCATAGCTTTGACTAGATGGACCTTGGTTGCTAAAGTAATGTCTCTGCTTTTTAATACGCTGTCTAGGTTGGTCATAGCTTTTCTTCCAAGGAGTAAGTGTCTTTTAATTTCGTGGCTGCAGTCATGATCTGCAGTGATTTTGGAGCCCAAGAAAATAAACTCTCTGTTTCCATTGTTTCCCCATCTATTTGCCATGAAATGATGGGACCAGATGTCATGATCATAGTTTTCTGAATGCTGAGTTTTAAGCCAACTTTTTCACTCTCCTCTTACACTTTCATCAACAGGCTCTTTAGTTCTTCTTTGCTTTTGGTCATAAGGGTGGTGTCATCTGCATATCTGAGGTTTTTGCTACTTCTCCCAGCAATATTGATTCCAGTTTGTACTTCATCCAGCCCAGCATTTTGCATGATGTACTCTGCATGTAAGTTAAATAAGCAGGGTGACAGTATACAGCCTTCACCTACTCCTTTCCCAATTTGGAACCAGTCTGTTGTTTCATGTCCAGTTCTAACTGTTGCTTCTTGACCTGCATATAGATTTCTCAAGAGGCAGGTCAGGTGGTCTGGTATTCCCATCTCTTGAAGAATTTTTCAGTTTGTTGTGATCCACACAGTCAAAGACTTTGGCGTAGTCAATAAAGCAGAAGTAGATGTTTTTCTACAACTCGCTTGCTTTTTTGATGATTCAGCGGATGTTGGCAATGTGATCTCTGGTTCCTCTGCCTTTTCTAAAACCAGCCTGAAAATCTGGAAGTTCATGGTTCATGTACTCTTAAAGTCTGGATTGGAGATTTTTGAGCAATACTTTGCTAGCATGTGAGATGAGGGCAATTGTGCAGTAGTTTGAACATTCTTCAGCATTGCCTTTCTTTGAGATTGGAATGAAAACTAACCTTTTCCAGTCCTGTGGCCTTTGCTGTTTTCTGAATTTGCTGGCAAACTGAGTGCAGCACTTTAACAGCATTATCTTTTAGGATTTGAAATAGCTCACCAGGAATTCCATCACCTCTACTAGCTTTGTTCGTAGTGATGCTTCCTAAGGCCCACTTGACTTCGCACTCAAGGATGTCTGGCTCTAGGTGAGTGATCACACCATCATGGTTATCCGGGTCATTAAGATCTTTTTTGTATAATTCTTCTGTGTATTCTTGCCACCTCTTCTTAATATCTTCTGCTTCTCTTAGGTTCATACCGTTTCTGTCCTTTATTTCACCCGTCTTTACATGAAATGTTCCCTTGGTATCTATAATTTTCTTGAAGAGATCTGCAGTCTTTTCCATTCTATTGTTTTTCTCTATTTCTTTGCATTGATCACTTAGGGAGACTTTCTTATCTCTCCTTGCTAATCTTTGGAACTCCACATTTAGATGGATATATCTTTCCTTTTCTCCTTTGCCTTTTGCTCCTCTTCTTTTCACAGCTATTTCTAAGGCCTCCTCAGACGACCATTTTGCTTCCTAAGGCCCACATGACTTCGCATTCTGGTGGTCCAATGCTTAAGAATTTGCCTGCCAATGTAGGGGTCATGTGTTTGATCCCTGGTCCAGAAATATTCCACAGGCCGTTGGGCAACTAAGCCCTAGCACTACAAAACTGAGCCTGCAAGCCACAGCTAGAGAGCAGCCCCCACTCATGACAACTAGAGAAAGCCCGTGTGCAACAACAAAGACCCAGCATAGCCAAAAAAAAAAAGAACGGTTTGAAAAACGTTTGTCTTCAATGCATTGCTACTCTATGAAGAAAATGGAACTGTGCCAGCGCCTCTGCCCTCCTGATGCCCTCTTCCAGTGGTGTTCTTCCTGCAGCTCTTCTCTTCTCAGGGTACTTCAGAGAATTCTTCGAGCATGCCATTCCTCCCAACAGCCCCAGCACTCTATCGCACGTCTCCTATTTATTTCCACCATGGTGTTGATCAGAAATTATTTCTTGGTTTGTTCATTAATTCTCTGTCTTCCTATGCCATGTAAACTCCTGAAGACAGGGTTCTCATCTGTCTTATTCAAGTCAATTCCTTGAACCGTAGGGCAGAGTTTGACGAATATTTGTTATATGACTATCAAAAAACTAGAAACAATCTATGATCAACTTGAAAAACACAAAGTAGCATACACTTTAAACAGCATTTATTAAAACTGAAAATGACCAGGACCCTGTGGTGCTCCTGGCCTTTCTGTGCCCTGTTTTCTTTTTTGAAGGGAAGAGAATCCAGCCTCCATGACCTTTCCTGAGTTCCAAAGGGCAGATATGAACAGTTGCTAAACAGGAGAGGAGCAGCCAACAAGCCAACAGAGGCCAGGAATCAGAGAGGTTCATCAAGATTAGGGCTTCCCTGATGGTTCAGTTGAAAAAGAATTTGCCTGCAATGCAGGAGACCCCGGTTTGATTCCTGGGTTGGGACGATCCCCTGGAGACAGGGTAGGCTATCCACTCCAGTATTCTTGGGCTTCCCTTGTAGCTCAGCTGGTGTAAAAAGAATCTGCCTGTAATCAGGAGACCTGGGTTGGGAAGATCAACTGGAGAAGGGAAAGGGTACCCACTCCAGTATTCTGGCCAGAATCCCATGGACTGTAGAGTCCATGGGGTTGCAAAGAGTCTACATGACTGAGTGACTTTCACTTTTTTCATGTTTCTTCAAGATTAACTGAGACCGGATGAGCGGTGTGCAGGCGCTCCACACAGGCTAACTTGTCAGCAGCCCCACCCTCGAAACTAGTGCTATAGAGTGAAGTCGCTCAGTCGTGTCCGACACTTGCGACCCCATGGACTGTAGTCTACCAGGCTCCTCGGTCCATGAACTCCTCATCAAATCCTCCTGGGTTGGGACACACAGTTCTTGAGGGCAGGAGTCTGTACTGCCCCCTCTTGTCTGGTAAAGCAATAAAGCTATTCTTTTCTACTTCCTCCAAAACTGTCTGCAAGATTCGATTTGGCACCAGTATACAGAGGCCAATCTTTTTTATATCAAAACCAATGCAAACCATTACTTGTGTGTATTTCATTATTTTGAGCACCAACACTAATTTTTTAAAAGATGGAGGGAGGGATTTGTGAACAACCAAAAGTAGATTGACCTTTTTATCCAAGTAAAAAAGTTGTTAGGTCTCTTTGTACAGATCCTATTTGCTTATCAAGGAAAGAAATGATGTATTTAGATTTTAAAGTTTTGAAATTCCAAATAAAAATGTTTCTAATCAAGATGGATCCATTTTTATCCTGAGTCATTACTGTCGTAGATATATTCTTCCAAAAAGATTATGCTGCCAGATGATATTCAGAAAGCTCATGTTTTCAGTGTACTTTATTTATACTTTAGTAACTTAAATTTTACATTTAAAGTATACAAATTCAATAAAAGGATTTATTTGGGTATAAAATAAAAAGCAGAGATTAGTTTTTGGTATTAAAAAAAATTGGGGGTATATTTTGCTTTATTACAGGTTGAGTCTTGCAAATACTTTTCTGTGTAACCATTTTACAGAATGTAGATTATTTCATACTGAAGCTGCTTGTGCCAAAGCACAAGTGTTCTGTAATGATTTGGTAATTAGGTATCTCTATTCTTTTTCTGCCTATACAAATAAAGGAAAGCTTTCAAATCTTAGAAGAGTTTAACCTACAAATCCCTATACTTTTATTTGTCCCATGATCTGTGGATATAATATGCCAGTCCAAACTGGTAACTCCAAACTTAAAAAAAGAAAAAAGGAATAAAATAACCAAAGATTTTGAAGCTTGGGGCTTAAAAATAAACAATACTTTGTTATTCTCATAAGAAAATATTTACACTTAAAAGTATTATCACCATGAAAGGAGTATCTCTCCGCCCATTAACTGCTCCAAAAGAGCTATTATCTTTGAGAATCCATAATCTTTTAATGCTACAGATGGCCAAAACAAAATATACCAATTATTGCCATGTAAAGAAAAATCACAGATGTTAACACAGTTAAAAACACAAAGACAGAATATTAGAAAAATAATCCTTCATGGTGAAAAAAGGGTTCAGCTAAAGCAGCACACGTATGAGAATAAATCAATCAGAGGAAATAATGCTATATACATAAAGTATCTATAAAGAAAAATTTTTCTTAAAGGAATGTTTGGATCTTATTAAATTTAATTTAATCTCACCCTCAACATATTTCCCTTATTTAATCCTAATATAAAATTTATATAATGAAGAAAAGAGAGAGACTTCTAGAAAAATATCTACTTCTGCTTCATTGACTATGCCAAAGCCTTTGACTGTGTGGATCACAACAAACTCTGAAAAATTCTTCAAGAGATGGGAATACCAAACCACCTGACTTGCCTCTTGAGAAATCTGTATGCAGGTCAGGAAGCAACAGTTAGAACTGGACATGAAACAACAGACTGGTTCCAAATGAGGAAAGGAGTACGTCAAGGCTGTATATTGTCACCCTGCTTATTAAACTTATACGCAGAGTACATCATGAGAAATGCCTACCTGGATGAAGGAAACCTGGAATCAAAATTGCAGGAAGAAATATCAATAACTTCAGATATGCAGATGACAACACCCTTATGACAAAAAGCAAAGAAGAACTAAAGAGCCTCCTGATGAAAGTCAAAGAGGAGAGTGAAAATGTTGGCTTAAAACTCAATATTCAAAAAACTAAGATCATGGCACCTGGTCCCAGCACTTCATGGCAAATAGATGGGGAAACAATGGAAACAGTGAGAGACTATTTTCTTGGGCTCCAAAATCAATGCAGATGGTGACTGCAGCCATGAAATTAAAAGACGCTTGCTTCTTGGAAGAAAAGCTATGACCAACCTAGACAGCATATTAAAAAGCAGAAACATTACTTTAGCAACCAAGGTCCATCTAGTCAAAGCTATGCTTTTTCCAGTAGTCATGTATGGATGTGAGAGCTGGACCTACAGAAAGCTGAGCACCAAAGAATTGATGGTTTTGAACTGTGGTGTTGGAGAAGACTCTTGAGAGTCCCTTAGACTGCAACGAGATCAAACTGGTCAATCCTAAAAGAAATCAGTCCTAAATATTCATTGGAAGGACTGATGTTGAAGCTGAAGCTCTAATAGTTTGGTCATCTGATGCGAAAAACTGACTCATTAGAAAAGATACTGATGCTGGGAAACACTGATGGCAGGAGGAGGAGAAGGGGACAACAAGGATGAGATGGTTGGATGGTATCACTGACTCATTGGACACGAGTTTGAGCCAGTTGGGAGTTGGTGATGGACAGGGAAGCCTGGTGTACTTCAGTCCATGGAGTGGCAAAGCGTCGAACACGACTGAGAGAATGAACTGAACTGAACCTCACAATGAAGATTCCTTTGATCTCTGGTGGGTAGCAAGATGGAAAGAATAAGATTAGCTTTGGTAGCTAGAAAGCAGAGCACTCAGAAACTTTAAAACTGCTCACTGAAGGGCTAATATAGAAGCAAAGTACTACAGTAAATAAAGCATGATCTCTTGAGCCAGAGTATTTGGGTTCAAATTCAGGTCACTAGATGAGTGTCCTTGGGTAAATCTCTTAATCTCATGACAAGTTCCCTATCCATAAAACAATGATGATAACAAATATATCAGAGTATAAAGCAAGGCCTCCAGAGGTAGCAAATCCTTTAACCTCTCTGGTGACAATTTCTCTACCTGTTAAAGCAGATTTAAACAGGATGATAAACTCAGAGAGTTTTAAGGCTCAAATAAGGGGAGACATGTGAAAGTATTATTTAAACCAAAGCTATTATCAAATGTGACTCACTTTCAGAAGCATTAATAACTATGGTAAATGTATAAATTACAACCAGGAGGAAGGTGTGGGGAGGGATGCTAGGGATAATAATCGGGCTCCACACCAGCTCATACTGGTTGCTGCAGTTCCAACCCCAACTTCTCCTGAAAGAAGTAGTTTCTATTCCGAAAGTAACATTGATAGAGATCCAGGTAGAAGGCAAATGTTTTTGAAGGGATAGGAAAAGATACGCATTTATTCCTAAAACATTTATTGAATACCCAATGTGTACCTAGCACTAGCAATGACAACTCCAGTCTACTATCCTAATGGCTACACTGTCTTGAGTGTGTGCTTTCATAAAGATGAAAAAAAAAACAAGTAAAGTCAGTATCTTTTACCCAAGTTCATTACAGAGCTAACTGCTAGCTCTGTAATCAGAGAAAAACATTGACTATTCAACTCCAGCTACATGGAACCTGTAACTATTAATAGTATGCAGAGATTTAATCTATAAGAATAGGTACATTTACCTACAAGTTTCACAAGAATTTTTTTTTAAAAATAAAGTACACTCACCCAAGGCAGGGTATCCAAGGTAAAATCGATCTGCTCCCAACCATCCAAGGAAAAGAGACAGTGCAACTGCCACCTTGTATGAATAGCCATTCCTGCACAGAATCAGAACCTGAAAGTCACATTCATATATTTCCAACATGAAAACATTTTAGAAAATAATGTTAATTATTACTGTTTGTTAATCAGTTCATTCATCCATTCAATTAATGCTTTTTGGGTGGCTACTGAGTGCCAGGGACTATTTCAGGCTACTGGGATATACAAATAAGCAGAAGAGATAAAAATTCCTGCCTTTAAAGACCTTACAATCTAGTGGCAGCAAGTAATATACCTAAGTGAAAGTCTCTCATTTGTGTCCAACTCTTTGCGACCCCATGGGCTATACAGTCCGTGGAATTCTCCAGACCAGAATACTGGAGTGGTTAGCCTTTCCCTTCTCTACGGAATCTTCCCAACCCAGGGACTGAACCTGTCTCCCGCATTGCAGGAGGATTCTTGACCAGCTGAGCATAAGAGAAGCCCAAGAATACTGGCGTGGGTAGCCTATCCTTTCTCCAGGGGATCTTCCCAACCCAAGAATCAAACTGGGGTCTCCTGCATTGCAGACGACCAACTTAGTTCTTTATCAACTAAGCTATGAGGGAAGCCCATAAACCTAAACATATTTTAAAAAGAAATTGTGTGTTAGAAAGTCATAAAGAAGGACTTCCCTAGTGGTCCAGTGGCTAAGACTGTGCTTATAATGCAGGGGGCCCAGGTTCGAGCCCTGATCAGGGAACTAGATCCCATGTACTGCAACTAAAATATCCTGTATGCAGACATGAAGATTGAAGACCCATGTGCTGCAACTAAGACCTGCTGTGGTCAAATAAATAAATATTTAAAAAAAAAAAAAAGACAGTCATAAATGCTATGAAAAAAGAAGTGGATTAGGTTGTATAGGGAATTCAGAATGCCAGGGATACAGATAAGGGCCATTTAAGTGGGTGACAAGAGTAAGCTTCATTGAGAAGGTGGTATTTCAGCAAAGACCTAAGGGAGGTAAGAGATTTAGCCACACCATGCCTCTGATGGAAGAGTGTCCCAGACAAAAGAAACTGCTGTTGCAAAGGCAGCCTACCTGGCGTGTTCAAGGTCTATTAAGGAAGCACGTGTAGGAGGAATGGAGGAAGGGGAAGAACAGAAGGAGACAAGGTCAGAGAGAGAACAGGGCAAAGAGGGCAGATCATGCAGGGCCTTGAACATCATTGTTAAATGCTATAAAATCACCATCTTTTACTCTGAGAGATATGTGAAGCCACTGCAGAGGTAAGCAGAGGTATGGTGTGAAAATAGTCACTCTAGTTGCTATGCTGAAGACAGACTGCAGGGGAGTATTTGCGAGCTATCATCACAATAATGTCCAACAAACCTTCCCAGATGAAGAAGAGACGAAACCAGAAAAGAGTAACAGGGCGGAAGAAGTAAAACCGAAAGAGTGTGGTGTCAACATGGATCTACTGTGTAACACAGGGAACTCGTCTCAATGTTATGTGGCAGCCTGGATGGGAGGGGAGTTTAGGGGAGAATGGATACATGTATATGTATGGCTTAACCCCTCTGCTGTCCACCTGAAATTATCAGGTGTATTGGCTTTACTCCAACACAAAATAAAAAAGTAAAAAATAAAAAAAAGTGTGTGGTATCTTGGAAGTCAAGTGAAGTCAGTGTATTAAGAAGAACAGAGTGATCAACTGTGCCAAATGTGACTGATGGATGATATAAGAATTCCTGAGAATTTATCACTAAATTTAACCAAGAGGAGAGCATTAGTGACCTCACCAAGAGCAGATCTGGCAACAATGAGGACAAAATATAGAACAGAGCAGCCTTAAGAAAGACTGGAAGGGCCATAGCAGTGCTTGTGACTCTGTTCCATCCTACAGCACCCACAAATCTGGCTCTACCCTGCCCTCACCGCTACAGCAGAGTCCACAACCCAGGCAACCCCACTTGTGGCAGACAGACCTGCCATCCTGGTGTCCCTGGTGGTGATGCCAGTAACGACAGCAACTCTTGCAGCATCAGGACACCAGTAACCCCACGGGAAAGAAGCAGAGATGATAAGGGCACTGGTGACACCTCTGGCAGAGGTGATAGAGAGTAGAAAGTGCCAATTAAATATAGCCAGAGGCATCTCAGGTAAGAGAAACCAAGCTATAAATTGTGCTGCAGTGCCATCTACTGAAAAACAAAAAAAAGTACTCTAATTACCAACCTGTTGAACTGTTAGAATCAAAGTAAATAAAGCTTTACCTAAATGAGAAAGGTACTACCTCTGGCATGCCAGCAAAGGAACAACTCATCAAGCACCATGAAAAGCCACAGTAACACAGCATCAGAAAAAGAAAATGACAGTTCTCCAGAAACCAAACTTAATATCACAGAAGACTGTGGTCTCACAGAGAATTCAAAATAGCTATCAGGAAGAAACTCAACATGCTACAAGAAAACAGAAGAGCAATTCAATGAATTAAGGAAAAAAATTAATGAAAAGAAGGAACATTTTATCCAAGAGACTGAAAGAAACTCTTAAAAAAGAACCAAACAGAAGTTGTGAAGCTGAACAGCTCAATAAATGATATGAAGAATGGCATTAAAAAACACTGGAAATAGAGTAGACCATATGGAAGAGAGAATTAGTGAGCTTAAAGACAGAAACTGAGAAATGATTCAGGTAAAAGAGGAGCAAGAACTGAGTCTTTTTTTTTTTAAATGAAGAAACTACAAGAACTATCCAACTCCATTAGAAAGGCGAAATAAGGACAATGGGTATACCAGAAGGAAAAGAGAAGGAGAGGGAAACAGAGCTTATTTAAGGAAGTAATAGCTGTTCAGCTCAGTCACTCAGTCATGTCTGACTCTGTGACCCCATGGACTGCAGCACGCCAGCCTTCCCTGTCCATCACCAACTCCCAGAGCTTGCCCAAACTCATGTCCATCGAGTTGGTGATGCCATCCAACCATCTCATCTTCTGTCGCCCCCCTTCTAAGTAGTAGCTGAGAATGTCTCAAATCTGGGAAAGGGGCTAGATATACAAGCCCATGTAGCAAGTAGAACACCTAAAAAGACCTTCCCCAAGACACATTAAAACTGTCAAAAGTCAATGACAAAGAAAAAACTTTAAAGGCAGTCAGGGAGAAAAAAGACAGCAACTTACTAAGGTACCCCCCACTAGATGATCAGCAGATTTCTCAGCAGAAACTCTATTGGCCAGGACGGGGTAGAATGACAAACTCAAAATATTGAAAGATAAAAACTGTCAGCCAAGAATACTCTATACAGCATAAGTTTCATTCAGATACAGGGAGAAATAAAGGCATTCCCAGACAAAGAGAAGTTGAGGAAGTTTATCATCACTAGACTTTCCTTATGAGAAATGTTGAAAAAAATTCTACTTGAAATGAAAAAGCAAAAGTACAAAAAATTTTAAGCTAATAAATAAATAGAATCAGAAAACAGTAACTATATATCAGAATAGGTTGCTGGGAATTTCTTGGTGGTCCAGTGGTTAAGGTTCTGCATTCTGAATGCAGGGGGCCCCAGTTTAATCCCTGGTCAGGAAACTAGATCCCACGTGCCACAACTAAATATCCAGCATGTGACAACAAAGATCCTTCATGCTGCTACGAAGACTCGGCACAGCCAAATTAAAACAAAACACAAATCATTAAAAACAGGTTGTTAAACACATAATTATAGCAAAGATTAAAGGATGAAAAAAATAACTATAACTACATCAATTTGTTAATGAATTCACAGTATTCTGTGCTGAGACATATCTGTGACAACAAAAATATAAAAGGGAAAAAGGAAAAAAGAGGCAACCTCTATAGGAATATGAGGATAGGCTACTACCAACAGGACTTCCCTGGTGGCTCAGTGGTAAAGAATCTGCCTGCCAATGCAGGAGACACGTGTTTGATCCCTGGGCTGGGAAGATCCCACATGCCGAGGAGCAGCTAAGCCAGCGTGCCACAACTGCTGAGACTGTGCTCTCGAGTCCAGAAGCTACTTACTGAGCTCATGTGCTGCAACTACTGAAGCCTGTGCAGCCCTAGAGTCTGTGCTCCATAACAAGAGAAGCCATCGCAACGAGAAGCCCGTACACCACAACTAGAGAGTAGCCCCCACTCACCACAAGGAGAGAAAAGCCTGTGCAGTAACGAAGATACCAGGACAGCCAAAAATAAATAGATAAAAAATTTTAAAAACCACAGAAAAAGGACTATCTTTGAGATGTTTATGCAAACCTCACAACAACCGCAAAACAAAAATCTAGAGCAGAGACACAAAACATAAAAAAAAGGAGAGAAAACTGAGAAAAACATCATAGAAGACTACCATTTCCTTGCACAGAAATGCAAAGAAAAAGAAACAATGGAATTACAGAACAACCAGAAAACAAAAGATAAATGGCAATACCAAGTCCTCATACATCAATAATCACACTAAATGGGAACTTCCCTGGTGGTCCCGTGACTAAGACTGTTCTTCCATTGCAGGGGGCATGGGTTCAATCCCGGGTTGGGAAACTAAGATCCTGCATGCCACACAGCGTGGCAAACACACACACACACGCACATCTCTGAATGCAAATAGATTGAATTCACCAACAGAAGGCACAGAGTGCCTGGATGGGGTAAAACACAAGACCCAACCATATGCTGACTCTAGAAGACTCATCTTAGTTCTAAGTAAAGGGCTGCAGAATGATACTCTAAGCAACTGGCAGCCTAAAGAAAGCAGGCGCAACCATACTCATATCAGACAAAACAGACTTCAGGCCAAAAAAGTTAACAAAAGACAGAGACGGGCATTATATACTAACGATAAAGGGTACAATTCATTTAGAAAACATATTTATTAATATATATGCACCTAACAACAGAGCACCAAAATACATAAAGCATATAACTGACTTAAAGGGAGAAACTGACAGCATCACAGTGAGAGAAGGAGATGGTAACAACCCACAGTAAATGGATAGATCACACAGACAGAAAGAGAACAAGGAAAACTCAACCTTAAATGAAACAGTAGACCAAAGAGACTTAATAATAGATGTATACAGAACATTCTATCCAAAATCTGCAGAATAAACATATTTCTTAAGGGCACACCAAATGTTCCCAAGGATAAACCATCTGCTGGGGCACAGAACAAGCTTTAATAAATTTAAGAAGACTGAAATTATATCAAGTATCTTTTCTGACCACAATGGTATGAAACTAGAAATCAATTTTAAGAAGCTGGAAAAGTCATAAATATGTGGAGACTAAACAACAAACTATTGAACAACTATTGCATCAGTGAAAAAAATTAAAGGGGAAATTTAAAAAATATCTGAAGAGAAATGAAAATATAACATACCAAAATCTCTGACACACATGTAATGTCAGTACTAAGAGAATGGTTTATAGAAATACAGGTCTATTTCAAGAAACAAGAAAAACCACAAATAATCTAACCATACATTTAAAGCAACTAGAAAAAAGAAGGAAAAAAATGAAGCCCAAAACCTGTAGAAGGAAGGAAATAATAAAAATGAAATTGGAAATAAATGAAACAGAGACTAAAAAGAAAATAGAAAAGATGAATGAAACTAAGAGCTGGTTCTTTGAAAAGATAAACTTGACAATCCTTCAGCCTGACTCACTTAAAAAAAGAGAGAACTCAGATAAGTAAAATCAGAAATAAAAGAGGAGAAGTTACAATGGATATCAAAGAAATACTGGGCTCTTCCAATAGGCTAAGCCTACTTAGCCTCATCATCTTCTCACTTGCATTTTTCAACATCCCAGATACTTACCATACCCACATTTGATCATATAGTGACCTGAATCCAACTTTCTCAACCAAAATGAACCATTTGGTTACACTGTGCAGTAGGACATTAAAGAGTCATAGGCATTTTTCATTATTATTGAAAAGCTTCCTTCATTTACCCTCCAAAACTTAAAATATGTGCCATTTCTATGTCCAAAGGAAAGTTAAGATGACTTAAAGATAACAAAATATAAAATAAAACGTTCAGCTTAAAATGAAGTCCAACATAATTATATCAGACAAGAAACATGAATGGTTACTAAAAACCAAGAAGTAACAGAATGCTTACACACTCTTAAAGCATCTCTACAGGAGAAATTTATTACAAAAGGAAAAAGGGTAATTTAGGAGAAACTTGGCAGATGCCACATTAACCAAGAGATCAATGTTAAGAACATAGTAAGGGAAAAAAACTGACATCACGTGCTTTCAGATATGACTCACTGAAAAAAACAAACAAAAAAAAAAAACAAAAAAAAGAAAGAAATACTGGGTTGGCCAAAAAGATCATTTGGGTTTTTCCATGTCATCTTACCCAGAAAGAACTTTTTGGTCAACCCAATAGAAAGGCTTATAAGTGACTACTATGAATAGTTGTATGCCAATAAATTGGACAGCTTAGAAGAAACAGATAAATTCTTAGAATCATACAGTTTTCCAAGACTGAATCCATAAGAAATAGAAAATTTGAATAGCCCAATTACCAACTAAGAGATTAAAATGGTAATCAAAAACCTCCCCCAAAACAAAAGTCCAGGACCAGATGGTTTCACTGGTGAACTCTACCAAACATTCAAAGACTTAATACCTATCTTTCTCAACCTCTTCCAAAAAAATGAAGAGGAGGGGACACTTCCTAACTCATTTTAGAAAACCAACATTACTAGGATACCAAAACAAGATGAGGACAGCAAAAGAGAAGAAAATTACAAAACAATATCTCTGATGAACACAGATGCAAACATCCTCAACAAACTATTAGTAAACCAAATACAACAATACATTACAAGAATTATATACCATGATCAAATGGGATTATTACAGGAATGCAAGGATGGTTCATTTGCAAATCAATTAATGTGATATACCATATTAACAAAGTGAATAAAAATCATATGATCATCTCAATTTATGCAGAAAAAGCATCTGACATGAGTCAACATTCATTTATGATAAAAAAAAACTTTCAATAAAATGAGTATAGAAGGAAGGTACTTCTATATAGTAAAGCCTATATATAATAAACCTATAGCTATTATATTCAGCAGTGACAAATTGAAAGCTTTTCCCTCTAAGATCAGGAACAAGATAAGGATACCCACTCTCAACACTCTTATTCAACATAATACTGGAATTCATAGCCAGAGCAATTAGGCAAGAAAAAGAAATAAAAGACAACCATACTGGCAAGGAAGAAGCAAAGCTGTCACTGTTTGTGGATGACACAATTTTATATACAGAAAACCCTAAACATTCTGAAAAAAAAAAGTTATTAGAAATAATAAACAAATACAGTAAAACAGCAAGGTAGAAAATCAATATACAAAAATATGCTCTTTTATACATTAACAACTAGAAGAAAAAGAAGTTTAAAATATCCCATTTACAATTGCAACAAAAAGAATGGAATACCTAGGAATAAATTTAACCAAGGAAATGAAAGACCTGGACACTGAAAACTACAGGACATTATTGAAATTAACTGAAGAAAACACAAAGAAATGTAAAAATATCCCATGCTCATGAATTGGAAGAATTAACATTGCTAAAATACAAATTACCTAATAGAATCTACAGATTCAGTGCAATTCTTATCATACAACTCAATTACAACAAAACGAACAACCTGATTTAAAAATGGGCATATGATCTGAACAATTTTCCATTTAAGACATGGCTAATAGGCACTTGAAAAGAAGATGTTCAATATCACAAATCAGAGAGATGCAAATTAAAACCACAATGAGGTTATGACCTCACACATTAGAATAGCTATTATCATAAAAACAAGAAAAAACGAAATGTTGGAAAGGCTGTGGAGAAAAAGGGAATACTCATGCATTGTTGGTGGAAATGTAATTTGGAGCAGCCACTACGAAAAACAGTATGGAGATTCCTCAAAAAATTAAGAGTAAAATTACCATATGATCTAGCTATTCCACTTTTGGGTATTCATCCAAAGAATAAGGAAATACTAATTCAAAAATATATATGCATTCCAATGTTCACTGCAGCATTATTAACAATAGCCAAGATGTGGAAACAACCTAAGGCCACTGGTGAATGAATGGATAAAAAAGATATATACACATATCTAAACATATAAGACTACTACTCATTCACTAAAAAAAAAAAATCTTGCCATTTGTGACAATATGGACAGATCTTGAGGGCATTGTGTTAAGTGAAAGAAGTGAGATAGAGAAAGACAAATATCATATGATTTCGCTCATGGCTGGGCCTGAGCCTTGCAGAGACAATGGGACATAGTGCATGCTCATGCTCAGCTATGTCTGACTCTTTGTGACCCCATGGACTGTAGCCCACCAGTCTCCTCTGGCCATGGGATTTTCCAGGCAAGAATACTGGAGTGGGCTGCCATTGCCTCCTTCAGGGGATCTTCCTGACTCAGGGATTGAACCCGTGTCTTCTGTGTCTCCTGCACTGTAGGGGGATTCTTTACCCGCTGAACCATCAGGGAAGCCCATTTTGCTCATATGTGGCACATACAAAAAATTAGTAAATGATCAATAAAAAATAACATGAAAACAAACACACTGAAACAGAAGATACTGGTAGTCCCCAGAGGTGAAGGCAGGTGGGAGGTGGATGAAATGGGTAAAGAGGATCAACTGCATGACGATGGATGGGAACTAGACTTGGTGGCAAACAGCCTGTAGTATATATAGAAGTTGAATTATAATGTATACATGAAACATGTTACAAACCAATGTTAACTCAATAAAAAAAAATTGGAAAAAAACTAAAGAAAAGAAGTATTAGATGATCCTTTCAAGGAGTTGCTACAAATAAGAGTAAAGAAATAAAGAGGTAGTTGGAATCATCATATTAAAGTCAAATCTGATCATGTCTCCTGCTTATAATCCTATTTTTCGCACTGCACTCACAATTAAGACATTCTCAGGGAGTTGGGGGAGACAGTAAACAGCCCAGAGATCCTGTCTATGCATCTAATATTACAAGGATGTCAGATTTTGCAGTGACGGCAGCAGTGCCCCCTCTACATTGAAATGGATCACCAGAATAGCAGTGGAGAAATAAACAGGGAGGCTTGGTAGAAACTCAAGTGATAATCTACTGGCTACTAGCAGTGGAAGAGAAAAGGAAACAAAACTGGGAAATATTGAACGCAGAAGCAGCCAGACTAAATGTAGGGAATGAGTCATTCTTTGGAGAACGACTCCAAAGTTTCTGCTTAAGGAACTGTATAGAACAGCTGCATTCACTAATACAAAGGAGGAAATGACTGAAGGAAGAGACAATAGATCCAGTTTGGGATCTTTATATAAAGATGGCCTGAGAAACCAAAGGGGTGGATGAATGAAGAAGAGAAAAGGACCAAAGATATAATCTTGGGAATATCAAGATGTAAGAAAGAAGGAAAAGAATAGGAATCAAAGGAAATTGAAGTGTGTTTTATACTGTAAGTCAAGGAAAGAAAGTATTTTAAGAAAAAGGAATACCAAATGCTGCAGAAGGATTAAGATACAGACTATAAATATCCATTTGATATAGCAACAAAGATCGCTGCTGAATTTTAGTATGGCCAAAAGCCATGCTGCATTAGACTAAAAATTCATAAAAGATAAATATTATAGAAACAAGCCCCTCAACAAGCTTGGCTAGTAAGGGGAATGAAATTAGAAAAGCAGGGATCGATATAAATAAATCACCCTGAAGAATAATCTAAAAACTGGTGGTGCAGCAGAGATGTACCTAACTGCTCATCAAATCATTTTGCTTTTTCTCACAGACATGCAGCTATACTCCACGCGCACCTTGTTTTGCTGTGCTTTGTGTTAGTATGCTTTACAGATACACTGAGTTTGTTGTTTTTTTTCACAAATTGAAGGTCTGTATCAACCCTTCACCAGGCAAGTCTGTCAGTGCCATTTTTCCAACAGCATTATTTTAAAATTAAGGTATGGTTTTTTGGACACAATGTTATTGCACACTTAATAGACTACACATAGTATAAACATAACTTGTATATACACAGGGAAACCAGAAGATTCGTGTAACTTCCTTTATTGCACTGATCTGCAACCAAACTCATGATATCTCTGAGGTATGCCTGTGTATTAATATTCTAGCTCACTTTGCAGTTAAATGCAGCCATCACTTAGTTCTGGCCAATGGAATGCGGACAGAAGTGATGTAAGTCATCATATACACCATGTCTGGTCCATAAAACATGTCTATAGGTGTTCCATCTCCTCTTTCCATCTGTTAGCTGAATGGAAAAGACTCTAAGGACTAGAGGAAGTAAAGTCACAAGATGAAAGGTACAAGATCCCTGCATGTCTGCATGGAGCAAATATCATTTCCTTTACCCCATGCAGACCTCCAAACCAACACAAATTGGATTATGATATGAGTGAGAAATAAAATTTATTGGGTTAAGTCACTAAAATTCTAAAGGCATCTGTTAAAACAGTTAGGTTGCTCCAAATAGTGTAGATGGGCAGTATAAACAGGTGTGACTTGGTAACTGATTAGACATAGTTAATAGAGTTCAGTTGCTAAAGAATACCTTATGGAATGGCCACATCTGTGATATTAAGATGGAGTTTTAATCAAGTATCAATATTATGAAAGGATATGCCAACAGGAGAAGGAAAAGATGTAAACTGGAAAAGGGAACACTCAATTAATTAACAATTTGTCAGTGAGTCTTCAGTAGCTGACCAGCAGGTGGTTGTTTGAAAGGCACATACTGAATATTCTGATAGAGCAAAGTAATGTATTAGGTTATCTTACTTTTGTGATTTATCATTAAAATTATCCATCAACCTAACTCCTTTTGTTCTGATTCAATGCTCATCCAGCAAATCCTATTTTGGAATTTTGGACTTTACTACAGGAGAGAAATAAGTTGACCAGTAGGCTTGGAGTATCTAGTTTCCTTGATCTAGTTTCTTATCACAATTGACATGAATGTCTTGTGAGCATGATTAGTATAGCTCAGTTGCATTTCAGTCTAATCTACTCAGAGACATTAAAAGAAAAATCAGAGTTAACTTGGAAATTAAGTGGCAGATCATTGTGATGTGAACATTACAGGTAAAATAAATCTGCACTGTCCAACCTGAGTGGTTCTTAACAAATGTTTTCTTGGACCACCAACACTTAACAAATTATTTGTCATTTGGAAATATCAACCTATAAATTTAAAAACTGACTAAACCATATCTAAGTACTTTGAAAATAATTCCTCTTAACAATTATTATTTTACTAATGAGAAATCTTAGAACCCAAGAAGCTTAAGTGATTGGATTACACAGCAAGACAGAATCTAAAGCTCCTCATTAACTTTGTAAAGTAGGGTCAAAAGAAAAGAAAAAAGACTCTAGTAGTAATTTCTAAGAATTCTAATGGAACTTGTAGAAACAAATAGTGGCCTTTATTTATACAACTGCAAAATAGGTACCATTATATAAAATGCAACAACATACAGTAAAAAGTAAAAATACAATGCCAGGAATTAATAAAAATGGGTGAAACTAAATCATGCTTTCAGAACAAAGTAGAAATATAAGAATAAACTGTCAGCTTTACTGCAGCAAAAATAAACAGCAAACTTAAAAAAGTTCTTTAAGCTAAGAATATTTCCAACAAAACAAAGTCATTTGTCTTAATATAAAAAAACTAACTTCTGAATTGTTTAACATTATCATTCATTATCCAAACCAATTACAAAGAATGAAACCAAGTTTCCAAATGCAAATGATTACTAATTAGCATTCTTTTAATACTGTAGGTATGGAGTCCCTTATTTGCACTCAAGAAAGTCCCCACATTTTGAAAACAGAATTTTTTCATAACCCATTTGGTAGCACAAACTGCCTGAACTGACATGGCCTGAAGCCACTCAGTCTATTTATCCCATACAGTGAACTACTAAACTTTGTTGGTAAACTGCATTTTTAAAACAATACACACTTACAATAGAGGTTTTCTGACAAAAGCAAAAAGATAAAAGTTTGTATTAGTGCAGGATTCTCCTTATAAATTAACTCTACTCTTCATACCACTCAGCTGAGATTTAACTCAGGCATGTAAATCAGAAAATTTAGCTTCAGTAATATACTTACACATTTCGGCAAGATATAGGCTTGAGAAAACCAACTTCATTTCCAGTAAAATGTGTTTCGTTGCCACCAAAATCCTTACAAGTTATGTTAGGTGCTGGAAAACACTGTACTAAAGGCAGAAAAAAGCAAGAATCCATTATTTCTTTTTCCTGTGGAAAATTATGTAATTATACTTTTTTCCTAAGGCTAGCAATGCATACAAGGAAATCTAATGTTCAAACCAACCACCTCCCAATATAAGATATGATATGAGATTTTAATTTGGATAGGAAAAGCTATATTACATATATTCATGTACAAGATAAGATAATGTTCAATCTCCTGCCCCTGACAAAGATGACCAAAGAAGATTTGCATAATATTACTGTCCTTTACTTCATCTCTAGGGTGAAGAATACTTCTCGAATTTTTTGTTGGTAACTCATCAGGCAATTCATTACATAAAACATAATCTGATCTTGTATTTTCAGTTTATAAAATTCTTATAGATGATACCTACAATAAACTAAGATTCTTCTTTATTTTAAATAACTTTTTATTTATTCTAAATGGGTTTGCTTCTCCACTCCCTCTAGGATTTGATGTAGTATGTTATCTCAGCATTTAGCAATTTGATCTTTATTCATAACCCAGATGACTTAATAAGAGGAATTAACACTTACAGAGCTTACTATGTGCTAAGCAGGTACTGTCCTGAAGCTTTTATGGCCTCATCATATAAAGTAAGAACTTTGGAATGGGAATCACCTATCTGTACATTGCCTCTTTCAGAAACTTGAATTCCATGTAGATAAAAGTAGCACTAAGATCATAAGAAGACTACTGAGGGGATTAAATGTGATATAAATGATCTAGCATAAAGCAGAGCACTTTATGCAATCAATAAATGTTAGTATTTTTCACTCCTTCACCATTTCTGACTAAAAGGTACTAATACCTTTAGGCTAGTTTCAGTAAATGCTTATCTCTATGCTTAACATCAATGATTACAATTTTTTGAGAAAATGAAAATAGAACTTGCTATAATAGACTAAAAAAAAACCCCACAGAGACCCCAGTCTTTTATTATGAAAGAAAAATAGATGGTATTTATTTTCTGTCTACTTTATAATTACCTTAAGATTTCCAACAAATCACTGTCCGTTTTTAGGCCAGGGTAGTACATTGAGACGGAGAAGGCAATGGCACCCCACTCCAGTACTCTGCCTGGAAAATCCCATGGATGGAGGAGCCTGGTAGGTCCATGGAGTTGCTAAGAGTCGGGCATGACTGAGCGACTTCACTTTCACTTTTCCCTTTCCTGCATTGGAGAAGGAAATGGCAACCCACTCCAGTGTTCTTGCCTGGAGAATCCCAGGGATGGGGGAGCCTGGTGGGCTGCCGTCTATGGGGTCACATAGAGTCGGACACGACTGAAGTGACTTAGCAGCAGCAGTACATTGAGAGAATGATGCTAGGAAAAACACCCTGTAATGACTTTGCACTCTTTGGTTGTGTTACTGATAGTTCAAACTATATCGTCCCATAAACTTTACTTATTTAATGTATTTACATTTCCAACATAAGAAGGTGCTTATGCTAAAAAGCACAGATTCAGCAAAACTGAGAACCATTTAGACAAGAAAGAAGGTAATAAAATGAAAGGAAGAGAGAGTGAAGAAATAATTATCCTAGGAAACAACTAAGGGAAGACAGTGTAATTGGCCACAAATTTAGCTTAGAGGCTGCTGGTAGTAAGGCAACTGTGATATAACTGAAAGCATACCAATTCACCTCTAAACCACTGTGGGAACTTGGTTTGGTACATGACATAAGAGTAAAGGAATGTAATAGAGAAGGTCCTTAGTAGTAAGAACCTTTACAAAACAATAAAAGTTTTCCACATAGCCTTTTCTCACACTGACACCAGATATAAGCAAGGGCTTATAATGTTAGGATTGACAGAGATAGGGCAACAAAAGTCAACAGATGATTTATATGTAGCTGTCTGGCCATCTGCCTTGAGACAGGGATAAAGCTTACTGATTTCTGTGAATCAATTATTATCACGTCCCTTAAGTTATATCTCTTGGTCTGCCATCTTAGGTCATACTTTTGACTGGAGCTATATGGCAGACACCTTCCCAGGTGACACAGTGGTAAAGAATCCACCTGCCAATGCAGGAGACACGAGAGAAGCGGGTTCAATCCCTGGGTTGGGAAGATCCTCTGGAGGAGGGCATGGCAACCCACTCCAGTATTCTTGCCTGGAGAATTCCGTGGACAGAGAAGCCTGGCGGGCTACAGTCCGTGGGGTCGCAAAGAGTCAGATACAGGTGAGCGACCGAGCACAAGCACGAGCATGTAGCAGACAACTCAAAACTGAGACTAACAAACACCTGAAACGCTAATGCATTCTCTATGTCACAAACTGACAGGAGAGGAGTATGCTCTGTTTAAACGGTGGAGGAATGACAGGAAGTCATTTTGCTCTCCAGGGGATATTTGGCAATGTCTGGAAACGTTTTTGGTTGTCACTACTGGGAAAATGATACTGGCATCTAGTGGATGGAGGCCAGGATGCTTCTAAACCTTCTATAAGGCACAAGATCGCCTCCTCATAATAATTATCTAGCCCCAAACATTACTAACGTTGAAAAACAATGCTATAGATCAGCTGTGTTCAAAACATTTTGCTCACATACTCCCTAAAATTTTTTAAAACTCACCATTTTTATTCCCTCACCATTTTTAAATTGACATCTAAAACTTTTCACCATGGATTTAAATGGCTGGGAAAAATTTTATTTCCACCATACTGTAAATACTGCCCTTAATATTGAAATATTATAGCATTCTTTACAGTGGACTCTAAACACAGCAATTTGATATGTATCATGATCCAATCAAGAATATGAAAGGGCTCTTCTTTTAAATTCAGAAATTTTACATTAATTGTAGGAAAAAATACACATATAATAAAAACTGATTCTCACTGATGTATGACAGAAAAACACAAAATTTTGTAAAGCAATTATCCTTCAACTTAAAAATTAAAAAAACAAAACAAAAAAACAACTGAGGATCTGAAAACTGATTATTGTAAGGACATACTGTGGGCTGAATTGCACTCTCCCAAAAAGATATATTGAAGTCCTAACCCTCAGCACCTCAGAATGTGACCTTACTTCGAAATAGCATCTTTGCAAATTTAAGTTTGCAATCCAACTTTGCATCCAAACTAAGATGAGGTCATTAGGGTGGGCCCTAATGCAGTAAGATGGGTATCCTTCAAAAAGGGGAAAATGAACATACACAGGCGGAAGATGATGTGAAGGCATGCAGGCAGGATGCAGTATGAAGACAGTAGCAGAGATTAGACTGATGTGGAGCTTTCCCTGGTGGTCCAGTGATTAGGACTTGGGACTTTCACTGCTGAGGACCCAGGATGATTCCCCTAGAGGCTTTGTCCAATATACTTTGCTTTAGAGAAATGCACTGTGTTTTGAGATTATAGCTTCCTTTACAAAATTTTGAAAGATTAAACATTTATGGAGGTGGGCATGCATGCTTGTCAGTCATTATCTGACTCTCTGTAACTTCATGGGCTGTAGCTCGACAGGTTGCTCTGTCCATGGGATTTCCCAGGCAAAAATAGTGGAGTGGGTTGCCATTTCATACTCCAGGAAATCTTCCCAATCCAGGGATCAAACCCATGAAACTCCTGCGTCTCCTGAATTGCAGGTGGATTCTTTACCACTGAGCCACCTGGGAAGCTTCCATTTACAGGTGAGTTGTAAAAATGCTTTATAAAAATATGAAAAACAAATAAATCATAATTTTTGTTAGATTCTATTAATTGTTCAAACTCTCAAATTTTGACAACTTTAGTTTTCAATGTATTTTATCATTTCTAATATAAGAAATGATCTGTATTCAATATGAGCTACTTTGTAGTCAATGAGACAGATAAGGAGAGAAAAATGCCCCACATTTCAGGCTTAGAACCTCAGGAAAGATACAATTAGTGGAAATACCAGAGTGAAGGGAAAACCACATTGCTACAATATTTTTAGAGAAGTCTGACAGAAGTATGAGTTAATTATTTCAAGGGACAAAAACTACATACTTTAGTCAGAATGAATGAGGGGCTGCTCTCAGTATAAAGAGAGATGACATGACATGAGAAAATGATAAGAGAAACATGAAAACTGATCAGATTTGTTAGAAAATGCCAAAATGCAGTACTTCAGAATGGGGCAAATTTAGGTTTAAGTCCAAACTCTTGTCACTTAACTAGTATGTTCTTCTGGTCAAGTTATGAAATCTCACTGAACCTTGTTTTGTAATCTGTGAAACAAAAATAAGACCCTTGTAATACTACTAGCCAAGTATTAAAGGCATTTGGCATGTAAAGTATTGTGCCTGGCTAGAGAAAATGTTCAACTTAAACTCTAAAAACTTAGAGAACTTCACCACTGAGAAGACTAAGAGACTGAACCTAACATGAGGAATAAATATAATATGTGACTGTAAAAGTAATAAAAGACTTTGTGAAATGGAATTAATTCACTGGATGCCTACAGCCCTAGAGTTTATTTATTTTTACATATTTTATAGTGACTTCATTTGATCCTTATTTTTTAAAAAAAAAACTATTATGTAGGCAGAACTAGTAATATGCTTTTAATTTTTTTTCCTTGTACAAACAGAAAAACTGACATTCCAAGAAATTAAACGAGCTGACCAAAGTCTCACAGTAGGTAATATTCTTTAAGTCCTAGACTAATATTCATCACTTTTAATCAACACCCTTTTCATTACACCACAATAATGCCATGCTTACACGGATTTCAGAAACAAGTAAAAATAAGTCTGTATGGTGAGATTTAGGAAGCCAGTTACCCATAAATGTTAACTAGTGGACAAAATTAAGCAACATGCTACAATCCTGAAAATTATTCCATTTGCAGTTTTCTTGCAAAATGTTTGGCTCTGGCCAATGACTGGGATTTAAATGGCATCAACTTGTCATCAACGATGCAATGGACATGAACTTGGGCAACCTTTGGGAGGTGATGAGGGACAGGGAGGCCTGGCGTGCTGCAGACCATGGGGTCACAAAGAGTCAGACATCACTGAGTAAGTGAACAACAACTTAACCTTGATTGACAGTATTTCTTTATTATATAAAGCAGAACTATTTCTTTAAGCACAAAAAAGCTAAATTCAAAATAATCAACGAAGTTTCATAACAGTAAAAAGGAGTGACCTAGGCAGGAAATGGTGTGGGATTCTACTCTAGTCATAAAATTAAAAGACATTTACTACTTGGAAGAAAAGCTATGACAAACCTAGACAGTGTATTAAAAAGTAGAGACATCACTTTGCCTACAAAGGTCCGTATAGTCAAAACTGGGGTTTCTCCAGTAGTCATATATGAAAGTGAGAGCTGGACCATGAACAAGGCTGAATGTCAAAAAATTGATGGTTTTGAAATGTGGTGCTGGAGAAGAGTCTTGAGAGTCCCTAGGACTGCAAGGAGAGTCAACCAGTCAATCCTAAAGGAAATCAATCCTGAATATTCACTGGAAGGACTGATACTGAAGCTGCAACTCCAATACTTTGGCCACTTGATGCGAAGAACTGACTCTTTGGAAAAGACCCTGATGCTGGGAAAGATTGAACACAGGAGAAAGGGATGACAGAGAACGCGAGATGGTTGGATGGCATCGCTGATTCAATGGACAGGAGTTTGAGCATGCTCCAGGAGATGGTGAAGGACTTGGCATGCTGCAGTCCATGGGGTCACAAAGAGTCAGATATGACTGAGCAATTGGACAACAACAATATTTAAGTGTACTTTTGCATAAATGTATTTCAACAAAATCTTAATAAAAAAGACCTGTGTCAAAGGACAAGAGCAAAATTTCTGGAAATGGGTTTTTAATACTTTTGTATTTTACTGATTAGAAAATTGAAACCACTTGCTATATTTGTCAATATGTGTATATATATGTACTAGACAGCACACTCCTTGAGGGCAGAAATCGTCTTTTCTTTTGCATCATCTCTACCACTTAGCAGAATGCCATACAATAACATCTAAATAAATTAAATATTTTCCAAATACTAGATAGTTTTGTGTTTCCCAGGTGGTGCTAGTGGTAAAGAACCCACCAGCCAATGCAGGTTCGATTCCTAGGTTTCAAAGATTCCCTGGAGGATGGAACAGCAACTAATTCTAATATTCTTGACTGGAGAATCTCATGGACAGAGGAGTCTGGTGGGCTTTTAGTCCATAGGATCGCAAAAAGTTGGACTTGATTGAAGCAACTTAGCATAGCACACACAAGACAAGGACATAACAGAAGCAGATGTGATTAAGAAATTGTGGCATGAATACAAAGAAGAACTTTACAGAGAAGTCTTAATGACCTGGATAACCACAATGGTGTGGTCACTGACCTAGTCAGGTATTTTGGAGTATGAAGTCAAGTAGGCCTTAGGAAGCATTACAACGAACAAAGCTCGTAGGGGTAATGGATTTCCAGCTGAGCTATTTCAAGTCCTAAAAGATGATGCAGTTAAAGTGCTGCACTCAATGTACCAGCAAATATGGAGAACTCAACAGTGGCCATAGGACTGGAAAAGGTCAGTTTTCTTTCCAATCCCAAAGAACATTCAAACTATCATACAACTGCACTCATTTCATATGCTTGCAAAGTAATGGTCAACATCCTTCTAGCTAGGCTCCAATAGTACATGAACCAAAATCTTCCAGATATACAAGCTGAGTTTAGCAAAAGCAGAGTAACCAGAGATCAAATTGCCAACATCTGCTGGATCAAAGAAAAAGCAAAATTCCAGAAAAAGACCTACTTCTGCTTCATTGACTACGCTGAAGCCTTTGACAGTGTGGATCACAACGAACTGTGGAAAATTCTAAAAAAGATGGGAATACGAGACCACCTTACCTGTCTCCTAAAACACCTGCTTGCAGTCAAGAAGTAACAGAACCGGATGCTGAACAACAGATGGATTTAAAATTGGGAAAGTACGACAAGGTTGTATATTGTTACTCTGCTTATTTAACTTCTATGCAGAGTACATCATGCGAAATGCCAGCTGGGTGAATCACAAGCTGAAATCAAGGTTGCCAGAAGTATCAACGACCTCAGTTATGCAGATGATACTACTCTAATGGCAGAAACCAAGGAAGAACTAAAGAACCTTTCCAAGAGGGTGAAAGAGAAGAGTGAAAAAGCTGGCTTAAAATTCAACTTCAAAAAGTTCATGGCATCCAGTCCCATCACTTCAAGCAAACAGATGGGGAAAAAGTTGAAATAGTTATAGATTTTATATTCCTGGGCTCCAAAATCACTGCACATGGTGGCTGCAGTAAAATTAAAAGAAGCTTGCTCCTTGGAAGAAAAGCTATGACAAACCTAGACAGCATATTAAAAAGCACAGACATCACTTTGTTGACAAAGGTCTTGATAGTGAAAGCTACTTTTTTCCAGTAGTCATGTATGGATGTGAGAATTGGACCATAAAAAAGGCTGAGTGCCAAAGAATTGACGCTTCTGAATTATGGTGCTGGAGAAGACTCTTAAGAGTTGCTTGGACAGCAAAGAGATCAAACCAGTCAATCCTAAAGGAAATCAACCCTGAATATTCATTAGAACCACTGACGCTGAAGCTGAAGCTCCCATACTTTGGCCACCAGATGTGAAGAGCTGACTCATTGGAAAAGACCTGGATGCTGGGAAAGATTGAGGGCAGGAGGAGAAAGGGGCGACAGAGGATGAGATCACTGGATAGCTTCACAGACTCAATGGACAAGAGTTTGAGCAAACTCTAGGAGACGGTGAAGGACAGCAAAGCCTGGCATGCTGCAGTCCATGGGGTCACAGAGTTAAGCATAACGACTGAACAACAATAACAGATAGTTTATAATATAAATTTTCACTTTTGTTTTGATTCATTTAATTATTAAACTATTTATTACAAACAATTTCTCAAAAAATAAAGATGCTTGTTAACGGGTATTGGGCTAACTGACAACCATTTAAAGACCATGATAGTTTACTGTTATAATTGAATCTCCTTTGCCTTTGGTCCCAATTCTTACTCTATACTCCTAAACTTCCCTCTCTATAAAACATTCCATCCACTAATTCCTTACCAAAAAGTATAGCTTAAGAAAATTAAATTTCGTTTAAAGATTCTGTGAGTCTATCATACACTCAATGAATAAAACAGAAGAAGCATGTTTCAAGGGTCATTTTGATATCCTCGCAGGTCAGGACTCAGAAATAATTCACAGTCACTCTACTACTCTTTTCATGTTTTAAAAAGGAAATTTTTAAAAAAAGCATCCTGTGGACAAACATAGCTTCCTAAAGGTACAGGTTGGTAGAACCTATCCCAGATTTTGGCTGAACACTTTTGGGTCATGCATAAATTATACATTCATATGTAGAAGCCTGGTGAGTCATGTTTGTCTCAGAAACTTTCTATTAAAAATCATAATAACAATCTAAAGTCATTTATTTATTGATTTAGAACATTTTATATATGTGTTCCCAGATTGTTAGGCACTTATGGTTTATTCCCTCCAAATAAATAACCATACCATTCCCTTATATAGAAAGCCTTCCTTTTATTTCTCTGCAGCTCTCCATTTACATCATCTATGATTATTTACCTGACAGGCCATGACAGGACCATAACACCTCTAAGTCCTTTTATATTTCCTAGCAATCTGATAATCTGATTCTGTATTTGTTTATAAACTTAGTGATAATACTTAAGTGGATTCAAACTTATTTTACAAAAGAGACACCTAACCGAGGGCAGAGCTCTTTTTGGTCAGAAACTATTCTTTTTAGTTGTAATTTCCTTCAAAATTTATTCTAAATTTCCTTTTTAGAATAATTTCCTTCAAAATCTTCATACCTACAAGGAAATCTGCAGACTAGAAAAGGCATGAGATAGCAGGCTGCCTCATTCCTAGTTTAATGTTACCCGAGTCACAATAGTATTCAAAGACTTCCAACCTATATCATATAAGTGGTTGGATATCTGAAAGCTGATTCTTCTTTATGTATGTCAACAATATTCTCCATTCTGAGAGCACACTATAAAAGACTGAACTCTAACACAGGAAAGTCAGTGTATACTTATAAAGCAAGTTAAAAAGGAGGGGACTATGTGCAAAGTTCCTTTAAGTCTGATATATCCCAATTAAATAAATGTACACATATTGAGCAATATTTACTATAAAAATCATACATACATATTACCTATTACTGTTTATATGATAAATTTCATTACTCCAGAATACTAGCAAAATATCTGCTATAAAAGTTGATCACAACTTACTTTCAAATCTCTTTGCTTATCAGAATGGGGTTAGCAGTGTGTCAGAATGTGAAGACATAAAAAGACGAGATCTTTTTAAAATATATACAAAGTCATAATCAAGAAGTCAATTATTTGACTATAAGATACTTTATGAAAACAGTTTTTTTGCAGTAAAAAATCATTTTAATCTCATTTCCATGAGTCTGTTTAGTAACTTTCATTTATAAAGAAAACATCAACCATTACCTCATTTCCCATCTAAACAATAAAACAATCAGTATATATTCAGTAAGTGCTCTTTTCTCAAGATAATACTAGATATTAAATAGTAGATATTACTAGATATTAAATACTAGGTATTAACCAAATTATGTACCATGCCAGATATGAATGCCAAATCCAAATAGCTCCAGCATACATCTATCTACCTCCTTTCCAACATATAACCCTTCAGAAGAAAAGGCTAAACAAAACAACTTATTAATCTTTATCTGGCATTAAATACTTTTTGGAATAACAGAAGCTCCCCCACATCATAAGGTTGAGGGTGTTATCCACTATCAAACCATCTTGCTAATAAAATACTGATGTGCACTTAAAATCCTTATCATATTGTTTTCATACTTAGGATGTATCTAAGTATATTTTACAAGTGCAAGATATGGGTGATATATTACCAGCTCCTCGCTGCACATTATTGAACTCTAAGTCTTTCAAGTTCTTTCTAAGTAATTAAAAATCTAAAGAGGCATCTTTGTAAAACACAGTATGATAAATACAAGGCATCAAGAAAGCTATATAAACTGATTCCAAAAGCTTAAAAAAAAAGAATGAAAACAAAAAATTTCTCAATTTATATAATTATTTAATAGAGTAAGATTTTTTAAAAAATATTAACAACCCGTAGCTGTTCTCTAATATTAAGTTGCTCTGGAAACAGAAGGATGAAGTAACTCAAGAAAAAACACATTTATTAATTACTTTTAGCAATCACACATTCATCTATGAAATAATGTTTTAAAAATAATTAAAAAAAAACATGTTTCTGGAAGTCTTACCATAAGCTGTGTAGTTTGTACAGTTAACTGGTTCTTGTGTAGCATCATTTATTTTTGGATCTTTACAAATATATGTAGAAAAGTTAAGGAAATATAAACAACATTCCAATACAAAACGCTATCATCTTGTCTTTAATATGTCATATATTTATGTTTATAATTACATGTAAAGAGAGGATGTTAGCTTGTCCAGGTCAAGAAGCACAAGCACAGATACACTTTCAGTGTCACAAAATAGTATCTGAACATTAATATATTTAAGGAAAAGTACATTAAAAGCTCTAGCAGAGGGTGATATCCTTAAAGAACATGTCAGGGTTTAAGCACAAAACACAAAGGAAAAATGAAAGTAAAAATCTCCACCGAAGTATTATGAGAGAACTTCAGGTTAAAAAAAAAAACAAATCAGTTTCCAGATGTCTGATGAAATTATTCACAGGGCCCAAGTATTACCATACATATAATTTCATGAAACACAAATAGCCCTGTGACATGGGATACTATTATTTCCACATTACTGAAGCAAATGGGGGCTCAAACTCTGAGTGACTTGTGCAAAGTGGATTAAGTGATAGGTAGTAATATCACATTTCCTGATTCCAAGCCAAAGGTAAATTCCATCATACTGCAAGGAAGATGGTTATTTTAGGTGAGTCTACATGATCTTCCCAACAGGGTTTTAAGCTTTTGGAAACATATAATAATGATTCTCTAATAGATGTTTACAACACTCGGGGCACGAGGCAGAGGGGGTGGTGCTTTTCTGTTCCCTGAATATTTTATTGACACAAACATGAGGTAAGTAAGGTATTCACAACATGTCTCTGTAGACAGACTTTGATACCTGCTTCGGGTTTCTGAATCACTACTAGAAATCTCATCTTTGTGCCAGGAATAACATTTTCCAGTTCACAACATCTTGTATGCTCAGTCACTTCTAAGGTTCAAAAAGCACAACTCGGATTTTCCTAGTAGTCCAGTGGTTAAGATTCTGTCTGCCACTGCAGGGGACATGGATTTGATCCCTGGTCCAAGAAGACTCCACATGTTGCAGAGCAACCAAACCCTTGCACCTTGAGCCCACACTCCATGACAAGAGAAGGCACCACAATGAGAAGCCCTCACAGCGCAACTAAAGAAAGCCAGAGAGCAGCAACAAAGACCCAGCGCAGCCAAAAATACAAATTAATTCAAGTTTTAAAAAATGATGATTAAAAAAAATTTTTTTTAAAGCACGAGTTTTCATACTGACCAATTATTTTATTAGAAAAAAAAAATCACTGCGACATTTTTGCCAAAAAAAAAAAAGACTCAACTTACCAGGTCAATGATTCTCAAACTTCTAGCATAACGGTAATCAGCAAATTAGAGTTATTCTGTAAAAATTTAGTAACGGTGGCCTCTCAACTCACATAAAAAAACTATGCAATAGAATTTTCTTAATTTTAAGATTTCCTCTCATAGAATCTTTCTTGCATCTCTGGCTTCTGTTCTTAATTCTTCTGTTCTACAATTTGTATGAAATTATCTAATTTTATACAAAAGTACCTAGTTTGATTTGAATGTAACTCCCATTTCATATTCCTCCTCCCTTTATCAAAGCCATGACAATGAACAGATCTATTTAACTCCTCCAGCCTCAGTTTTCTCATCAGTAAACACATGAGAGCTAAACACATATAGCCCCTACTATGTGCCAGGCACCGTTCTAAGTGACTTACTGGTCCTAATTTAGCGCAACACACCTTTCAGTTGGTACCACTGTTTATTTTCATTGTTCAGTCGCTAAGTCGTGTGGGACTCTTAGCGATCCCCAAGCTCAAAGCTCAAATCGGTCACAAAGGGGAGCAGGAATTTGCCCCAGTACAGTCTGGGACTTCAAGGAGACTGAAATGCCCTGCCCTCCTCCAGGAGATCTTCCTTGTCTCCCCCTAAACCGGCAAATTTCCAGAATCGGGTCTACCTTTTAACTTAATTCTAATGCCTAAAGCCATGACCTGACAAACTTCAGTATCTACGTGTTTGTTGAACAAACAAATCCACTGACTAAAAAAATTAAAGAAAGAAAGAAAGGTGGATCAAAAGAAGAGCCAACGATCAGTGAAATCCCAAGGAAATTTCACAGGCGAGCCTCTGTGCGCTCACCCCCACACCTCTCAGCACTCCCCGCCCCAGGCCCCTTCGGTCACAGAGGTCAGAGGTCACAGGTCACCGTTCCCTTCAGCACAACCCTAGACAGACCTGAGGGTTCCTATCCACTCTCGACCCCAAATCTACCTCACCCCCACGGGGTGCTCCTCACAGAGGATATTGTCCCAGTTTGAGGTCCTCGCACTTAGGTGTTTCTTCGCCGCCTCCGGCGGCAGCTCCCCAAGGTCCCGTGGTGACTGACACGACCCACAGGACACCCAGGAGCCGGGCGGCAGCAGTCTCGGGAGCAATCAGCCTGCAGGGACAGGCGGCCGCCATGCTGGGGACCGGCGCCTTCCCTACAACTTCCGGTTCCGCCTACGCCTAGGCCTAACCAGGAGTCTAGTAGAGGGAGGGAGGCTCTTAAAGGGACAGTGCATCTGTTAGAGGCAGGTCCTTCCCCGAGGCCTGCGGAATTACTTTGGAGAGCTTCCATTGGTCTTTGAAAAGCCGGAAGCTTTTTTTTTTTGAGAAGCAGGAAGGCTTCTCAATTGGAGAACCAGCTGTCCTCCGTGCACGGCTGACTCCCAAGCTAATCTTGCTGTGACTTTTCCATCTGCAAATGTACCGGCGGCGCCGGGCGATTTGATAAACACGTTACAAGCATCTCTGTTAGTCTGCTAGGATTTGGGTTTACAGATAACGAACCAAACTCAAAGGCGCTGAAGAGCGTGTTGAGTTTAGTTACTGAGTTGGAATAGAACTGATGTTTGCTCACAATGTGTGCTGTTAGATGGCCTCTTTCGGAAGACTGCTACGAGTAAATCTTGAGGACTTTGATTCACAAAAATAAATATTATACTTTTCTTTTTTAAACAAATTTCATATCTTGGGTTTTTTTTATGTTTTAAAATTTTTAATTATTTTTACAACTTTATTTTTACAGCGAACATTTAGGTGAGGGAAAGGGCCTAAAATAAGAGGAGACAAATGGGTTTATGACTAATCTAAGTGAAGAGTTGGAGGGTTTTTTCCTTATCTTTCTAAATTTCCATGTATTCTGAAAAGTTCTGTAGTGGGATTATCTTTTACACTGAACAAACTGTGTACTTTTTTTTTTTTAAGTGATAATTTAATCATTTTTCTCTAACCTGAAAACATTTGAGTCTGAGTGGTGCCTCTTCATCAACAGCAGGACTAATTTTGAATAGTTGTGATGTGCAGTGGTTCTCAAACTTTAAGAAGCATCAGTATCGCCAAAGAAATGCAGACACTGGGCCCATCTCAGTTTCTGACTCTGAAGATTTAGTATTGTTGTTCAGTTGCCAAGTCAAGTCTGACTCTTTTCGACCCCGTGGACTGCATTCAGCAAGCCAGTCCTCCCTGTCCTTCCCCATCTTCCGAAGTTTGCTCAAACTCATGTCCGCTGAGTAGGTAATGCTAATCAACCACCTCACCCTCTGTTGCCCTCTTTTCCTCCTGCCCTCAATCTTTCCCAGCATCGGGGTCTTTCCCAATGAGTTGGCCCTTTGCATCAGGTGGACAAAATATTGGAGCTTCAGTTTCCACATCAGTCCTTCAGTGAATAGTCAGGATTGATCTCCTTTAGGATTGACTAGTTGAATCTGCTTACAGTCCAAGGGACTCTCAAGAGTCTTCTCTAGCACCACAGTTCAAAAGCATCAATTCTTAGACACTCAGCCTTCTTTTTGGTCCAACTCTCACATCTCTGCATGGCTACTGGAAAAAAAAATAGCTTTGACTATATGGACATTTGGTGACAAGGTGATGTCTCTGCTTTTGATATGCTATCTAGGTCTGTCATAGCTTTTCTTCTAAGGAGCAAACATGTTTTAATTTCATGATTGCATTCACTGTCCAGAGTGATTTTGGACCCCCACCCCCACCTCGCCAAAATAAAATCTGTCACTGTTTCTATTTTTTCCCCTTCTATTTTCCATGAAGTGATGGGACTAGATGTCATGATCTTAGTTTTTTGAAGTTGAGTTTTAAGCCAGCCTTTTCACTTTCTTCTTTCACCCTCATCAAGAGGATTTTTGATTCTTCTTCGTTTTCTGCCATCAGAGTGGTATCATCTGCTTATCTGAGGCTGTTGATATTTCTCCTGGCATTCTTGATTCCAGTTTGTGACTCATCCAGCCTGGCATTTTGCATGATATACTCTGCATAGAAGTTAAATGAGCAGGGTGACAATATACAGCCTTGACATACTCCTTTCCCAATTTTGAACTAATTTGTTGTTCCATATCTGGTTCTAACTGCTTCTTCTTGACCTGCATACAGGTTTCTCAGGAGACAGGTAAGGTGGTCTTATATTCTAATCTCTTTAAGAAGTTTCCACAGTTTGTTGTGATCCACACAGTCAAAGGCTTTAGTGCAGTTAATTAAACAGAAGTAGCTGTTTTTCTGGAATTATATTGCTTTCTGTATGATCCAGCGAATGTTGGCAATTTGATCTCTTGTTTGTCCGCCACTTCTAAACCCAGGTTTATGTACTGCTGAAGCCTAGATCTAGGATGTGGCATGATAATTTGCATTTCTAATCAGCTGACAAGTGATGTTGATATTACTGCCTCAGAGACCACACTTTGACAACCTGGAGATAATGTATTACAAGATAGGTCATGTTTGAATGAGAAGAGAGGAAACTATTTGCAACAATACCTTAGTATTATAACTACATTTAAAATTTTTCTTAAACCAATTTTGCAGCATTACTATACTGTTTTAAAAATTAAAATATGTATGCCTAAAGACTTAAGTGATAAGGAATTTGAAAGTTACTAGTTCAAATTTTAAACTTCCTTTTTTAATTGGACTTACACTTTCTTTTTCCCCCTTTTCCTCCCTCTCTCCCTCACTCTCTCCAGTCCTCCTTTCCTTTGTTCTTTCCTTGCTCCCTCCCTTACTTCTTTCCTTCTTTTCTTTTCTCTCTGTCCCTCCTTCTCCTCCATAAAGATATTTATCAAACATTTACTTGTATCCAGTGTAAGACAAGGCCCTACAGAGGGAAAAAAAATAAACAAGAATCCAGTAATTAAACACTTTGTGTTTACTGGGGGGAAGGACAAATAGTTAAAATAGTTTGGTAATTGCTACAAAAGAAGCATGTACTAGTTATTGTAGTAGTAGAGGGTTTTGATAAGATAACTCCCGGAGTTCTAGGAATGCAATATTTTGCCACTGGCATCAAAATAATTCAAAATCAAGGCCAAACTGGGGGAACAGGGTTGTTTCTTCATAGAATACATGACCACCTAAAAATGTACAGCCAAGAAAATTAACCATTAACACTGCGTTTAGAAAATTACCAATAGTATGTATAATATACAGCTCACCACCATCCCGCAACCTCATCTTGTGATGAAATTTCAGAAAGGGGTTGGGGCCAAGGATCAGATAAAATTCAAGGATAAAGATTGGAATGTCTGTTATACATAGTATCTGGTGACAAAAGATTGTGACTTTGCATTTTGACTACTTTCAAAAAGTTCTGGGGAATTTCCTCATGGTCCAGTGGTTAGGACTCTGTGTTCTTACTGCATAGAGGCTGGATCCAGGCTGTGGTTGGGGAACTAAAATCACAGAAGCCAGTGGCTTGGTCAAAAAAAAAATTCTGAATCAATTTTCAAAATACTATATAAAGAAAATCAGAAGGTGAAAGGAAGCATCTTTCTAACTTGAGTTTTATTGAAATTATGACAAAATTAGATATTCTCCTGATGACTTCAGGAATATTGCTGATATTTGTGTTATTTTTCATATAGATTTTGAACAGTTAAATGTTTTAAAATGCTTGTGCTTTGTTAATCCTATTACAAAATCTATTTTTATGATTCTAATGATTATCTTTGTTCTCCCCCACAATATACAAACTGAAAAGAACAAAACTCTTCCCATGAAAGTAAAATACTTTACTTTCTTAACTTTCTTGATTTGATTATAGTCTACTCTCTCTTCTAACTCTACTTTAATCTATTTTCTCATGGCTCAGTAAAATATGTTACTTTACATTTTTGCAAGTATAGTCTCTGATCATAGGATTACTACATTGTCTAATTTTAGTAAAAGGATTGTTAAATCTCAAACTTAGGCATGTTTTCAATGCAAAATTTCTTTGTCACATAAAAATTCTATAGGATTCTTTGGAAATTCTGCAGAAAGTAAAGGACATGAACAGCACAGCCCAATATGGAAATTGCTGTGTAGAAACATTAGGAAAGAGGATTACCAGTGAAGCCTGAAGCAAAGCTTCCTCTGGAATTCAAGGGCTCAGCAACATTGGATCTTTTCATTCCTAAAATTCTAGTATACACCTAATTACATTAACACATACTTTTGCCCAGAGCAATCTGATTCCTATTTCAATGATTAGAATAGAATCATTGAGATAAAAGATCATTACTCTCCCACAATTTCTTTTTTATGTAAGATGGGCATTTTTTTTTTCTCTTGTGGTAAATTTATAATACCTGGTCTTCTTACATCTTTGGGAATTTTCTACATCCATTCTCTCAAGTATTTCTGTGTATTCTCTTTGATGCACCAGTCTAACTGCCCACCATCCAATTAAATTAACTTTGACTCATCACTTAATAAGGTATACTCTATGCCAAGTATATTTCATTTTGAATGTCAAATGTAGGCTCTAAAACTGACTTTATCAGAGTCATACTTCTCAATAAAACAAAACAGAATAAACTGGCTTTTCTATTAAGTAAGTTTCACCACCAGTATCTCTTTTATTAGGTTCTGAGCTTAGGATCATCTTTGCACTTCAGTTTTTTCCTTTTTCTTCTTTAATCCCTTTATCTAATCAGTACACAACTGATACTTTTAACTGTTCCTTTTTTTTTCCGGTCATACCATGAGGCATGTTCCCTGACTAGGGATTGAACCTGTGCCTCCTGCAGTGGAAGTGCTGAGTCCTTACCACTGGATCACCAGGAAAGTCCCAAGTTCTCATTTTTTTCTAATTCTATATTCTGACCCTGTTTCAGGCATTCAGCATTTTCTATGTACCTTGCTATAATGCCTTTTTCCTTCCTCTTTTTGATTCTAGGCCTTCTCCCCAACTTTGTCAACCCATGTTTCACACTGCCTCCAGATTAATCTTTCATTTAACACAAAACCTCTATCATAACCAAAATTTTATTTAAGTTCCTTGAATTTTACCCAAAGGAGTTGAAAATATTTCTCCAGACAAACCCGCAGACATACTGAGCAGTTTTATTCATAATTGCCCAAACTTAGAAGCATAAGATGTCCTTCAGTAGGTGAACAGATACATAATCTATGGTCCATCCAGAAAATTGAATATTATTCAGTGCTAAGCTATTAAGCCATGAAGAGACATGGAAAAACCTTAAATGCATGTTACTAAAAAGCCAATCTGAAAAGGCTACGTACTGTATGATTCCAACTATCCGACATTCTGGAAATGATGAAACTATTGTTGTTGTTCAGTTGCTCAGTTGTGTCTGACTCTTTTCGACCCTATGGACTATAGCACGCCAGGCTTCCCTTCCTTCACCGTCTTCCGGAGCTTTCACAAACTCATGTCCACTGAGTCGGTGATGCCATCCAACCATCTCGTCCTCTTGTTGTCCCCTTCTCCTCCTACCTCCAGTCTTTCCCAGTATCAGTCTTTTCAAATGAGTTTGCTCTTTGCATCAGGTGACCAAAGTATTGAAGCTGCAGCTTCAGCATCAGTCCTTCCAATGAATATTCAGGATTGATTTCCTTTAGGATTGACTGGTTTGATTTCTTTGCAGTCCAAGGGACTCTCAAGAGTCTTCTCCAATTCCACAGTTTGAAAGCATCAATTCTTCAGCACTCGGTCTTCTTTATAGTCCAACTGTGGAGACAATTAAAAGGTCAGTGGTTGCCAGGAGCTGAAGGCAGCACTGGGGTGGGGACTGGGGGATGCATAGGCAGAGCACAGAGGATTTTTAGGACTGTGAAAGTGTTCTGCATGGTATTATAATGGTGAATACATTATACATTTGTCCAAATCCATAGACTGTACAATACCAAGAGTAAGCCATAATGTAAACCATGTACTTTGGGTTAATATAGGTGATAATTTGTGATAATATAGGTTCATCAGTTGTAACAGATATACCACTCTGGAGGGGGATATTGATAAAGAGGGGAACTATGAATGTGTGGGGAAAGGGGGTACATGAGAAATCTGTTCAATTTACATCCTAAAACTGCTCTAAAGAAATAAAGCGTTTTTAAAAATTAAATAAACACCAATCAAATGTTTTATAAAAAGTAAAAAATAAAAATCCTATTCAAAACTTTTCAGTGGTTCTTTAATTTCTTAGAGATGAAGGATGAAGTCTTATAACTTAAAGTTCTCTGTAATATGTTCGGGCCCTCCACCATCTGCTCTGGCCTCACTTTATTTACTCCTACTCCTTGGCTTTGTCCTTGCTGTCACATGTATCTGTCATGTTCACGCCATCTATGTGCTGCTTTATTTATTGAGAACTTTCTATGTGCCAGGTGTATGCAAGACATGTAATTTCTTCATTCAACTTTCAAAAATACCATGTAAAGTAAAAACACTGTTACCAAAATTTCACTAACAGGATTTAGAATATTTAAGTAACTTGTCAAAGTCACATATTTTAGGAAATGGTGGAATCAGGATCCAAACTCAGATCTTCTGACTTCAGATATATTCTTAAAAATTGTGCTCATCTTCATCATTTTATCAATAAGATACTCTTGAGAGTTCTCAGAGGTAAAAACAACAACAAAAACTCTGAGTTATATACATAAATGGAGCAGGAAATGGCAACCCACTCCAGTATTCTTGCCTGGAAAATTCCATGGACAGAGGAGCCTGGCGGACTACAGTCTATGGGGTCACAAAGAGTTGGATACAACTGAAGTGATTTGGCATGCACACAGGCATGCAGCATTAATATATATATTAATACATATTAATATATATATATAAACTATCATGTGTAAAATAACTAGCTAGTGGAAAGCTGCTGCATAGCATGGGAACTCAGCTGGGTGCTCTGTGATGACCTAGTGGGGTGGGATGGGGCTGGAGTGGGAAGGAGGCTCAAGAAGGAGGGAATGTGTGTATACATAACTGCTGATTCACCTTGTTGCACTAACCCAACATTGTAAAGCAATTATATGCCTCCTCCCCCCCCAAAAAAGTAGTTTGTTTCTTCTTAAGAGTCAGAGGCCATGCTGAAATTGCCTTTTTACCAGGCCTGACAAGTGATATTCTTCTAAAAACAAAACAAAACAAAACAAAAACAATTAAAAAACTAATGGTAACACTATGAAGTGTCAAGTGTATGATCTTGTAAAGGTTGTTCTTACAATTGCAGTTGTCTTTTATATTCCTTGAGGAGAGGTGTTCCCATAATTAACATACAGTTAACATACACTGCTTAACAAATACTAGATTTATTTAATGAACAAATAACTGAAGAATCAAAATTCTAGTTAGTTGCATTAGTGAGAGTGGAATAAAGCCCTTTTAGATTTTACACAGTATTTCTCCAAGTCAAGTTATGGTATAAAGAATAAAAAGCTTAAAAACATATAGGGAAATAAACACTTGACTTAGAGTCAGAAGATCCAATCTGGGTCCCCAATTTTGGGCAAACTACTTAACCTGTAGGTGCGCAGTTTCTCCGTCGGTTTTTTCACAGGGCCAATGAGGTGATGTACAAGCTAGCGCTCAGCATATCGCAGGCAAATACTGCTACATTGGTTTCTTTCCTCAACTAAATGAGAAAAAATAACCTCAGTTATACTTAGAATTTTACGTTGGGTCAACAGATGAAGACACAAGGGAGAGACGACAGAACGGGGAAGGAGAGGTCCAAGAGGGACCCCGTAGATTGGACCAAATCCTTTCATCAATGCTCTTCTTTAGTTTCCTTGGTTTCAGGTCTCCTCTCAGCCCAGCCCTCCCACACCGGTCCAACCAGATCTCCCCACCACTTGGCTCTTCGTCTACCCTCTTGGCCCCCAGATCCCACCTTTCTCTGGCTCCTTAGCACTCCCTCGCCCAGCAGAACTTCACCTGCAGAAAGTAGAGAGGCTCACGCCCCTGCGCTACCCCGCGAGTCGGCCGCCAGCAGCCCCAGACTCGCCCTCCCTCCCCTCCCGCGCCACCTCGGCGCCCCGCCCCGGCCGGGGAGGGCAGGAGAGAGGGGAGGGCCTGCCAGGTGAGGTCGCCCGGGGCTTCTCACTTCCGCCCAGGTGAGGGAGGGCTGACGCCGAACCTGCCCGCCCGCCAGCTCCGGGCTCCCACCGGCGCCTCCGCTCGATCAGGTAAAGCGGGGGGCCAGCCGGGCAGGCGCGCGCTGCGCCGCGGGGACCCCGCGCCTCGAACCGGACGGGGCCGCTCTCCCCGCGTCCGGAGCCTCCCGCTCTGTCCCGGCGCGCTCTCCGTCAGTCGTCCGGGAAGAGTGGGCACGGGAGACCCTGGGCGCCGCTGGGCGCTCGGCCAGGCCGCGGAGGGCGTGGGGCGCTGGGACCCCACGGTGATCCCCGCCCCTCGGTGCTGGGCTCGCCGGAGGCCGCGGGCTGCGCAGCCGCCCCGCCGCGCCCTGGCGGCCCTCAAATCTCGGCCCTGGTCTGTACCGGGAGAGGCCGGGACCAAATTTTGCACCCAGATGGGTGCCTGCGCTTCGCCCGGAGAGCTGGGCAGAGTCGCCCCAACTGGTGACGGTGAAAGGAGTGAACAGGTGGTTGCCTGCTCGGGGTCCCGGAGGACGGGGTGCCCAGGTCCCCATCTGGTTGCTGGTGGTCACGTAGCCGAGTTCCCAGGCCGACGGGCAGGCCTAGGCACTGCTAGCCTCGCTCTTTAGATGGGGAGGACCAGGCGGAGAGCGCTCTGCCTCCAGCCTTTGGGGAAATCGCAGGATTCCTGCTCTAAGTCAAGCTCAGCAAAGCATTTTCACATCCCCTTACCTCCTCCAAGCATCTCAACCCTCCAGGGACACCTAGCAAGCCGAATTAATCTCCCCCTGAAGTGTTGTCTTGGCAGTTTGTCATATCTCCAGATGGCTCTTATCACTTTGGATTTGAATTAGTTGTTTACTGGTTTGTCTGCGCGATTGAGAGGGTGGCCTTTAAGGACCTTCTCAGCTGCGTTCAGGGTCTGGCCATTGGTAGGTGTGCAATAAACAAATGTTTCTTAAAAGAGCTGAGAAGACTTCTGGAGACCTAAAAAATAAAGACGTCTGTTACACCGAGTATGTTAATACCACTTGTAGGCAGTCTAAGATCCTACTGGCTGTCAATTTATTTGCTCAAAGCTTTTGAAAGGAAAAGCTAGGGAGGAGTGGAGGTAAAAACTAAAATCGGTTCGTTTTGCAGCGTCTGAAAAAGTTAGGCGAGGTAGCAACTTTTAGCTATAGTGAGTTTGTCTGTTTCTAGGCCCCAAACCATCTTTATAAGAATTGTTCAAAATTTAAAATAATAAGAAAATTAATAAGTAACAGAACTGGATGGTTCTTTACATATAGAATTTATAAACTGTATTCTAAAGAAATTTGCCCGTCTCTAATTGAGATCCTATTAAGGGCTGCATAAGGTGAGCTTGGTATATCAGAAAAATGGTTGTGTTTAAAGTTGGAAATAAATTATATTAAGCCCTCATTTGTGTTTAAAGGTGCTTTAATAAGTTCTGGTCATGTATTAATAGTTTTTATAACTATGAAAGTGAAACAGAAAGTCACTGTCATGTCCAGGCCAGAATCCTGGAGTGGGCAGTCTTTCCCTTCTCCAGGGGATCTTCCCAACCCAGGGATTGAACCCAGGTCTCCCACATTGCAGGTGGATTTTTTACCAGCTGAGCCACAGGGGAATCCCCTTATAGTTTATAACTATAAAGTTAATGTAGTTATTGTACAAAAAATGGAGATAATTTTCAGGAAAGGAACTAAAAGCACACACAAACACACCTACCCTTGAAAGTAACCACTAATAACATTATGGTATCTTGCCTATCATTGAGTATTCTTTAAAAGAAAAATCTGTGTATTTTCCCATGATGAATTCACCTTTTAGAACCTTGTGATTCTTAGTGGCTCAGCATTCAGTAGTCCTTGTAATTGCATTTGTATTTAAGAGCACTTAATAATTATCCTTTAACTAAACAACCAAGCAGTCTATCTCTGCTTTGTTAAACTTTAACAAAAATACATTAGGTTGGGGAAACTAAAGTGGGTTTAATTTGTTTACTCAAGATTTTGCTCACCTTGGTAGTAGAATAAACTTTTTGAGAAACAGGTCTATTCCACCTTAATTTTTGAGATCCCTTGACCATTGCTGTTTGCCATACCCACCCCTCCCTGCCCCCACCCCATTCAGATGCTTTTGAGTAGATTTGGATGCCTTTTTAAAAAGCATTCATTCTAGGTTCTGGTGCTAATGGAGAGAGAAAAATGAAAAAGATCTGCTTAGTTTTTGTGTTTGCACAGCTGTGTAGCCTGCAGAGTTTGTAGACAGCAAATTAAGTCCACCTACCATATAACTCTTGACAAGTCACTTGACTCTGCCCCTGTTTTCCCATTTGTAAATAATCTATCTCACTGAGTTTGGGGAGGTTGAAATGAAATAATGTTCAAGAATGTGTCTTGTAAACCGTAAGACATTCTTCTCCCACTTTTTGCTCATCCACTGAGATGTTGAATTCTGATAGAATGAAGGAGTTTGTTGCCTTTATTGGGAGAAACCACTACAATATTGTAAAGTAATTAGCCTCCAACTAATAAAAATAAATGGAAAAAAGAATAAAGTTATTTAGAAGCATTAAAAAAAAAAGAAGAAGTCTAGTTTTAAAGTGGTCTCATTCTGATCTGCTCTGCTTAGTGCTTTGGTCATGTCCAACCCTTTGCGACCCAATGGGCTGAAGCCTGCTAGGCTCCTCTGTCCATGGAATTTTCCTGGCAAGAATGCTGCAATGGGTTGCATTCTTTCCTCCGGGGGATCTTCCCAACCCAGGGATCAAACCCGTGTCTCCCGCATTGCAGGTGAATTCTTTACTGCTGAGCCACGAGGGATGCTCCCTCATTCCGACAGTTCCTTTGATAAAAGGTGTCGAGGCTGTATTAGCTGATAAAAGTCTTTGCTAAAAACACTATACAGAGATCTTTCTGAAAAAGCCTAGGTTAAAACTGCACTGACAGCATGGTTAGCCACTTGCTTTTGTGACTAAGCACTTGAAATAGGGCTAGTTGGGGTTGAAATATATAAATAGACTAAGTATAAATAGACATCAAATTTTGAAGACAGTGTAAAAACCTAAATACCTTAGTTTTAATATTATTTACATATTGAAATGATAATTTATATATATTAGGATAATTAAAATAACCTGGAGAAGGACATGGCACCCCACTCCAGTATTCTTGCCTGGGAAATCCCATGGACAGAGGAGCCTGGCAGGCTGCAGTCCATGAAGTTGCAGAGTCAGACATGAGTTAGCAACTAAATGACAATGACAATTAAATATATTATTTAAATTACTTTTACTTGTTTCTTTTTGCTTTACATGTGGCTACTAGAAAAATTTTAAATTGCATCTGTGGCTCACACTATATTTCTATTGAATAGCAGTGGGTTAGGATTCAATATATGTTTATCCTTAAGAGGGTTTGGTTTACTGAAGCCCTTACATTTTGATTTATAAATTGATTTTTTTTTAAACTCCCAAATTTAGGCATCCCCACTCCCACCTCCCTTGTATTCATTGCATTGGTGAAATTTTTTGTTTAGTTTTTTGAGAAGCAACTACTACTGACTACAGAAGAAAAATCACAGCTAAAACAATTACTTGTTTTTTTGAAGCCCCCAAATAGCCTAGATAATTTTGATTGAAAAGAGATGTTAATAATAATAGTGTGCGTGCCGTTGTTTCAGTCGTGTCTGACTCTTTGCGAACCTGTGGACTGTAGCCTGCCAGGCTCCTCTGTCCATGAGACTCTAGAAGAATACTGTAGTGGGTTGTCATGCCCTCCTCCAGGGTATCTTCCCAACCCAGGAAGATACCTGGGTGTCTCCTGTATTGCAGGTGAATTCTTTACTGCTGAGTCACCGGGTAGCTACTGTTTATTGAATGTTCACTGAATTCAAGCTGCTTTATAATCTCTTATTTAGTCCATCCAACTATAGATATGTAATACTTTTATTAATTACTTTATAAATAAGGAAGCTAAGATATAGGAAAATTTTAGCAATTGGCCACAAGAACACAGAGCTGGTTCCAAGAATGGAACTCAGGTCTCTATGATTTCAAAACTTGTAAACTATAGATTCTCCTGTATTTTGAGAATTGATTATTGAATCACCTGGAAAAAAGTTGGTTATCGAAAAAGATATTTAGTTCTAATCCCTTGTTTGTGTTAGTGACCAGTAGGGAATGCTCAACAGGAGATTAGGTGAATGAATCATGAATTCCTACTAATCACGTAGTTACAGTGAATGAAAAGGAGCTTGTATATCATCATGACTAAATCTTAAAAATGTAAAATTGAGATAAAGCTGAAGGATAAACATATAGTATAATTGCCATGAGCATTCTCTAATATATTCTCTAATCTTACTCTTAAAACAACAAGCCAAACCAGTGTTGCTCTTTGCTTTGATGCTGTGCACGTCTGGTTAGCAGATAGCTTTGAGGCCCAGGTCTGCAGCGTTTCAGAGACAGACAGACAGACCTGTTTTCATTTAACTCTAGCCCTTAATTGACAGGCATGACGTTGATAACAGGGCCTGGGTAAGGCTTCTGCAATGGGAAAGGCAGTCCCTCACCGTATTATTTTCTGGAACTTGAAATGAAGCTCCAGGAGGGAGTGTGGTAGGAGAGGAAGATGAAGTAAGTAAATGTTGATGGTCAAGTTTACAAATGTTCTTTCCCTCCCTTTTGAGAATGTGAAATCTCTGACTCTCATTTTTGAAGTAGCTAGTTGCTGAAAAAGCCTTCAGCAGTTGACCTTCCCTCCCCACAAAGTGGCAGTTGCAGTCTTCCTGTCATTACCCTTTCAGAGTGCTTTCCCCTTAGTTTTTGAAATTGCAAGATCTTTTCTGTGTTTGCAAAAAGTTGATACATTGTTAAGATAAATGAGACATTATACAGAATGATCCTGCAGTGTATATAGTAGGCACTCAAAAACTAGTTACTTGATTTAATGACAGATAAAATGGATTTTGGGAAAAGGTCAAGAGAAGGGTGAACATTAGTGTGAAAGGTGTCTAAAGCAAGTGCTTAGTCACTCAGTCGTGTCCTACTCTTTTCATCCCCATAGACTGTAGCCTGCCAGGGTCCTCTGGACATGGGGATTCTCCCGGCAAGAATACTGGAGTGGGTTGCCATGCCCTCCACCAGGAGATCTTCCCAACCGAGGGTTCGAACCCAGGTCTCCCATTGCAGGTGGATACCATCTGAGCCACCAGGGAATAGTTTGGCCTATTTCACAATCTGTTCAGATTGTTTTGAGTATCATAAGCATCCAAAATGTGGCATGACTCTATTTCTGGGAGAGGTTAAGGTCATACAGTCTGCAGTGTGGGAAGAAGTGAACAGAATATTTGAGGTGGAAACTAACCATTAATGAGGAATGTGAATGCCTGGTTCTTTCAGAGAGTGAGTGACTGGCTACACATCAGAGGTCGGTAAGTGAAAATTGCCCAGTTTATTATTATTTTTTTTTGCTGGCCATTGGAAAAAAACTGCCACCAACAGGAAAAAAGAGCATGTCATAAAATAGTTTAACTTTGTTTATACACAGTGGACAGGTTATAGGCAGAAACTGATATGCTTTGGTTAACTATGGATTGTTTCGTGAGAAAAGTTAGTTTGTATCTAATTGAATTATTCTGATAGAGTGACTTAGTTTTCAGTTCTGATTCTGGGTTTAACATGGAATCTTTCAGCTTTGACTTCAGCATGTCCTAAATGTCCAACATTAAGTGGACTTAAACATTGCCTGTGGCTTAGGCGCATGGCCCTGAAATATCAGGATCATTTTAGAATTTATATACATCTGTTTCTAAAATTCCAGGAGTATGGTATTTTGATGGCAGCCAAAAATACAGTATTTTTTTTTTTTTTTTTTTAACATCTAAGGAGTTTAGAAAAGGCTTTGCTGTTTGATGGGGATGCAGGCTAGGAGACCTGTCTTGGCTCTACATTAGGATGACAGCAGGTGTGTTTATCTGTAGTTTGAGTGAAGAGCCATTGTTACTCCCTGGCAAGGAGAGTTTGTTTTCTATTTAATCAATACCTCATAAACACTGAGCTTTGAAGACATGACCATGGCAACTAGATACAACTTGAGCTTTGCTCTGCTAAGGAAGCAATAGAAATTTAAAGTTGCTCATGTATTCCAATTTTTGAATAACCTCTGAAATCATGACTTCATCTGTAGTTAATAGCATTTAGATTGTTCAGAGTCCCCAGTTTCCTTGAGCTCTGGGGAATTGCCGTTGAAGAGTTACATGCAGTCTAACTGTGATCTGCCCGATTCCACCTGCAGTAACAGGCTGACTACCTGTGCTTCCCTTATACAGGATGCCAGAGATCTTTTCTTTCAGTTTTCTAAGATAAAAATATAAGATGTCTTGTTAAACCAAATTTTCAAGACATAAGATATCTTGCTCAATTTAAGAAAGAAACATAGATGTCTTAGGGAGTTACAGCCTTGTGTGCTACTGGAAATCTGCAGAGTATGTTTCTCAGGGTCCTTAATTGGCCTACATTCTTGAACTAAGGCAGTTAATAAATCTTTTCAATAAGTTTCCTCCACCTAGAAATTTAAATCAAATTAAATTTCTAACTCTGCAGCAGTTTTTCTCAAATATTGCATTAATTGGTAATGGCTAAGGGCATGGGTATTTTTTAAAAGCCACAATATTATAATAATTTCCTTCAATCAAATCCCACAGTGAACCAGACATGAAAAATTCATGGCGCAAACTCTCTTGATCAATGATGGAGTGGAAGCTGTTAAGCATAATAGACTACTGGTTCTCTGGAGTCTGTGCAGCTCTGAGGACAGCAGCACGCTGTGGCATTTTAATGCCTGGCCTCTGACCCATTGGAGGTAGCCTGTCTACCACAAGGTAGACTCAGCTTTACCATTACAGCTGAAATTCCTTGCTGTAAGCCATGTCAGTTTCTCTGCCCGGCCAAAGAGGTCAAAATTCTTTGGCCAGAGATTTCCTATGACCATAAAATGAATGAAACATGGGTTCCATTCAGTGTACATGCTACTTCCTAGATGGTCAGTTATACAGTAATTGCATTTCTTCCTTCTGACCTCATATACTCTGAAAGCCCTAGTGCCCTTCCCTAGATACTACTTAACATCATGAAGTTGTGATAATTATCCAGGTGTGTTCTGTGGACATAGTTTAGCTTTTCATAAATATGAGTCGTAGGACTGGATGGCTAACCAGGTTCTAACCTGAATCCTTACTGAAAGATATTGACCACTGTGATTTTCAAAATGTGCAGGAAGATCTTTTGAGAGAGTAAGAAAAGGAGTAATAAAATTTTGCTTTTTATTATTTTTTCCTTACTCTCATGATGCTTCTATTTTATGTATATTTTAAAACACATATAACATGTAAATATAGTAATATATATTTATAATGATGGTAAGGGGAGTGGTCAACATATTTTTTAACTGATGGGAATGTGTGTTTCAAAAAGTTTGAAGACCACTAATCTATCTTGTTACCAGAATTACCTTTTTAAATAGAAATCTGGACTCAATATTTCCCTACTTAAAAGCCTTTGATTGCTTCCTGCTGCTCACAGGATAAAGAGTAGTCTACTTAGCATTATTTACAAGGACCCTCTCAAAATAGTCTGTCTGAACCAGTGCTTTTCAAACTCAGTGATGAAAGATTAGGGTTCCCCTCTCCTAGTCTTTCAAGGACTGACATTTTAATGAAATTATTAGAAAAATGAATTGTTAGAAAAAGGAAATTACAAAAATAAACACAATGTAAGTTGTGTTTATTATTACTAAATTTAATAGACCTACATGACTGCCACATTCCATGGTTTCTAAATGCTGAAGTACCAGTTTTAGTGTTTATCTCTGTGGGTGAAGCATCAATCCACAGTCCACATGTGTAGTAACACTGGTCTGAATTACTTTTTTGCCCTTTCTGCTGTCTTTAGAGGCCTTATAGTAGTTCATTCAGAGCTAGTTACTAGTCTCACTGAGAGTCATGCACTTTTATACCTCTATGTGGTAATTCTCTGATTGTGGTCTCTAGACTAGCCACACTAGGATTACAGGGGAACTTTGTTAGATATGCAGATTCTCAGGACTTGGCTTAGATGTATAGGATCAGAAACACTAGGAGTGGGTCCTACAATTTGTGTTTTAGCAATCCCTCAGGGTGATCCTGAGGCTCACTAAAATTTAAGAAGTCCTTAACTCAGGGCACCCTATATGTCATTCAAGCTGGAACCCTTCTGAGAGTGAAATGGATTGCTATTAATAAAGATGCTGAGTAATCTGAGACTATTTTAGGCAAATGAGGACAAATGGTCACTCTGCTTTTATACTCCATTCTTTTTCTGAGAGAGGTCTCTCGTGTGTTCTCATTCCAACATTCCCAAACTTCCATGGGCAGGGCAGTCACTCTCCTTTTAGGATTTCTCTGAGCACATGGTCCAGTTCAGTTAAGTTGCTCAGTCATGTCTGACTCTTTGCAACCCTGTGGACTGCAGCACCCCAGGCTTCCCTGTCCGTCACCAACTCCCGGAGCCCACTCAAACTCATGGCTATTGCATCGGTGATGCTATCTGCCATCCAACCATCTTACCCTCTGTTGTCCGCTTCTCCTCCCACCTTCAATCTTCCCCAGCAACAGGGTCTTTACCAATGAGTCAGTTCTTTGCATCAGGTGACCAAAGTATTGGAGTTTTCAGCTTCAACATCAGTCTTTCCAATGAATATTCAGGACTGATTTCCTTTAGGATTGACTGCTTGGATCTCCTTGCAGTCCAAGGGACTCTCAAGAGTCTTCTCCAACACCACAGTTTCAAAGCATCAGTTCTTCTGCACTCAGCTTTCTTTATAGCCCAACTCTCACATCCATACATGACTATTGGAAAAACCATAGCTTTGACTAGATGGACCTTTGTTGGCAAAGTAATGTCTCTGCTTTTTAATATGCTGTCTAGGTTTGTCATAGCTTTTCTTCCAAGGAGCAAGTGTCTTTTAATTTCATGGCTGCAGTCACCATCTACAGGAATTTTGGAACCCCCCAAAATTGTCTCTCACTGTTTCCATTGTTTCCCCATCTATTTTGCATACGGTATACTCCCTTGCTATTGTATGTATATGCCTTACAATATAATCATCCTCTTGTGTTGTCATTTTCTTGCTATATATCTATCTTGATCTCTCATTAGGCCGTCTTAGCCATTTTGTCACTTTTACTTTTCAAGTTATAATACATGCTTTTTAAATTAAAAAAATCGCCCTAGTATTTATAAAGTATAGGTCTAATTTTTTATCTCCCCTTCCACACTTCTTCCCCTAAGTTATCATTATTATTATATTGACTATCTTTCTAAATCTAGAAAACAATACATACACCAATATATATTATTTTCTTAAAAAGGGAGAAAATAGTTCATATATCCTGAAACTTATTGTTGTCCTTAGTCGATGTGTCTGTTAGATAATGGGGCTTACAGGTGATGCAGTGGTAGAGAATCTGCCTGCCAATGCAGGAGGTGTAAGCTTCGATTCCCTAAGTCGGGAAGATCCCCTGGAGTAGGAAGTAGCAACCTATTCCAGTATCCTTGGCTGGAAAATTCTGTGGCCAGAGGATTCTGGCGAGCTACGTACAGTTCATGGGGCTGCAGAGTCAGATACAACTGAGTGACTGAACACACATGCGTGGATTAGCTGGTGTTCCTGTGTTAACACAAAGGGTTGAATTGCCCTCCTGTAAATGAGAGCTCTTACCCAGCACCAAACCTTAATCGTGATTCCGAGGTTACAGGCAAGAAAGAGGAACACAGGAACTAGGCACAGAATTCCTTTCTGGAGGAGCACCCAGCCAGTAGACACAGCTTCCAAAGAATGTCACTGTTTCATACTAGGACATATTATCAGCATGCTTAAAATACCTCCTTAAAGATAGACTAATGTTAAGTTACTCATAAATGTATTTCTAACAGACTTTTACTGCGATTTTTAACAGACTTTTACTGATATTTTTAATGTGTTGAGTAAAATTCAACCTAGGAACACATTATTTTTTGTTTGGTTTGGGGTTACCAGACCAGTTGTGAACAACATACACAGAAGCATTTTCTTAAAGGAAGCCTCTTTGGTTTGGGGAATCCCAAGATTTATACTTCATTAATTTCCCAAATAGAAAATGTCTTTGTGATTACCTCCCATCTTCCAGCCAGCTATGCTCTATAAATCCATATGTTCTCAGATTATTTATAATAGCAATTAAGACAGATCAGGTATTTCCTGACATTTTAAAATGAGAGACTGTGTTATCTATTAAAACCTTTTAGCTTGTTTGCACAGAGGAGGCCTGACATCAATCTGGGAATCCCTCGATGAAGGATTGAGCCACAGGCTTGCTGATAACCATTACCCACTCATTCCTGTTTCAATACATTTCAACCATATTCATTATTTTAATGACTGATTTTGATAGATTAATTTTTCCAGGAGTTTTATTGTTAAAAGCAATGCAGCAAATGTGCTTGTACATCATCTGTGTGCCTTTTTGCCTCTCCTTTCTTTAGGAGAGACACTCAGAAGTTAATATTCTGGGTAGAAGAGAGTATGAATTTAATATTTGATAGATATTGCTCAGTTGCTCTCCTAGAAGATTGTGCAGATTTATTTTCCCACCTGTTTTTCTATGACATCTGGGGTACAAGCTATTATTAGAAAATGCCAGTCTAATATAAAAAGTAGCACTTCATAGTTTTAGCTTGCTTTCTTTGATTCAGAGAGGTCGATGTACAGTATTAATGGCCACAAAGCTGCTCTTGTCCACTCTTGGACTAAGTGCTGCCACAGAAAAGGACAGTGCCGTTGTGACTACCCTTCCATCATTCACATTTACCTGTCAGCGGGTAGTTTTAAGGGCTGCATAGTTGAGATGCTGAGCACATCACAGGTTTTTCTGTGATGCTCTATTCACATGGAATCCAGTGAATATTTGAATGGAATATAGGAACATTTATCAATGCCAAAAGCATCTCTTACTGGTTTTTAATATGCTTTCTTGCTTAATAACCTTGAGTTAGAAGATAAAGATTGTGTTCAGAAGTGTATTCAGAGATGATGTAAGAACAGTGTGATGCTGTGTCATGCTCCTATTTCTTAGATGGTTTATTTACAACAGTGTACCCCTGTGAAAGTGATACACTTTCTTAGTGTATGTGATGTGAAAGTATCACAGTAAAAGTGATCGCTGTGGTTTGTTTTGTTTTGTTTTCTTTGTTTAATTAACCACTGTGAAAGTGCCGTTTTCAACAGAGAAAGGGTTTGCCAAAATCTTGAGTTTTTTTTTTTTTTTTTTTAATTTATTTTTGGCTGTGCAGAATCTTTGTTGTGCGGGCTTTTCTCAAGTTGCGGCGAGCGGGGATTACTCTAGTTGCAGCGGGAGAACTTCTCATTGTCATGGTTTCTCTGCTGCGGAGCCCTGACTCGAGGGCGCGCAGACCTCAGTGGTTGCTGCCTGTGGGCTCAGTAGTTGCACGGCTCCCGGGCTCCAGAACACAGGCTTGGTGGTTGTGGTTCATGGGCTCAGCCACTCCAGGGCGCGTGGGGTCCTCCTGGCCCAGAGATTGAGTCTGTGTCTCTGCATTGGGAGGTGGACTCTACCTTGAGTCACCAGGGAAGTCCTAACTCTTTGAGTTTTGATTACATTTTAGGCTAGTTTGAGCAGATCATTGGAATTAAAGAAACATTATCCATGGACAATGCCAGATTGGGTGATTATCATTTGATAACTAGTTTGGATTTTTTCCCCCTAATCTCTCTAATATCTTCTTTATCCATTATTTGGGTGTTCTTTTCCAGCCTAGGATCTCTCTCTCTTTTTTTTAAATTAACTTTTTTTAAGTATAACTTACATACAATAAAATATAACAAAAATATGTAGGTCAATGAATTGTAATAAATGTACATATCGGTTTAAGTGATAGTCCTTTCAAAACATAGGACATAAAAAAAAAAGAACATTTCCATCACCCCAAAAAAGCTCCCTCAGATATTTTCCTAGTCAACTCCTTTCCACTGTGCCCCAGGCAATCATATCCTTTTTGGTCTGTTTCTTTTCCCTCAACACTGTTTTTGAGATTCATCTTTGTTGTGTGTATCAGTAATGTTTTCCCTTTTTATTTCTGGATATTCTATTTTGTTTACATATCTTAATTGATTCATCTTTTAATCTCTTATTATACATTTGGGTTTTTCTGATTTGGGGCTTTTATAAATAAAAATGCTATGTTGCTGCTTTTTGGCCACATCCTACAACTTGTGGGATCTTAGTTTCCTGACCAGGGATTGAACCCTGGCCCTTGGCAGTGGAAACACTGCATCCTAACCACTGGACCACCAGGGAAGTCCCTGAGCATTGTTGCATAGGTCTTTTGTGGGCATATATTTTCACTTTTGGGTGAGTGTTTAGAAGTGGAAATGTACTGGGTCATATAGTAAGTGTAGGTTTAACTTCCAAAAAACTGTCAAATAGTTATTCAAAGTGTTTGTGCCATTTTACGTTCCTACTAGCAATGTGTCAGAGTCCAGTTACTTCACATTTTTGTCACCACTTACAATGATCTGTTTGCTTTCTAGTTTTAGCCATTTTAGTGGCTGTGTATGGCTTTTAATTTGAACTTCTTGAATGAAATCTTTTGATGGAGAATGTTCTTGAGGTTTTCTTTGACTTTTCTATAGGACTGTAGAATTGTATACGCTAGTTGAAAGTAATTTTTCTGTTGTATTTACAATTTTTTCTTTAGGTTTCTTTAAAAGTGATTGAAGACAGTAATTCAAAATGCCTGAAAATCCTGCTACAGGTAAACTAGATATATACTTCTTTCACTAAGTTAATTATTCAAAAATGGAATGTAAGATGGGATTTAACTTGTACTCATTATCCTTCTTAAAAAAGATAAGCTGCAGGTCCTGCAAGTTCTTGATCGCTTGAAAATGAAATTGCAGGAGAAGGGTGACACTTCGCAGAATGAAAAGCTCTGTCTCTTTTATGAGACACTAAAGAGCCCCCTTTTCAACCAGATACTCACACTTCAACAGTCCATCAAGCAACTGAAGGGGCAAGTAAGTTACCCATCAAGATTTTACCTGTTGCTATTATTCAAACCAACAAAGAAAGATAGACGGAGACAGATACAAACAGTCTGCTCTGAATTCCGCAGAGAGTCTGTATTGGGGCTTGTGTGCAGGTAGCATTGGCATAGATAGTTTAAAAATGTTGATAATAAGTTTTGTGTTTGGCTTTGGAGTCTGGTTTTTATACTTATTTATGTAAAGTTCAGATGCTTTGAAAATTCTCAACATGTTCTTCAGAATTACAGGACACATAGCCCCTCTGCTTGGAGTGATGTCAATTAAGAGTTTTACCTACTTTCCTGGTTGTTCTATTTTGGGGTCAGGGATCGCAAATTGATTTTAAATCATCTGTTCTAGAAGCTGAGCTTGAATAGTAGCTATCTTATAGATTAAATATGGGCAGAATTTTAAATGTAGTTGAAGATAATATAGCAGAGTTGTTATGTGAGAATTAACAAAATTTGGGGAAAAAAATGCTTTTTGCTGATAAACCAAAATGCCTATCCATAAATATTTAGCAAGTGATTTTTCTATAACTAACTAAGGATTAAATTCTGCACATATGTCTTTCTGTGAATTACTTTCCCTAGATCAAAATTTATACCAGAATTTTAGCACTCCCCATATTGAAGCTTCTATATTCTCTGATAATGGAATGAGTACATCACAGCAGTGAATGCTGTTGGTGGCAATAGAGGTTGGGAAAGATCACTACAGAACTATCACTCATACTGGACTAAAATTGGACTTAAGCAACTGCTCCATCATAATAACAATCTTTTATGTTTATTTAGTGTGCAGTTATTATGTAAATAATCATATTTTATTCATTCAGCTATAAAATCCATGTGATTTCCCTATCTGTGTTTTCATAGAGTTTTTATGGGTGTTGATTTTTTTCTGTGAGTCTTATGACACTTGTTCTTGATATTTCCTTTGTTCCACTGTGTTGGTACTTGTATCAGCCAGTGATATTTTTAAATCAGTCAATTAATTAATTTGGTCACACCATGAGGCATGACAGATTTACATTCCCTGACCAGGGATTGAACCCATGCTCCCTATATCAGGAGTGCAGTCTTAATATTAACCACTGGACCAACAGGGAAGTCCCTTAGCCAATGATATTTTTAAAATTAACCTCTATTTTTCCTTTTTCCTTAATTACTGAATCCCCCCACCTTTTTTTCCCCACTCGTGTCTAAGTGGCTCTGCAATACACTTGCTACTAATGGGCAGGTTATTTAATCCCCGTGTGGTTCAGCTTCCATGTTCACAAAATGAAATAAGAGTATCTCTAGGGCTATTGTAAAGATTAAATGATATACTGTATAAGAGTTTTGGTATAGTACTTTACTTATAGCAAGCACTTAATAAATGCTCAGTTATCTTTGGATATACTACCGGCATATCTTTTGTGTTTCCCCACATGGAAATGTATGAAAGTGAAAATTAGTCGCACAGTTGCCTCCAGCTCTTTGCGACCCCATGGACTGTAGCCTGCCCTGCTCCTCCGTCCATGGAATTCTCCAGGCAAGAGTACAGGAGTGGGTTGCCATTTCCTTCTCCAGGGCCTCTTCCTGACCCAGGGATCAAACCCGGGTCTCCTGCATTGCAGGCAGATTCCTTACCAACTGAGCCACTGAAATGTATAGATCAATGCAGAAGGGCTCAGGGTCTTACATCCATGTTTATGTGACTGGACATGTCTGTGTGTGTAAAGTGTAATGAGCTATATTACATGCTATGTATGTAGAAGGCAGGAAATGAGAACACGTTAAACATTTTGTATAATACTAAATAAAACATTTATAGCCTTATAAACACAGATTCATGTATCTGTATCTTATTTCTTTCACATGTATATATTTAGCATGCCATTATACATGTGAGAGATAAAATATAACATTTAATAAATAGAAATACTTCTTGTCTGTAGGTTTCTGTTGATAATTCTCTTTTTTTCTCCAACAGCTCAGCCATATACCCTCAGATTGTTCAGCCAATTTTGATTTTTCTCGGAAAGGGTTATTGGTGTTCACGGATGGTGCCGTTACTAATGGGAATGCCCACAGGTCCTCTAATAACTTGACTGTATCTGGGTTATTTTCTTGGCCTCCAAAGTCAGGAAATGAAGATTTTAACTCAGTCGTACAACAGATGGCCCAGGTAAAGTTATGTCTTGTCAGAGGACTATTTAACTTTATTTCTCTTGTTGGAGGTTAAAAAAGAAACATACACTCACATTTTTTGCCTCTAAAATGTGTTACTCTGTGTTTTGTTTGCTTGTGTTTTTATATTGTTAGGAGGAGTTGATACTATTTTCTAATCTATGAGTTGGAAATTTGTTTAAAATTACATGAGGAAAATATCCATGTGCATGGTGAGGATAGTTTTTAAGACAATGACTCCAGTCTGGCACATCTGTACACTTGTAAGGAAAGAGATTCTCACAGTTTTGCTCATAGAAGGAAAAATAATATGTCTGCTGAAGTGATATAATTCCTTTGAAATTATTTTTAATTTTATATCAAAACAGAATCAATGGGAGTTAGAACTAATATAATTTGGAAAACCTAGTATATATAATTTGGAAATCTAGTATATATAATTTATAGTATATATAAAATCCAAATGTAATTTGGAAAATTATAATTTGGAACATCTAGGAAAACATTTGAAAGAGTAATCCCATTTCATCCTTAATATCTATTAAAATCAAATGAGTGACAGTTGAATTTTTAGATGTGCTAATTTCCTTTATTCACCTTGCCTTCTAACAAGTACCCTAAAAAATGAAACTTGAGTTTGAAAGTTAAAAAGAATCTATTTAAGGTGTGATAGTTAAATAATGTTCTACACCTAATTCCTTTTTTGATCTAATTGCTCTGTCCTCTTAATTTGGCTAGTAATTATTTTTATGTGATGCTTTTATTAGTTGATTATGTTTATGAAGTTCTTATAAATGCAATTATTCACCAAAGCAATAAAATACTTGTTTGTCACAGGTAGCCCCATTTGAATGGTGGCCTTTCTGTAATCTTTTGAATTAACCTAATAAAATATTAATTTATCACATTAGAATTAAAAACAGAACCCTAAAAAATGCAGCTGATTCTGATTTAGGTCTAACACAAGAACATTTTTTGATAAGTCTAGTTTGCTTTTCTAATTTAAAAATAAGAATATGTTGCTTCAAGAGAATTTAGAGAAATTCATTATAAAAAGTAATTTAGAATTTACTATGGGAAAAGACATTTTTTTCTCAGGAATTTTCGTCTGGCTTGGGATTCATCTCATACTGTGAATGAAGTGTGAAAATATCTCTCCAATTCCCTGAGGTTGCAGAACAGTGCACATGCCCCCTTATGTTCTACTGAAAATAATCAAGTGAGAGAATTTCCCAAAATAAATAAATTATTACTGAAATGCTGAGTTTATTTGGTTTCCTAGAAATGACTTAAGAGAAGCTGTTTGGGGGCTATTTACAAAATAGAAACGTTAGTTCCTTAGAATGGGCAGGTTGGTTAAATGTAAACTTAATTGACTTTTTTTTAAATCCCCCTTCATTAGGGCCGACAAATCGAATACATAGATATAGAACGGCCCTCAACTGGAGGCCTTGGATTCAGTGTGGTGGCCCTTAGAGGTCAAAATCTGGGAGAAGTCAACATCTTCGTGAAGGAAGTGCAGCCAGGGAGTATAGTTGGCAGGTGAGGAAGTGTGTTCATTTTGCTTTTTGCTAATTTTTTTCTAACAATTCTGAAAAACATTAAGGAGAGTAAGAAACTAGTCATACCAGAACAGTTAACAATAGCAGCTAATGCTTTCCTCTTCTTATGCATTTTTCAGGCCTTTTGCAGATATTCTCACATATACTTGTGGTGTCAGTCTAGCTAGTAGTATCATTATTCCATTTTATAGATGTGAATGTTCAGAGACGTTCAGTGGTTTCCCTATAGTCACAGAGCTATTAATGATGGAACCATGATGTGATTCTCAGACTGTCTGGTGACAAAGCTCATGTTCTTTCCATTCCATCACACTCTCTCACAACTGAATGTGATACAGGAATGGTTTGACCAGTAAGATGGGCATATTGAAATTTACATTCTACATATTACATTATTTATTAAACTTGAGATTGTAACAACTTCTTTATTGGTCATAACATGCTGTTTATTTCACTTATTGTCAACAAAAATCCCTCAAGTCTATGTGATTCCCCCTCTGCACTTGTGCCTGAGTTTTATCTTTTTAAGGGTTACGTGTAAGACTTGTATTTTGTCTCTACTTGATTTTCTTTAGTTTATTCTTATTTAAAAAGCACACTATTCATTATATTATTACTTTTTAAAAAGATATATTAGTGTTACTATTACCTGTTAGAAAGCTAGTAGCAGGAACATAACTATTACAGAAAATTCTGTCAATAATATATTTTTGGATTTATGTTATCTACATATTGGGGATCAGTTCTAATCTCAACTGAAAATTCAGAAATGATGGATTTTTATGACCTTTCTACCTTTATTCTACAATCTAATGGAGCATTTCCTAAAGTTTGTTCTGCGGAGTTATAGCAGTAGTCAGCTATATATTTATTTTATAATATGCATTTATTTTCATCTGGCTTCTTTTATTCAATATTACATTTGTGAAATTCATCAACATGATTGTAGCACTGTTCATTCATTTTCATTGTTGTATAGTATTCAACTATACAAATACACCATGATATATTCATCCATTACACTTAAAGAATTTTTGCTTTCTCTAGTTGTGGCGAGTAGGGGCCACTCTTTGTTGGGGTGCATGGACTTCTCATTGTGGTGGCTTCTCTCGTTGCAGAAAATGGGCCCTGGAGCTCACAGGCCCAGTAGTCGTGGTGCACAGGCTTAGTTGCCCCAACATGTGGGATTTTTCTAGACTAGGGAGCGAACCTGTGTTCCCTGCATTGGCAGGTGGATTCCTAACCATTGGACCACCAGTGAGGTCCCGTAGTCGGTTATATTTAAGAAACTAAAAAAAAAAAAAAAAAAAGAAACTCAACCCTGTGTTTGGAGATTAGATATACATACTTAGGATAATCATATAATTTATTGCCCAAGTTGGGACATTTTGGAGAGTAAGAGACTGTGCTATTAATATGACACGGAGACAGCAGGTATAATTAGGACTGTTCTGGCAAAGCTAGGCAATTCAGGGTAAACTGGACTTAGAGTCACTTGACAGTAGCTTCTTTAAGGCTATGAAGTCCCTTGACAAAAAGCCTACTTAACTTTGATTGGCTCAGGTTTTCTTTTTAATTTTTTTTGACTTAAGAATCATTATTGGGATATAATTCACATAATGTAAGCATCACCCTTTTGGGATATATAATTCAGTGGTTTTAGTGTATTTTCAATGTTGTTAACCATTTTGTGGCCCATTCTTACGTCTCAATTACTCTGTACTAATTGTTCTGTAAGTACAGTTTGAGGTGAGCGCTTCCGAAAAGAGTAGTTTCATATTTGAGTGTGTAAGGACTTGTCACCACAGCTTGGTAGTCAGGGGGCTTCCTGGAAGCTGTGGTGCTTAAAGGAAATTGGAGAGGCAACAGCGGAGTCTCCAGAGGTGCTGGGCAGAAGGTGCTGGGGAGAGGAATCGACACTTTACCTGTAGCCCTGAGAAGAGGTGGAACGCAACTCCTATCTTAAGAGTGTGTCTGGTGTTTATCTGATGTGGGAGTTTAGTGCAAGGCAGTATAAGAAGGCACTAGAGAGAGGTAGAGGCCAGCCATGCAGGACCTTCTGGATCATTTTAAATGGTCTTTCTTTCTTCTGAGGATTCTCCACATAGAACTGTGGAGCTTACTGAACATCCTTTGGCTCTTGAAGTCATGGAAATCCATTATTTCTGAATGTTGCAGTGGACAGAAAAGAACTGGTCTCACCTTGAATGAAAAGTGCGAATTCATTTGTGTATATAGTATGAGACAGTTAAATTATAAATAATAGTAGAAGTAAAATGAGTTCAGCTTTAGAATGCATCAAAATAATATTTTCCAGAAGACTTCTGCAGTTTATTTTGGGTTAAGTTTATATTCCCTAGGCAGATACTGACTGGAAAAAAATGAGATGTCCTGGAAGTCTACTGGGTAGAGGAAAAGGTAGATTAAAATAGAATTGATTTCCAGAAAATAGAAAATTTGAGTGTGAGTAAATTAAGGACCAACTTATTGCAAAATGAGTTATTAATATATCAGGATCAAAGAGATTCAAGAGCAACTCATTCATTTGGGATTAATTAAGAAATTTCCCATAATGAATAAGCTGTGAGTAGGAATTTAGGTGAAGAAGTTAGAGGAAGGAGGATGTGGGAGATAGGAAAATGGAAGGTGATTCCTGGATATTGTCCTGGGGTGGTAATATTTAAAAATAAATGTTCCTTAAAAAAAAAAAAAAAAGATTTCTTCAGGACTAGGGAGGAGTTCACAAGCAACATTTTCATATATGTTAAAAAATATGTATATATTTCAAAATTATGAAAATCATTTTGAAAGTAATACATGGCTATAATATAAAAAATAGAAATATATTAACTCCTCCTCCTACATACCAGAAACCTCCTGGACTTTGACTACCCTAAGACAACTGTAGGAAACACACTGGAATTTTTTTTTGCTGCACCATGTCAATTGCATAATGTTAGTTTCCCAACTAGAAATTGAACCCAGGGCGCAGCAGTGAAAGCGCTAAGTCCTAATCACTGGACTGTCAAGAAATTCACTAGAACATTTTCTTTTTATAAAGACAAGGTCTTAAAGTACGTACAATTTTATATCATATTCTTATTCTCTAATATAACATAAGCCTTTCCTAATAGTAATAAAAGGATATATATAAGCAACGTTTTTAATGCAATGTGACCTATTTATTGTAAGAGCCACCCACAATTTTGGCATCAAAAATTGAAATACCCAATTTGTTAGTTCTAAAGGAGAGTATAAAACATATGAGTCCCTCTTCTCAGAAAACTTAAATAGTAGGGAAGGATGTAGGTACTCTGTGGACAGCATACTTAGTAAAGATGAATGCTCAGTGAGTGGTAAGCAAATAGCTCAGAGCATCATTATAATGAGATGAGTGATGAAGAGACAGGAGACAGAGGCAATGACACTTCTTGCAACATGGAGGGTGGATTGAATTTGGAGAGTGGAGTGGAAGAGCATTAGAGATAGAGAAAACCATTTACACAAAAGCAGGAAATACCAGACATGTTTGAGAGGGAAAGAGTAGATCAGGATAGTTGGAAAAGGGGTTTATATAGAAAGGAAGCCAAGTTGGAAGAGTACTTTGGGGCCAAATGTAGTGGCCTTTGAATACCAGTCACGTTTACATTGTGTCCTAGAGGTCAGGAGCTACCGAATTCTGGTCCTTGATGAAGTTTTGCTGAATCTGCTGCTGTGACCTGAGAAAAGCATAAGGGTGATATAATGGAATTTTCATAATTCTAAATTTATGAATTATACTTCTCTGTTCTGAGATGAATCCCTTCTCAGAGAGATTTTTACTTTTGAAGGTTAAAGAAGTTCTTTTATGAAACAGTCATGACAAAATTCTTTCCTTTGACTCTCCTTATTGGCCAACAACCATAGACAGTCATTATATACTTTTGAGATGAGGAATACCAGCACAGTTCAGTTCAGTTCAGTCACTCAGTCATGTCCAACTCTTTGTGATCCCATGGACTGCAGCATGCCAGGTCTCCCTGTCCATCACCAACTCCCAGAATTTACCCAAACTCATATCCATCGAGTCGGTGATGCCATCCAACCATCTCATAATCTGTCGTTTCCTTCTCCTCCTGCCTTCAATCTTTCCCAGTGCCAGGATCTTTTCAAATGAGTCAGCTCTTTGCATCAGGTGGCCAACATTTTGGAGTTTCAGCTTCAACATCAGTCCTTCCAATGAATATTCAGGACTGATTTCCTTGAGGATTGACTGGTTGGATCTCTTTGCAGATTCAGCACAGGAGAGCCTAGAAAAATAAACCTTGAGGAATTTTGCAAGTCAGACTTTAGGTATTAGATAAGGATCTCAGTTAGATGGTTGCATTGAGAATAGAAAGGAAAGATGGGTGGATACAAGAGAGATAAAGATAAGAAGGAACTGTGGAGATAATGTAGAGGAGGAGGGGTGTTTAGGAGATAATGAAGTCATATATAGTAAACCAGAGTAAATCCTACTCTTGGTATGCACTTTAAGAAGTTACAGAGTATGGTTTACAGTCAGAATCTTTAGATAAGATGCTAAACTCCCTTTCTTACATGTAAAATTTAACTAAGTACTTTAAAAGGTGATTGTGAAAAATAAAGTAGATAATGCCTGTAAAGCATTTAGCAGAGCTTCTGGCTCCTAATAAGTGCTCAATAAATATTAACTATATTGAGCATTTCTGGAGGAGGGCATGGCAAGCCAGTTCAGTATTATTAGATACTTGAATATTCAGGACTGATCTCCTTTAAGATGGACTGGTTGGATCTCCTTGCTGTCCAAGGGGCTCTCAAGAGTCTTCTCCAACACCACAGTTCAAAAGCATCAATTCTTGAGTACTCAGCTTTCTTTATAGTCCCACTCTCACATCCATAAATGACTACTGGAAAAACCGTAGCTTTGACTAGGTAAACCTTTGTTGGCAAAGTAATGTCTCTGCTTTGTAATATGCTGTCTAGGTTGGTCATAGCTTTTCTTCCAAGGAGCAACTGTCTTTAAATTTCATGGATGTGGTCACCATCTGCAGTGATTTTGGAGCCCAAGAAAATAAAGTTTCTCACTGTTTCCATTGTTTCCCCATCTGTTTGCCATGAAGTGATGGGACTGGATGCCATGATCATAGTTTTCTGAATGCTGAGTTTTTAGCCAACTTTTTTGCTCTTCTCTTTCACTTTCATCAAGAGCCTCTTTAATTCTTCACTTTCTGCCATAAGGGTGGGAATGGGAAGCCACTTTAGTATTTTTGCCTTGAGGACATATGTATATCCGTAGTTGATTCATGTTGATGTATGGCAGAAACCAATTAAAATAATTAAAAAATATTAACTATAATAGCACTTTTTTCCCTTAAGATTTTGCTAATTTCTTTTTAAAAATATCCCCTTTTCCTTGGTTAGCAACTGGGGATTGGTGATGGGAAGAAGATAAGGGCTCAGATATAGATTTGGAAATAATCTCTCGCTCTTCAAGGAGAGTTTGGCTTCTATTGACAAATGTTGGAGAAGTAAGGGACAATGGAGATGGGGTGAATCTGCTAGAGTGGAGGTTGTTGGTGACCATATAGCGCTATGTGGTACATGTAGAAGTCAGACTGGAAGGAGTTCAGGGGTACGGGGTGGTGCCACAATGAGGACAATGCCTATACTTGCAAAACTTTAGCACTGGGGCCCTATACATTGTTTTTGCTTATTTTCCAGCCAAATGGCTTTTAAAATGATGTGGTGTGTAGGGATCCACTACTTAATTGGTTAATTAGCTAATAAGTGCTTTGATGTAAAGCACTCTGAAGAGCTCTGTTACATTATGCAATTAAGTATTTCAATAATTGTATTAACTGAAGTAGTACCATAAGGTATAAACTACTTGAATAATACATTTTGAAAATCAGGCTGTTTGGATGGGAGGGAAGTTTGGGGGAGAATAGACACATGTATGTGTATGGCTAAGTCACTTTTCTGTCCACTTGAAACTATCACAACATTGTAATCAACTATAGTCCAATATAAAATAGAAAGTTAGAAAAATCTGGCTGTTATATCACTTAATATTTTCTTCTGTCATCAAGGGATCAAAGGTTAAGGGAAAATGATCAAATATTGGCTATTAATCACATACCACTGGATCAGAACATTTCCCACCAGCAAGCAATTGCATTGTTACAAGAAACCACTGGATCTTTGTGCCTAGTCGTGGCCAGGGAGCCAGTCCACACAAAAAGCAGCATTTCTACCAGCCTACCTGATGCAAATCTGCCTGACACAGTGAGTTGCAAATTTGGAAAAATCCTTAATTTTGAATCATATCTTTGTTTTTAATAAGTGTAAAGATATTTAGAAGATGTCATTTTACTTGTCGTAGTTCAAGAAAGATTACATCTCCAAAGACAGCATTAGCATGTTAAACAAAATAGTTCATGAAGAGTTTTTGTTGTGTTTTTCAGTGTCCTCTGATTCTCCTTGTTTAAGGTTATTATTTAATGTAGGTATTAATTTATAGTATTGGGTGTAATTTGTTTGGTAGTGGAAAGAGTTCCTTGGTCATGTAATCACTTAACTAATTAATCTGGGAGTTTTAATTAGAGATTTACTATGGGTATCTTAAGGTTTGGTTATTTGCTTTAAAAGTATTATCTTTATAAATTGGATTTTTTATGCCTAGATTATGGATACTGCAAAATTACAGAAGTTTTGTGTGTGTGTGTGTGTGTAAGGATGTGTACTGAACAATTTAAAAGAATAAAAGTTAAAAAAGAATAAAAGATTATATTCCCTTGGGAATCTTTAAACTTGCTTTGTAACATTTCATAGATTTTGACTTGCATCTTCAGAACACAATCTAATAAGTCTTATTTTCTTATAACACTAAGTGCTGGCTGATTTATTTAATTTTCATTCAGTAGGAAAAAGAAAAAATAGACTTTCTGGGTACAATGCAAGGTCACAACACTAATGTACAGACATTTTCCCTATTGTAATCAGTAATATTTATAAAACACAATTTACTTAATAAATGGAATGAACAAAGTGGTAAGTTGCTTAGCACAGTGGTTAAAAATAAGGAGTCTGGAGACAGGCTAAGGTGGGTTCAAGTCCAGCTCTTATTTCATAACTGAGTCTTGCTGGGCAGATGCTTTGAGTTCTCCACACCTCAGTTTCATCATCTGTTGCTTGAAAGTAATAACAAAGTGTCTAGTTCACAGAGATGTTGTCTAGTTTACAGAGATGTCCTGAGGATTAAATGAGACTGCATTAAATGTGAGGCTTAAATAAGAATGCATGTGAAGAGCTAAGCACAGTGCATGGGGCAGAATATTAACTGCTGTCCCTAACTCAGGCATTTTTAGCAAACATCGTTGCTTCCTGGATACTAGATATTGTTCCAGGTGTGAATCTATTAGATATTCCTGATAACTCTGGTTATTTTTAACATTGTGTAATAACTTTCCAAATTAGTATAATAGAAAAACTAATTATGTGTTGCGATTCATGGGGTCACAAAGAGTCGGACACGACTGAGCGACTGAACTGAACTGAAGTATGTCCTGATGACTTGAGGGGTAGACTTTTGCCCTGCAAGTGGATTATGTGAATTTAATGTATACTTCTGATGGAGCCTGCTGTTAGAGGAAAAATGCTTATGTCTTTTAGTCTGATTTGTATAATCCTTTTGCCAATATCTTCAGTTGGGTCTACATTTCTTCTCCTTCAGAGTCTCTTCAATCATTCTGGTCACTCTGTCCTTCTCACCATCTTATGCTTCACACTGCTGCCAGATTAATCTTTCTAAACCACTGTTTTGCTCCTGTTTTTTCCTCTTCTAAAACCTTCAGTTATTCTCCTTATCTAAGCCTAGCTTTGCTCTTAATATTCCCTTTTACTTAAATGTATTTTTTCTCTGTAGAGCAATTAAAATGCTGCCTTTGCCTTGAAAGTGTTAGTTGCTCAGTCATGTCCAACTCCTTGCTACTGTATGGACTATAGCCTGCCAGGCTCCTCTGGAGTTCTCCAGGCAAGAATATTGGAGTGGGTTGCCTTTTTTCCTTGAAGTCTTTCATAATTTTTCATTGGATTTGACCTCTTGTCTCTATAGCCCTTACATCTTTATAATATTTTATAATTCTCTTTTAATTCAGATAAACACATGTTTATTGGTTCCAACGAGGTGATTGGCACTGTGCTAGGTATCAGACATAGACAGGGGAGAGAGGCAGTGTGTTTCTGTACGCTTGGAGCTACAGTGTCTTATGATCCAATATTCTGTCTTATATTTTAATTGCTTATGTTTTAGTTTACCTCTCCACCAGATTATAAAATCCTTATTACGAGGATCTCTGATCATATAGAATTCATCTGAGTTGCTAGAAAGTTGACTTGATTAATTACATGAATGAATATTAATTTTTTTTGTGTGTATCTGTTACTCTAATCTGTATTGGTAAGCAATGAATATATGTGTTTTTACTAACACTTTGGTTTTTGCTTGCTATTACTTTGTAGATTCGTTGGGGCCATATTGAAGATGTTGAGCTCATTAATGATGGCTCTGGATTAGGTTTTGGAATTGTTGGGGGAAAATCAAGTGGTGTCGTTGTAAGAACTATAGTTCCTGGAGGATTAGCAGATCGAGTAAGTTGACCTTCTTTGATTTAATTTTGGTTTTATACAATTTAAATTGTATGGCTTAAAATGTAATTATGTAACTTGGGTTACTAGAATTATGATTCTGTGACCAGAACTTAAGGATAGCTAGAAATGTTTTTTGTATAAGTGTTAATATATACTCACTCTGTTTTATTTTAAAAAGCTCCTAAGTCAGTATTTTTGGGTGTGTGTGTATGGTTTTTTTTTTTTTTTTGCGCTGTGATTGACAGTCATCTTGACTCTATCAAAAGACAATATTTTTTATTGAAAGGAATCATTAATGGGAATTGCACTCTGAGTATCCATGTTAGTTTCTCTCTGCATATCTTTCAAGGGTGTAAATGTTAAGATAGTACAAAGATTACAAACTTTTATCCCAATGTTGCATGAGATAAATTTCACTAGAATTATAATTTTTTGACATTATAAATAAAAATACTACCCTTCATGATTTAGCAATGTTTAAACTGAAAGTGGGCCATTTTAAAATTTATCAACTATTTCTGCTTAGTTTTCCATTGAAGAAAATGTTAAGTACTACCTTGAATTTTTAAAAAGCACTCTAGAAATTTGAAGCTACTTAATAATGAGTTCATGCTACATAGACTATCCATGATAATCCGTATGACATATAAATTGTATGGGTTAACATCTTTGTTGTTGTTGCTATTTGATCGCTAAGTTGTGTCCGACTCTTTTGCGACCCTGTGAACTGGAGCCTGCCAGGCTCCTCTGTCCATAGGATTTACGGCTGCTGCTGCTAAGTCGCTTCAGTCGTGTCCGACTCTGTGCGACCCCATAGACGGCAGCCCACCAGGCTCCCCCGTCCCTGGGAGTCTCCAGGCAAGAATACTGGAGTGGGTTGCTAGTTACATATAAATTTATCCCTTCATATAAAGTATTGATAAAAATATATAAACATAAAAGTATCAGTTAATGTGGACATACAGAGTATTAGTAAAAAACATATAAAGCATCAATAAAAATGAACTTCCTGTGCACATATAGCTTTGAGGCAAGCTTCTCAGTTCCCTATTTCTAGTTGAGATTGTTTCTCCTTATACAAACTGTGGAGCTACTAATATTCCTGTTATTCTTTCAACAGCTAAGTTTATTTATTTAGCATAATGGCTTTCAGGGTTTTGTCTGTGGGCCCTGAGGGTCCCTGAGTTTCTTGCAGGGGGTTTATAAGATCAAAATGACTTACGTAATAATACTAAGATGTATTAGCCTTTTCACTGTGTTGACATTTGCACTGATGACGAACAAGCAGTGGTAGACCAGGCCTGCTGTTGCCTTTGTACGCATCAGAGCAATGGCACCCAGCTGCACTAGGAGCCGTTGCTTTCTTCTTTACCATGTGCTTGCAACAACAACAAAAATGCAGTTTCACTTAAAAAAGTGCAATAAAAACTAATTTAAGTAAAGTCTGACCTTTAGGTGCATGTCTTTTTAATATTGCGTTACAGAACGGAGTATACCGTATAACACTTCTGCCATATACTGAAGTATGGTGTTTGTCTTGAGGAAAAACATTTGTGAGACAAACTGGCCACTTTTTAATATGGAACAGCATTTTGATTTTTAACATTTATTTGATTTTTTAATTCTTTGCCTTTATTCACAAAATTTTTTGAGATTTAATTTTTTTGAGATATTTTGGTTTTAGGTGTACAGAATAATGATGTGATACTTCTGTATATTAAGGAATGATCACCACACTGAGTCTAGTTAACATCCATTACCACATAGTTACAATTTTTTTTCTTATGAAAAGAGCTTTTAACAGCTACTCTCTTAGCAGCTTTCAGGTATACAATACAGTATTTTCACCTATAGTCACCGTGGTGTGGTTTACATCCCTATGGTTTACTTATTTTATAGCTGAAATTTTGTTTCTTTTGATCTTCTTCATCCATTTTGCCCACCTTGCACCCTGCCTCCCCAGCAGCTGCCAATCTAGAATGTCATTTTTATTTTTGCAAGAATAACTGATAGAAAAATTATTATTCAGGCTTGGCTGTCTGGTAGACGTTTCCTTGAATGAAGTAAGCCTGTTACTTAAAGGAAAATAGCTAACAGGATTTGTTACTGATGATAATTTGAGTTTTTAAGCAAAATTAGAATTTTGGAAAATATTTCTCTGATTAGATTCTTACTGCTATTAATAAATATGATTTTTTTACATTAAATAATGTATTGATCATATGTCAGTATTTAGAAAATCTGCGTAGCAATGAGTCAGTATTTTCCAAAGATCAATATATAGAATGGCAAAATAATATATAGGTAAAAAAAAAATCCATTCAAAATTCAAGATTGATGAATAGATTTTAATTAAACATTATCTGAAAACTTGATGTTGTTTCAGATTCCACACTGCAACTAATCTTTAAGAAATCATCACTTGTCAAGTTTTGGTGTGTTATCAAAGAATTAGGCTAAAAGGGCTATGGAAATACTCTCCCATTTTCCAAATATATATCTGATGAAGGCCAAATTTTCTTTGTATTCTTCAACCAGAGCACATTGCAACACACTGAAGGCTGAAGCAAATATGAAAATTCAGCTGTCATCTTTTAAGCCAGATACTAAAGAGATTTGTAACAATTTAAGAATATTGTTCTTCTCACAACTTTTTGTTTGTTTGTTTTAGAAAGTAGAATTTTTATATAATTAGGCACCAGAGTTTAACCAAGATGACACATAAAGTGTAACCATGGTACCATCTATCACTACAGTCAAGATAATGAACATATTCATCCCCCACAAAGATCTATGACCTTTTGTAGTCCCTATTCCTTCGTCCTCAATTATTTTTGAGTGTAAAGGAGATCAGGAAGGTTGAGAATGGTCATTTTATGGGTGTTCAAAACACATCTGTGGCCCGAAACAAATAGTAATCTTTAATTTTTTTTTTTTTTTAATTTAGCAACTTAGATGAAATATTGTGGAATATTTTGGCATCTTTTCCCACTCAACCCCCCTCCTTTCAGTTCAGTGTAGTTCAGTCGCTCATTCGTGTCTGACTCTTTGAGACCCCATGGACTGCAGTGCGCCAGGCTTCCCTGTCCATCACCAGCTCCTGGAGTTTGCTCAAACTTATGTCCATTGAGTTGGTGATGCCATTCCAACCATCTCTTCCCCGTTGTCCCCCTTCTTTAGCAATTTTAATAGACTTATTTGCTAGAATAGCATTTTTCAAGATGCAGAGTGGTTATTATTAAAGAACAAAGGGTCAAAGAAATTTAGAAAGTACCAAGTTAAACAAAATCAAATAAATTTCTTTAAGAATTATCTGAGTTATTAAATACTGATGTACATTATGTATTTTCACAAGAAGAATGTGATGTGCAGATTTTCCGTTGGTGGCACTGTTAGTAAAAGCCCAGGTCTGATTTTCATCCTTTTCTGGAAGGGATTGTCACTGTTTCAGGTCTTCAGAATGGAGTGGTCATGTGCCCATCAGAGTCATAATGTAGAAGTGAGTTTTTATGCTAGACTTTGTTATCTGCCTAATATACTGTATTCTTGTATAATTCTTAAAACAGTCATAAATTTTATAACCAAATTATAGATATGGAAACTTAAGAAATTGCCCAAAGCTACACAACTTCAAAATGGCAGAGTCAGAATTGAGCCCACATGTGGCAGATTTACTGTATAAATCTACTTATACAGAGTTGATCCCAATGTTTTCATTTTCTTGTGTACACCTGTCCAGGGTTGGCCAAGCCTATCAGGTAATTGCCAGCTCTAGCAGTAATATTGCTGTTGGCTCTCTTATATAAGGAATATGTGCTGTGCTGTTTTAGTCCCTCAGTCGTGTCCAACTCTATGGGACTCCATGGACTATAGCCCACCAGGCTCCTCTGTCCATGGGGACTCTCTAGGCAAGAATACTGGAGTGGGTTGCCATGCCCTCCTCCAGGGGATCTTCCCAACCCAGGGATAGAACCCAGATCTCCCGAATTGCAGGCAGATTCTTAACTGTCTGAATCACCAGGGAAGTCCAAGAATATTGGAGTGGGCAGCCTATCCCTTCTCCAGGGGATCTTCCTGACCCAGGAATCAAATCAGGATATTCTGCATTGCAGGCAGATTCTTACCAGCTGAACTACCAGGGAAGCCCATGGTGAGACCTAAATATAGGAGACAGAGCATTATTCTCTTTTCCTCTCCTCCTCATCCCAGCTAAATGGCAGATAAATCTCTTCAACTAATTCTGTGTTTTGTTGCTAAATTTTTAGAGTTGTTGCTTGTGTAGCCTGATTATGGCTTTAAAATTATTAAAGGGAATATTGCTTTTCATTAAAATGTACTTATACTTTTGACTATTAATACTCACTGTTGACTATGGCTATCTTCATGGTAAGGGAATATGAATGTCTTAAGTCCTTCATTAGATGTGGTTGAGATTGATCATACAGTGATACTTACATTCTGCTAAAGGGATTGATTAATACTAAATACTTTCTTTAAAGAATATAAACTTGTATAACAGAAAGTTAGAAAAGCAAGTCAGTGTCTTTTTATTTTATTTTATTATTGTTATTTTTTTTTACCATTTATTTTTATTAGTTGGAGGCTAATTACTTTACAATATTGTAGTGGTTTTTGCCATACATTGACATGAATCAGCCATGGATTTACATGTGTTCCTTGGCCCCTGTATTTCCTTTTGTGTACATGTGTACAAGTCAGTTGGGGGATATGGTAAAGAAAACCTGAGTCTATAGAAGTATCAGAAATGGATGCATCTGAGAAGGCTGTAAGCAAGACACTAGGCTAAAGCTTTTGACATGTAGTATTGAGTTTATTGCTTACAACTCAACGAGAGAGGAATTTATCCCCATCTTGCTTAAAGAAGGATCTGAGATTTACATAGGATCAATTACTGACCTGTGGCCCTACACCCTGACCAAAGTAGTTCCAGGATAAACTTGGATGTGTCTGACTCCAATGCCTTTACTTGTCATTTTACTGTTTACTGCATCTAGTGTTGTAAATGAAATGAAAAAATATTGATTTATATGAATTTTTAAAAAATTTTCATTGGTACATAGTTACAATGAGGGGGCTTCCTTGGTGGCTCACTGATAAAGAACCTGCCAGTGCTGGAGAGGTGAGTTTGATCTTTGGGTCCAGAAGATTCCCTGGAGAAGGAAATGACAATCCACCCCAGTATTCTTGCCTGGGAAATCCCATGGACAGAAGAGCCTGACAGGCTGCAGTTCATGGTGGGATCTCAAAAAGAGTCAGATAGGGCTTATTGACTGAACAAGAACAACAAGTTACAATGAGCAATCAGTGGATGTCATTAGGGTCAATTCCATGGATAGGGAAATTATTTGATATTGTCCCAAGGTACTCTCCAAAATTCACAGTACCTGAAACATACATCTTTTGAGGATTCTGTTCAGTTATTTCAGAAATTTTGAGCAGTTAGAGTGTTTTTTTCTTTAATTGGTATAGGCAGTGTAAAACTTCTTTGTTTTGCAGAAATCTCTTTCATGTGCTGTGGAGGAATTCTAAGGACATCAAATACATTGAGTTACCCTGTTTTCTCCCAACGGTGACTTGTAGAGCACAACCTATTTAAAAGTTGTCATGAATTATTGACTTTTTGGTATCAGGCAGTTATGAGTTGTGTTATAATAGCTATCCATTAACCTTTAATATTGGGCTCCCCTGGTATCTCAGCTGGTAAAGAGTCTGCTTGCGGTGCAGGAGACCCCAGTTTGATTCCTGTCAGGCAGATCTGCTGGAGAAGGAATAGGCTGCCCACTCCAGTATTCAAGGACTTCCCTGGTGGCTCAGATGGTAAAGAATCCACCTGCAATGCGGGAGACCTGGGTTCGATCCCTGGGTTGGGGAAGATCCCCTGGGGGAGGGCATGGTAACACATTCCAGTATTCCCTCCTGGAGAATCCCATGGACAGAGGAGCCTGGTGGGCTACAGTCTGTGGGGATGCAAAGAGTCGAACATGACTGAGTGACTAAGCACACACAACTTTTAATGCTAAGAAGGAATGGGACCAGCCAAGGATTAGAGAGTGGGCGTGAACTATTGAGGAAAGTGAGGAATTTTCTTTCTAGAATAATCAAGCATTCACTGGTGGCTCAGATGGTAAAGAATAATCAAGTCCCAGCTTGAGGCCCTTGAACAGTTGGTTATTCTCAGTTATTTTACTTTATGTCTATAAACTGGTATTTTCCTTATCCTTCAAAATTATTTGTGAGGGCTCTGGAAATTTGAGTAGCATAGGGTGGACATACTTATTTTGGTTTGGCCAAAATTTTCATTTGGTTAGTGAATATGTTCAGTAAAATTCTTGGTGAAATTTAAAATGTCTTTTATTTTTACTTAAAACAGTATGAACTTTTTGACCACCCAATGCTTAGTGCCTTCCTTTAACTCCTTAAGGGAAAGAGCACTTATTTTATAAAGTCATTATTTTCTTGGAGAAGGCAATGGCAGTCCACTCCAGTACTCTTGCCTGGAAAATCCCATGGACGGAGGAGCCTGGTGGGCTGCAGTTCATGGGGTCGCGAAGAGTCGGACACGACTGAAGCTACTTAGCAGCAGCAGCAGCAGCATTATTTTCTGTCAGTGACATGTTGCCTTTTAATTAAAGATCAATGATAGAAATAGCTTGGAATCAAAAGTGGTAATAATTTCACTTTCTGAATTGGGTAGGTATTTAGTGTTATTTTTTAATTTTCAGAGAAACATTTATTTCTTTTGTAGCTCAGACCTAAAATCCTTTAGATTTTCAAATAGTTTTTGAATTGAAATTATCATGTATAACAGCCTAGCAGAGAACTTAAAGTGCAGAGTAATAAATATTTTTTTAAACCCATAAATGCTATGGATTATGCTAATTTAGCATGGACATGCTAACTTGAATTAAAGTATTTTTTTCTTTAAAAAAAAACTATATAAATGATACTGTGTTTTCTGTATTACCCCTTCCTCAGCTATTTTAACTTTTTGCCTTTCAATACTATCTTTGCCCTTATGCATAATTTTTCTCTCTTTTGAAAGAATCTGTGAGTTAATAAACTTTTATATTTGAATGTGTGATTAGCATGCTATGACTTTGAATTTTGGCATAGCTATTTATTGGCTATCATTGATTTATGATTTCTGTTAAAGAACAAAAAGGACTCTATACCTTTTAGTTTCCTTCTACAATAGACAAGCTATGAAAGGAGAATGTTAATCAGAAAGTATCAGTAATATGCAGTACTTGGGGCCAACGGACTTTAAAAGCTAGCTGTCATTTTGGTGTCTTTCCTATCAATCTGATTATGATTTTTTTGCACTTGTGAATTCTGTATAACACCTGTTTTTCTGAAAGAAGAAAATGTTTGACTTTCAGTGACAGGTGCAAATTATCTGCATCATTTTAAATTGAGTTGAGGTAAAATAGGGAAAAAATAATGCTTAGGAAATGACTAAATATGTACTTAGCATGAAATGTCCTTTGTCCAAGTCAAGTATGCAAATACTTATCGCCATATTCTTTATTCTGTGTTCAGGGCATAGTTCTGTTCAAGAACCATTTATTCACAGAAGCATCTTACCCTTATTTTTCATGAATACTGACTGTCAAATAGTTGGTTGTTTTATTTCATGTTTGTTGCATTGGTAAAAATAGAATATCAAGTTATCAATGCTTAAAGTAGAAATCCAGCAATTAGTTTTTTCTTCTTCCATAATAATTTCCTCCTTGCATCTATTACTTTTCTCTAAGTCTTTCCAAATGTTTCTGAATTGAGTTGCCTTTCTGTTTTACAACTTCTGTTTGCTTGCAGTAGCTTCTAGTGCCTTCTGCAGAATTCATAGTAAAGCATATAGTTTTCTACTCATTATGTTGATCTAACACCTTTTTTCATACAGGTTTCTGCAAAACTGGGGAAAAGGAAGGATGGGGAATTGAATTTAGCTTTAAGGCCTCCTTTCTTTCTCCTTCTAATGAATTGTTATTAATGAGTGAAATTAGATCAGTGATTTCTCAGAACAGTTTTGTTTTTCTTTTTTCTTGGATTAAAGGATGGAAGACTCAAAACAGGGGATCACATCTTGAAGATTGGCGGCACAAATGTGCAGGGAATGACGAGTGAGCAAGTTGCGCAAGTGCTGAGGAACTGTGGGAATTCTGTCAGGATGCTTGTTGCAAGAGACCCAGTTGGTGATATTTCCATAACCCCTCCTACTCCTGCAGCCTTGCCTGTTGCTTTGCCTGCTGTGGCCAGCAGGAGCCCTAGTTCTGTGAGTATACAAATTATTCTTTCGTCATAAATTCAGTCTGGCTGTGATACATTGCCGGATTAGAAATGCTTTCAGTTCCGAGTGCTGTGCGCATGTGGGTCATGCCTCAAGTGCTCAACAGTGAAGCACAGGGGAGCCCAACTTGGAGACACTAGACAAGTCTGATTTTCTTTTTTGTCATTTCTCAGGGTTAAGGTTTCAACTTCCCTGAGCCTCTACTACTCATCTGTACATTGGAGACTAATAATACCTGCCATTCCTATTTCATTAGATTGGTGAAGAAATATCCAGGTAGTGGAGGGGAAACTCTACATACTGGTCAATGTATGAGTATTATCATTGATAAGACCAAACTGGCCAAGGGCAATAGATTCTAATAATAATAACATTCTGATTACTAACAATTGTTATAGTTATATAATAATCACTATTATTATTCATTATCAAGCACCTAGATTTATCCAAGTCATCTGAATTCTTTGGAAGAATTCTGCAAGATAGGTCTTATCCATTCAATAGATAAGGAGATAGGAGTCCAAATAACTTATTAAAGGTCATACAGGGAGCAAGTTGCAAACTGGGATTTGAATTTAGATCTTTCTGGTCCCTTCTAAGTTTTTGTTTTTTGTTTCTTTCCTTCCAGTCTTACTGAGATATAATTGACATAGAGCACTTTATAAGTTTAAGATGTACAACATAGTGATTTAATTTACATACATCGTGAAGTAATCATCACACAGTAAGTTTAGTGAACATCCATTATCTCTATCTGTGTAGATACACAATTTAAAAAGTAGAAAAAAGTTTTTCTCTTGTGATGAGAACTCTGGATTTACTCTCAACTTTTATATATAATATATGATACTAATTATACTTGTCATGTTGTCCCTTACACCCCTAGTACTTATTTATCTTAAAACTGAGAGTTTGTAGCTTTTGACCACCTTAATCTGGCCTCCTCACCCTTCAATTCCACATTCTTTCCAACCATATCACAGGCTCTGAATCAGGAGATAATGAGGTAAAAGGAAAGAAAGAGTTTTTAAAAGGAGGAGCCAGGAAGAAGAGGAAAGAAAAGAGAAGTGATTATGGCAGAAGAGGGTGGGAAGCCACCTCTCATATTCATTTGAGGAACAATTTGATGTCTTCTGGGAAGGTTATCCCTAATGGAAACCACATGAGAAGAAGTTTTCTGTCAGAGATATTAGAATCTGTCAGAGGTAATAGAATTAGATATATAATTCTAATATCTCCGATAGATATTCTTTTGATTTCTTCTCCAAACTTGTTAGAACCATTTTCTTTTCCCTCCATTACTTTGCATCTCTGAAGACTTCTACTTTGTAATGAGGGACCAATGTAGCTGTTTGGTCAGTGAGAATTTGATGCAATCAGTTATTTACTTTTTATTGTTAAAAGTTTGAATTGAAAGCAAGGTGTTATATTTTTAGACACCTTGACGTTCAAGCTGGTTTTAGAAAAGGCAGAAGAACCAGAGATCAAATTGCCAACATCCGCTGGATTATTGAAAATGCAAGAGAGTTCCAGAAAAACATCTATTTCTGCATTATTGAGTGGGCCAAAGCCTTTGACTGTGTGAATCACAATAAACTGTGGAGAATTCTGAAAGAGATGGGAATACCAGACCACCTGACCTGCCTCTTGAGAAATCTATATGCAGGTCAGGAAGCAACAGTTAGAACTAGACATGGAACAACAGATTGGTTTCAAATCAGGAAAGGAGTACGTCAAGGCTGTATATTGTCACCCTGCTTATATAACTTATATGCAGAGTACATCTGGAGAAGGCAATGGCGGTCCACTCCAGTACTCTTGCCTGGAAAATCCCATGGATGGAGGAGCCTGGTAGGCTGCAGTCCATGGGGTCGCTAGGAGTCAGACACAACTGAGCGACTTCACTTGCGCTTTTCACCTTCATGCATTGGAGAAGGAAATGGCAACCCACTCCAGTGTTCTTGCCTGGAGAATCCCAGGGACGGGGGAACCTGGTGGGCTGCAGTCTATGGGGTCACACAGAGTCGGACATGACTGAAGCCACTTAGCAGCAGCAGCAGCAGCAGAGTGCATCATTTGAAACACTGGATGAAGCACAAGCTGGAATCAAGATTGCCGGGAGAAATATCAGTAACCTCAGATGTGCAGATGACACCAGCCTTATGGCAGAAGGTGAAGAACTAAAGAGCCTCTTGATGAAAGTGAAAGAGGAGAGTGAAAAAGTTGCCTTAAAGCTTTATATTCAGAAAACTAAGGTCATGACATCTGGTCCCATCACTTCATGGGAAATAGATGGGGAAACAATGGAAACAGTGACAGACTTTATTTTTCTGGGCTCCAAAATCACTGCAGATGGTGATTGTAGCCATGAAATTAAAAGACGCTTACTCCTTGGAAGGAAAGTTATGACCAACCTAGACAGCATATTCAAAAGCAGAGACATTACTTTGCCATCAAAGGTCCATCTAGTCAAGGCAATGGCTTTTCCAATAGTCATGTATGGATGTGAGAGTTGGACTATAAAGAAAGCTGAGCGCCAAAGAATTGATGCTTTTGAACTGTGGTGTTGGAGAAGACTCTTGAGAGTCCCTTGGACTGCAAGGAGATCAAACCAGTTTATCCTCAAGGAAATCAGTCCTGAATATTCATTGGAAGGACTGAGGCTGAAGCTGAAACTCCAATACTTTGGCCATCTGATGTGAAGAACTGACTCATTGGAAAAGACCCTGATGCTAGGAAAGATTGAAGGCGGGAGTAGAAGGGTACAACAGAGGATGAAATGGTTGGATGGCATGACCGACTCAATGGACATGAGTTTGAGTAAACTCTGGATGTTGGTGATGGACAGGGAGGCCAGTTGTGTTGCAGTCCATGGAGTCCCAAAGAGTCGGACACGATTGAGTGACTGAACCGAACTGCTTTTTAAAGAAAATTTTTAATTAGAAGACAAATAATGATAAGTTTTAGGTTAACATTTTTGGCTCATGATAATTATTAAAATAATTAGTCTTCCATTTGTTTCTTTTTCTTTACATTAAATTCTTTCAGATACAAATTTATGGTGAGTTTTTTCCTAAGTGGTTGTATCAGTTTTTATCGTTGTGTGACAAATTGTCACAAACTTAGTGGCCTGAAGCAATACCCATGGTTGGTCCACATTTCTATAGGTCAGAAGTCTTGGTGAACTCGGCTGGGTTCTGCTTAGATTCTTACGAAAGCTAAATCAAGGTATTGGCCTGGCTGGGCTCTTAGCTAGATATTCTAGGGACAGTTCATTTCCAAACTCTGTCATATTGTTGGTGGAATATAGTTTCTTACAGCCGTAGTACCAAAGTCTCTCTTTACTGGCTATCAGCGGAGGATGTCTTTCAGCTCTTTAAGGCCCCTTGTATTCCTTCTCACATGACACCTCCTTCTTCGAACCACAGGTTCAGTCCTTATGCTTCACATCTTTTTCACAACCCTTTCTAGCATCAGTAGGAGAAAACTCTCTGCTTTTGAAGGATGCCTGCTTAGGTTAGGCTCACCTGGATAATTTCCCTTTTTCATGACATAAACACAGGAATGGCATCAGGGATCAAAAGTTGTGGGGACAGTCTTCTAATTTTGTGTACCACAGGTGCTCAGAAAATACTTGACAAACCATTTACAAATTGCCTTTATATATACAGTTATGTAACTAAACATTATAAATAATAAGATTATTTTTCTTTTCAGGACAATTCTACTCTTTTTGAAACTTATGATGTTGAACTCATTAAAAAAGATGGACAAAGTCTTGGGATTAGAATTGTTGGTTATGTTGGAACATCTCAGACAGGTAAAATGAATCATCTCTGTTTTATATTTGGAAATAATTGTAAAGGATGTTAAAGTTTCTAGACAATAAAATTAAATATCTGCAGATTTTAATTTAAACATTGAACAATAAAACCACGAATCTGTAATAGCAACTAGTTACAAAAGATGATTAGAGAATCACAGTTTTATCTCAGTAGTTTTATAGCTGGCTCAATAGTCATTAACAAAAGAATTTAATTATCCAACACAATGTATAATGTTTGAATTATACCTCTCTTGTTTCTAAGATATATATTTTGAATATTGTCAATGTTACATATTATGGCATTTTATATGTGATAAAGTAAAATGATTACTGTGTGTATTTCATATTGTGAATGTCAGAAAGTATTACTATTATGTTTAATCATCAAAAGAAGACAAAATGAACACTTTAATTAGAATTATTTTTCTTTATATAAAGGGAATACTTGTAAGAGTAAGTGCATGCAAGAATAAGTGCCCAAGTATCTCTGAATAATACTCCTTGAACCCCTTCATGCAAAGCTCTGGTAACTTTCACTGTAACCGTTATCCTGTTATGATAAGAAATAACTGTAAAAAGGAAAAATAAATCTTTTTCACAAATATTTGCTTGTAAGATGAAAAGTTAGAGTTATGAAATGTTCTAGTGTTTCATATATACGGAATTTAGAAAGATGGTAACGATGGCCCTATATGCAGGGCAGAAGAAGAGACGCAGAAGTACAGAACAGACTTTTGAACTCTGTGGGAGAAGGTGAGGGTGGGATGTTTCAAAAGAACAGCATGTATATTATCTGTGGTGAAACAGACCACCAGCCCAGGTGGGAGGCATGAGTCAAGTGCTCGGGCCTGTTGGGCTGGGAAGATCCAGAGGAATCGGGTGGAGAGGGAGGTGGGATGGGAGACCGGGATGGGGAATACGTGTAACTCTATGGCTGATTTACATCAATGTATGACAAAACCCACTGAAAAAGAAAAAAAAAAATAATCAAAAAAAAAAAAAAAGAAAAAAAAAAATCCAAAAAAAAAAAAAAAAAGAAATGTTCTAGTGTTTTAAAAATTGCAAGGTTAGAGAGTTAATTTTTTAAAGTTATTATTTTGCATTTTGCAGCAGGTGGGAAAGATTATAAGTGCTAATATATTCAGAGTCCTGAATGAAATTCATGTCAGACCACCTCGTGCTATTTTAGCCTAATGAAATAGCTGCTTTTAGACCTGTAGATTTTTCTGAGTGCCACCATTTTTAGGTTTATAATTTAAATGAGTTCTAAAAGAGCTAAGTATGGATTATATAATAATGTTGCCCAAAAAACCCTGTATTGAGTAGCTCTTAATATGCTGTCCAGTTAGAGAAATCATGGCTAAGTTCCTAAACTTGTGGTTTAGGAAGCTTTATTGCATTAAGTTTTCAAGTTGTAAACCTAGCAATATACTTACGGAGTAAAATGAAGTGAGTAGCTGATAGATAATTGAGAAAAATTGATGTTTATGTTACCAAATGAAGAAAAGAAACATTTTACTTTACCCTAAAAAGAAGCTTTTGGGACTTGAGCAGGGACTGGAGAAGTAGCATTGAATCCAAAAACTAGAATATTCTATAACTCAGTATGCTTTTTAATGTGCAGTCTTTCAAAATAATTTTTGCTTTATTCTTTGGAACTTTTGAGCAGTTGGTTTGTCTCATTTCAGAGGCAGTAGAAAAATGAATATAAGAAATGTCTGTTTAGGGAGACAAATGTGTAAATAACTCTCAGTTGTTTGAGGATAAATGAAATATATGTTTTAGCAGAGATACAAATAAACTCATCATATGGCAAATGAAAAACTCATTCTGACAGAGGGAAATGGAGAATTCACAAAGAAGGAGATATGTGTACTAAACATGGTAAGGGAGAAGGATTTTGATAGAGGGAATGAGATCAACAGGAAGAAAAAAAATGAGAAAAGGGATACAATCGTGAAAATACTTGGAGCTTTGGTGGAACATCATGAGTCTCGTGTGTCTAGACTTCTGTCTTATTGGAGCGGATGGTAGTTGGACGTCGAAGTAAAAAAAAAAAAGTTTGGGGCAAATTATGGAAGTCCCTGAATGTGATTCTATCAGATTTGCATTTTATTACGTAGGCTGTAGGAATCCATTGGTGTTTATATTCCCTCTATAGGCAATATTTTAAGTTCATATGAAATTAAGTTGAAAGTATAAAATCATCTAGAGCTATGGTCTTTCTTTTTCTAGCTTCTCTTCCAACCCCTTTCCATAGGCATGTATACTTTTTATATAGTTGTAATTTTTATATATATATATATATATATATATATATATATATAAAATGAGATCTAAAGATAGATGGATAGAAAGATAGATAGAAGCTAATGTGAGTAGTCAACTAAATATAGGCAGGAAGAGCTACTAGGACCCTCTTGTCTTCATGCTGGTAAGTAATGATGAAGGCTTATGCCAGGTCACCAGTGAGAAGGGAGAAAGACTAAGAGAAGGTAAGACTTAATCTGAGCTCTCCTAAATTCCAGCTGATGTTGGAGTGCATTTCATCAAGGTTCCATTACTGATTATTTTTCCAAAAATAGGTATCAGTCAAATCATTTCAAATTCGAGTCACTTGTGATGGTGACAGTTTGAAATAATCCATCAGTTTCTCTGCTTGTGTTCAGAACAGCATTTATCAAGCCTCCAGTGAGCCCCTTTAGCTAATTAACCTCTTGATATGAATTTTGCAATCAAGGCCTAATTAGAGCTTTTTTCCATATGTTTTGTGCATCTTAGGAGAAGCTTCAGGGATTTATGTGAAAAGCATAATACCTGGCAGTGCTGCATATCACAATGGTCAGATTCAAGTGAATGACCAGATAGTTGCTGTAAGTAACTGCCCTCTGTTATGGGATTGAATCAAGTTGAGGGAGGGGGGAGTTATCATTATTATAATATATATGCAATGGAAATGGCTTAATATAGTTTTATAATGTTTTAAAAAATTAAGTTTGTACAGTGGAATCTTATCAATTTGGACTCTCATGGTCCTTAACTTTTTTAATTAAAAACTTTTAAAAAATTTAAGTATAAGGTGATTTGCAGTGTTGTGCCAATCTCTGCTGTATAGCAAAGTGACTCAGTTTTACACATATATACTTTCTTTTTTAATATTTTTTTCCATTATGGTTTATCCCATGAAATTGGATATTGTTTTCTATATTATACAGTAGTTATTTATACCTTCTAATTTTTTTTAACTGCCTGTGAAGAAAGGAGTCATTAATGGTTTTGGTTGAAAAAAAGTACTATATACATATGTATGTTATATAATATGCATACACATATATTTGAAAGATGCTCTAACATTCTCCTAGAAAACACTTTTCAAGCACCTCTTTGTGTTCTTTAAATTCATCAATTTTATATGCAATTAATAGGCCATTTATCTCTTTGTGAAAGTAGTTTTTCTATTTACAGTGATTTTTTAAAAAAATCATTTTTGATTGAAGGATAATTGCTTTAGAATATTATGTTGGTTTCTGCCATACACATGAATCAGCCATAGGTCATTCTTGCATAGTAATTTTGAGTATATACAGAATTGAGATATTCTATGTGTTTGAGAATATAGTCATTGCCTTTCATCAATTGAGATTGGTATTTCCTCCATTTAGTAGAAATTAGTTTATTTACAGTTTATTTTCATAATAATTTTGAAGCAGGTACACACACATTTAATTTAGTGATTCAATCAGAAACAAATGTTGGTATAATTTGAATGTTTGTCCTTCAAGTCCATCTAAGGAAGCCCCTTTCATGACCCTTGGCTTTCCAGTATTGGCTTGGGAAATGTTGCTGGAATTGACCATTTGGAGACTGGTGATAAAACTTTGGAGAAAATATTAGAGAAAAAGTTAAGCAGTGGTTTGACTAGCATGAACAAGATTGAGTGAGGAGGCCTCCTAGTTCTGTTGGACTTAAGAGTGTGATTCCCTGGACCCAGCAAAGGAATGAAGTTTCCAGAGCCCTGAAGACAAAATATGGACTCATTTTCCACTCTACCTTCATTGGCTGAGCAGCTGCTAAGAACAAAGATTGCATCTCCTGATTCCTGGCAAGCAAATGCAACTTTGCCCCACAGATTGACTGCTTCTCTGAGGTGCCCACCTGTACATCTGGGGAGAAACTTCAGGAACAAGGTGAGGAGCAGCAGTCCTTCAATGAGACTGGTGAGATTCCAGGAAAAAATTCTGTCATGAAGGAGGCAGTGGGTCAGGTAGAGGAAGTGGCTGTTAAGATGACTAGGAAACTGGAGAGACAGAAGAAATGCTTGAAGAAGGAAAAGAGAGGGCCGGCTACAGTTGCCCTGGCATCTTTAGAGAGCAGTATTATCCCCCAGGAGTGTGAGGAGGCAAGAGAAAGACCCAAAAAGAAGAAAAACGAAGAGCACCAGGAGGCTCTCAGAAGAATGGGATGGAAGACCCATCTGTCTCCTTCTCCAAACCCAAGAAGAAGAAATCTTTTTTCCAAGGAGGAGCTGGTTCGTAGTGATCTTGAAGAAACAGCTGGCAGTAGAAGTCTTTCCAAGAGGAAGAAAACTTTCACCAAATAAGAACCAGTTAGTGACCCCAAAGAGTCAGGAAACAAGAGAGTCCCAAGGAAAAGAAATTGTCTTCCAAGGAGGAACCATTCAGCAGTGGACCTGAAGAGGTTACTGCCAGCAAGAGCAGTGACTCCAAGCAAAAGCAAAAGCTCAGAAAGATCCCCCAGGAAAATCAGAATGGACATCTCCCTAGTGGGGCAAAACTTGCAGAGATATTTCACAACCCATTGTCTAGAGCCCAGTAAAAACAAAAACATAACAAACCCCTTCCAAAACAAAAAGAATGTATGACTGGACTTGACTGAGATTAGTAAATGCCTTCTTTCACATGCTTTTTCAAAATACTGAAAAACCTAACGGAGGGAGATTAGTTCCTTCTGGAAAATGTCACACAGTGTTATATGGTACAAGGATGAAGTATTGGATGGTCTCTTCAATTTTAGTGATAATGGCTTCTATTAATACATCTTGAGAGCTGTGTATAAAAATTGACCACATTTTATGGCACTTTGAATGTTGAATAGCATCAGAGACTAAGATCTATTGCCTCTTTCAGGTTTCAGTTTGCTTTCTAGTTTCTCAGGAAGTTTGTCAGCATGTTTTACTACTAAATTTGCATTCAAAAGAAGCTAACTTGAAACCTCCGTTTAATGTATCTCTTAATGTTGTAGGTTGACGGTGTGAATATTCAGGGTTTTGCCAACCAGGATGTTGTTGAAGTGTTACGAAATGCAGGACAAGTGGTACACCTAACCCTAGTTCGAAGGAAAACATCCTTGTCTGCTTCTTTATGTGAAGGGCCCTCAGACAGAGGTAATTAATTCCACTGTCCCTCCTCCAACCTTGTAGTCTGGGTTTAGAAGAATAACTCAATTATGGATATTCTGTAAGTCTGGGAAGGAAAAACTGCCTACCTTGTGTAACCCAGTATGGAGAAGTGAATCAGCTCATTTATGCATTGAAGAAGAGTTTCCTTTGCCTATTATCGTGTGCCAGTCCAAATGTTAGAATGTGAACCCTGAAATGCATTAATCTCTGACAGCGTCTCTAAATGGAGATGGAAATCATTTTCCCCAAAAGCTTCCAAATTTCATTTATTACTTGCATTTGAATAGTCAAGCTTTGCCAACCTTTGTTTCAGAGACTCTCATTTGTCTAATGCTTTGACATTTTGCAGACTTCAGGTTTCATATTACTTCTAATATTTGATTCTAATATTTCTTGATTTACTCTGTGAACTATAGCAAGAGAAAATAAAACATGGATTTCTGTCAAGGACATTTTGATTTATAAAATGACACTGTTATTTTGATTATAAGAATAGTAGATTTGGAGAAGGAAATGGCAACCCACTCCAGTATTCTTGCCTGGAAAAGTCTGTGGACAGAGGAGCCTGGTGAGCTGCAGTCCATGGGATTACATGACTGAGCATGTGTGCACGAGGGTGGAGGAAGATGGGTTGGTAGCAATAAAGTGGTAGAACTAAAAAAGAAAAAAAGAATCGTAGATTTATGGAACAAATATGAAATTCTATGCTTGCCAACTTTTAATTGTCAACTTACAGATAGATTAACAAATTTGGTAATTATAGGAACATATACAATTTAAGTTGAATGACTACTTACATAACTAGTGAAATAGTTAAATTTGAATTTGTCAGAAGTTGAGTACATTTTTTTTCTCATTCTCTGAAGATGTATTATTATATCCTGGAAACTTTTGCTTTCAACTGATATTGAATTATATTGATATTTACATTGGAATTTTTAAAGTTTTATATGATAGTGGAAATTTTGCTGCTGAAAGATAGATGCCCTGTCAACTGCACTGTGTGTGTGAAATTTAGAATTGGTTAAATAATACAAATTGTACATATGCTATATTGACCTTAAAAGGTTTGCATAAATATTTATACCAATATAATAGTTTTGAGCAGCTCTGATAGAACCCTTGGCTTTAGTCTGCTGTATCAAATGAACTGTGTCATCTATGAATCAGCAATCCTTTACTGGGCATGGCTACATTTTAAATTTACATTGGGATAGGTTTTGACCCTAAATCTGCACTTCTTCCATGGTTTGGGTGTCCTTCCTATGTGTTTCATGCCCTTTAGTGCCCTTTGAAGAGCACTTTGCTGGAGCATTTATCATACTACATCGTGGTCACCTGTTTTGTGTTCGGCCACTGTAATGTGGGGGAGTGGTTCTGTCTCTATCCACTGTCCCGTCTAACACATCTCTGTGTGCCTTCTTTATAGGTAGCAGTTAAGTCTATTTTACTGAAACGGACTGCACGGCTCTAGCTCTTGAGTGATACCTTCCCCTGGCATTCAAAAATCTTACCTTTTCTCCTCTGAACTCTTTTTATTTGCATACCTTGGGCATACTTATTTGTATATCAGTTTGCATACGATTTGTAACACACAAACAGTCGTGGATTGCTTTGTACTGTGTACCCTGCCTACTGTGGAACTCTTCTCCCCAGGCTACATCGGCAGCGTCTGGCTGGCATTTGTTTTACTGGCACTGGGCTGTACAATTAGTGTGTGTTAAAAGATGAATGTTCTAAAAATCCTATGGGACTCCCTTGGTGGCGCAGTGGTTAGGAATCTGCTTGCCAATACAGGAGATACAGGTTCGATCCTTGGACCAGGAAGATTCCACATGCTGTGGAGCAGCTAAGCCCATGTGCCCTGGAGCCACGCTCTGCAATGACTGAGCCCACATGCTAAAATGACTGAAGCCCGAGTGCCTAGGGCCTGTGCTCCTCAACAAGAGAAGCTACCACAATGTACCACAATGAAGAGTAGCCCCTGTTCATCACAACTAGAGAAAGCCTGCATGCAGCAACAAAGATCCAGTGCAACAAAATAAATAAATAAATAAAATTTTTTTAAAAAGTGTGGTTTAAAATGTCATATTAAGATCTTAAGGTCATATTAAGTTTCATATAGAAACTTTTAACTTATTTTTTTAACTTTTTATTGTAAAAATGTTTGAACACACAGGAAAATTGAAAAATGATATGAAAAATAACTGCAGAATCCATCATTTAGATTTTAGCAGTTAACTTAGCCATGTTTGCTTTATCTATTTAGCTTTCTTTGAATCACTTAAGGGTGAGTTGTAGATATCATCAGTCCTACATACTTCAGGTTACAGCTTCTAAAAATAGCCATGATATCATTATCCAGAGAAAATTAATAGTAATTACCTAATATCAAACACCTAACACATAGTTAAATTTTCCAAATTGCTCCCAAACGTTTTTTGTAACTCCTTTTTCCACTTCCCTTACTCCTCTTGAAAACCTCATAAAATCAAGATCATTGATTTTTATGCATTTTACTCATTGCATGTATCATACTTTTTTTTTTTTTAATATAGAAGAATCCCTTGTCCCTGCCTCCATAGCATAGACTTTTTGGAGGGATTTGCCCATTTGTCACTGGAATACTACTTTCAGAATTTGATTGTTTCCTTGTGGTGTCATTTAACTTGTTACTCTATCCCCCATGTTTCTTGTGAGTTGGGAGCTAGAGCTTAAGCCTTAGATTCAAGTTCATTTTTTTTTGTTCTTATGATTTATTTACTTGTTTAGTTTTTTGGCTGTGCTGGGTCTCCACTGTTGCACGCGGGCTTTCTCTAGTTGCAGTGAGCAGGGGCTACTGTTTGTTGCAGTGTGCGGACTTCTCAAAGTGGTGGCTTCTCTTGTTGTGGAGCACGGGCTCTAGGTGCAAGGACTGCAGTAGTTGTACCACATGGGTTCAAGTAGTTTTAGATTGCCAGCTCTAGAGTACTGTATCAGTAGTTGTGACACATGGGCTTAGTTGCTCTGCTGAATGTGGAATCTTCCCAGACAAGGGATCAAACCAGCGTCCCTTGCATTGCAAGGCAGATTTGTAACCACTGGACCACTAGGGAAGCCCGAGTTCAATATTTTTGATAGGAATACTTTTTAAGTCACTTGTGGCTATTTATGCATTCAGGTCAATCAGTATGCAGGTTAAGAAGCAACAGTTAGAACTGGACGTGGAACAACAGACTGATTCCAAATCAGGAAGGGAGTATGTCAAGGTCGTACATTGTCACCCTGTTTATTTAACTTGTATGTAGAGTACATCATGCGAAATGCCAGGCTGGATGTAGCACAAGCCGGAATCAAGATTTCCGGGAGAAATATCAATAACTTCAGATATGCAGATGACACCACCCTTATGGCAGAAAGCGAAGAAGAACTAAAGGGCCTCTTGATGAAAGTGAAAGAGGAGAGTGAAAAAGTTGACTTAAAGGTCAACATTCAGAAAAGAGACATGATCATGGCTTCCGGTCTCATCATTTCATGGCAAATAGATGGGGAAACAATGGAAACAGTGAGAGACTTTTTTGGGGGGGCTCCAAAATCACTGCAGATGGTGACTGCAGCCATGAAATTAAAAGATGCCTGCTCCTTGAAAGAAAAGCTATGACCAACCTAGACAACATACTAAAATGCAGAGACATTACTTTGCCAACAAAGGTCCATCTAGTTAAAGCTATGGTTTTTCCAGTAGTCATGTATGAATGTGAGAGTTGGACTCTAAAGCAAGCTGAGCACCATAGAATTGATGCTTTTGAACTGTGGTGTTGGAGAAGACTTGAGAGTCCCTCGAACTGCAAGGAGATCCAACCAATCCATCCTAAAGGAAAACAGTTATGAATATTCATTGGAAGGACCGATGTTGAAGCTGAAGCTCCAGTAGTTTGGCCACCTGATGCAAAGAGCTGACTCATTAGAAAAGACCCTGATGCTGGGAAAGATTGAGGGCAGGAGGAGAAGGGGACGACAGAGGATGAGATGGTTGAATGGCATCACCGACTCGATGGACATGAGTTTGCACAAGCTCCGAGAGTTGGTAATGGACAGGAAAGCCTGTCCAACTCCAGGGAAGAGTTGGACATGACTGAGCAACTGAACTGACTGACTGAACTGTGGTTATTTAAAAATAAGCTAAAATGGTTTTGGCGGGCTTTAGTCCATGTGGTCACAAAGAGACATGACCATGTGAATAACACAACAAAATGGTTCTTGTACAACCTGTCCTGTGTTTGAAGTGAAGTCGCTCAGTTGTGTTCGACTCTTTGCGACCCCATCTACTGTAGCCTACCAGAATCCTCAGTCCATGGGATTTTCCAGGCAAGAGTACTGGAGTGGGTTGCCATTTAAAGAGAGACTAATTGACATGCTTGAGATTGAAAGCTTACCTTGCTCAGTATAGCTAAAAGAAAAACCTTTGCAACCAGGGGAATTTTCTCCCTTTTCCTTCTCATTCCCAAGCTTACTTATATACAGTCATTTGTTAAACTCATGATAACATCATGCCAGAACCAAGGATTGCCCAAAACAATGGAACTGGCTTCTGCTTATCTTGCTCCATGCCCGCCATAGTAGTGAGAACTATGGCCCCCAGAGTTCTCCTCCTCCCGCACTCCCCAAGGCTGTATTGTCATCCTGCTTCATCATAGACTTTACCTAGCTTTTTTCTTTTTGTTGCCTAGTTCCTTGGTGTTCACTTGTTGTTCTGTTGCTCAGTCATGTCCTACTCTTTGCAACCCCATGGACTGCAGCATGCAAGCTTCCATGTCCTTCACCATCTCCTAGAGTTTGCTCAAACTCATATCCATTGAGTCAGTGATGCCATCCAACCATCTCATCCCCTGTTGTCCCCTTCTCCTCCTGCCTTCAATCTTTCCTAGCCTCAGGGTCTTTTCTAATGAGTTGGCTCTTTGCATCAGGTGGCCTAATTCCTTCTTCTTTTCAATACTAACTACAAGTGTGTTTTCTAAAGAATTGAGCCATTATCACAAATGGCATTTTAAATAAAGGAATAAAATGTGTAAGTTACCTGAGATGTTTGTAATAAGGTTGTGAAATGAAAGAACAGAAGTGAAATAAGCTTATTTAAATATGATCTTCATCTGATAGTGATTCAAGTTAACAATTTCTATTTTAGGAACTGTGGTAGAACCACCAAAAACACCAGCCCTGTTTCTGACTGGAGCAGTGGAAACGGAAACTAATTTGGATGAAGAGGAGAAAACTGAAGAAAGAATGGAGGATCTAAAAAATGACAACACGCAAGCCTTAGAAAAACTAGGTAAGCACAAAGCATTCAATTCAAAGCAGTCAAAGTAATTTGACTTTATCATTTGTTAACCATTTTCTCTCTATAAGTTAACATAATGTGAAGACTTTTAGAGATCATTTTGAAGATATAAAATAAGATATTCTTAATATTAGCATCTTAACACTTACAGCAGTTGAGAATAAGCATATTTTTGTTTAATCACTGTTTAATTATGTTGATTTTGAATACATTTTTATTAGTAATTACATCAGCATTTTTAATTACTATATACTTTAGCTTGTGTATTAACATTGATATAGCTATCTGTATACATATAGTAATATTTCCTTTTCACCATAACAATAGTGTATACATTTTTATATATTTCACCAAATTTCTAGGTTGCTATGTATTTATTGTTTAATTTTCTTTTTAATTGATAAGTACCTGTACCTTTGGGCTTTGTTGTATGTTTCCTTTGCTACTCTAGTTGACTCGACTCTGCAAGCATTTTCAGTCACAATCTCACACAGTTCCCTGTACAGAAGCATTCAGGAAAGACTTGCCAGTTGAATGAAATAGAATGCTTAAACTTCATCCGCATCCAGAGACACTTTGACTTTTTTTTTTTTTTTTTTTAAATATTATTTTATTAGTTGGAGGCCAATCACTTTACAACATTTCAGTGGGTTTTGTCATACATTGACATGAATCAGCCATATAGTTACACGTATTCCCCATCCCGATCCCCCCTCCCACCTCCCTCCCCACCCGACTCCTCAGGGTCCTCCCAGTGCACCAGGCCCGAGCACCTGACTCATGTATCCCACCTGGGCTGGTGGTCCGTTTCACCATAGATAATATACATGCTGTTCTTTCAAAACATCCCACCCTCACGTTCTCCCCCAGAGTTCAAAAGTCTGTTCTGTACTTCTGTGTCTCTTTTTCTGTTTTGCATATAGGGTTATCGCCACCATCTATCTAAATTCCGTATATATGTGTTAGTATACTGTAATGTTCTTTATCTTTCTGGCTTACTTCACTCTGTATAATGGGCTCCAGTTTCATCCATCTCATTAGAACTGATTCAAATGAATTCTTTTTAACGGCTGAGTAGTATTCCATGGTGTATATGTGCCACAGCTTCCTTATCCATTCATCTGTTGATGGGCATCTGGGTTGCTTCCATGTCCTGGCTATTATAAACAGTGCTGCGATGAACATTGGGGTGCACGTGTCTCTTTCAGATCTGGATCCCTCAGTGTGTATGCCTAGAAGTGGTATTGCTGGGTCATATGGCAGTTCTATTTCCAGTTTTTTAAGAAATCTCCACACTGTTTTCCATAGTGGCTGTACTAGTTTGCATTCCCACCAACAGTGTAAGAGGGTTCCCTTTTCTCCACACCCTCTCCAGCATTTATTGCTTGTAGACTTTTGGATAGCAGCCATCCTGACTGGCGTGTAATGGTACCTCATTGTGGTTTTGATTTGCATTTCTCTGATGATGAGTGATGTTGAGCATCTTTTCATGTGTTTGTTAGCCATCTGTATGTCTTCTTTGGAGAAATGTCTGTTTAGTTCTTTGGCCCATTTTTTGATTGGGTCGTTTATTTTTCTGGAATTGAGCTTCAGGAGTTGCTTGTATATTTTTGAGATTAATCCTTTGCCTGTTTCCTCATTTGTTATTATTTTCTCCCAATCTGAGGGCTGTCTTTTCACCTTACTTACAGTTTCCTTTGTTGTGCAAAAGCTTTTAATTTTCATTAGGTCCCATTTGTTTATTTTTGCTTTTATTTCCAATATTCTGGGAGGTGGGTCATAGAAGATCTTGCTGTGATTTATGTCGGAGAGTGTTTTGCCTATGTTCTTCTCTAGGAGTTTTATAGTTTCTGGTCTTACATTTAGATCTTTAATCCATTTTGAGTTTATTTTTGTGTATGGTGTTAGAAAGTGTTCTAGTTTCATTCTTTTACAAGTGGTTGACCAGTTTTCCCAGCACCACTTGTTAAAGAGATTGTCTTTTTTCCATTGTATATCCTTGCCTCCTTTGTCAAAGATGAGGTGTCCATATGTTCGTGGATTTATCTCTGGGCTTTCTATTCTATTCCATTGATCTATATTTCTGTCTTTGTGCCAGTACCATACTGTCTTGATGACTGTGGCTTTGTAGTAGAGTCTGAAGTCAGGCAGGTTGATTCCTCCAGTTCCATTCTTCTTTCTCAAGAAAATGGACAACTTGGATGAAATGGACAAATTCTTAGAAAAGTATAACTTTCCAAAACTGGACCAGGAAGAAATAGAAGATCTTAACAGAGTCATCACAAGCAAGGAAATCGAAACTGTAATCAGAAATCTTCCAGCAAACAAAAGCCCAGGACCAGATGGCTTCACAGCTGAATTCTACCAAAAATTTAGAGAAGAGCTAACACCTATCTTACTCAAACTCTTCCAGAAAATTGCAGAAGAAGGTAAACTTCCAAACTCATTCTATGAGGCCACCATCACCCTAATTCCAAAACCAGACAAAGATGCCACAAAAAAAGAAAACTACAGGCCAATATCACTGATGAACATAGATGCAAAAATCCTTAACAAAATTCTAGCAAACAGAATCCAACAACATATTAAAAAAATCATACACCATGACCAAGTGGGCTTTATCCCAGGAATGCAAGGATTCTTTAATATCCGCAAATCAATCAACGTAATACACCACATTAACAAATTGAAAGATAAAAACCATATGATTATCTCAATAGATGCAGAGAAAGCCTTTGACAAAATTCAACACTCATTTATGATTAAAACTCTCCAGAAAGCAGGAATAGAAGGAACATACCTCAACATAATAAAAGCTATATATGACAAACCCACAGCAAGCATCACCCTCAATGGTGAAAAATTGAAAGCATTTCCTCTGAAATCAGGAACAAGACAAGGATGCCCACTCTCACCACTACTATTGACTTTTGACTTTGATTGTCTTCTGTCAGGAAAGAAGGGCCTGAAGGAAGGAGTAAACACTTCAAATTTTAAAACTTCATATTGTTTGGAAATTTAGGTTGTTCTTTTTGATCCAAGTAAATTGCAGTTAATTTTTGCTATTTAAATTCATGTGAGCCCAGATAGGTGTACCGTGAATTATCAAGTGAAAATCAAATACTTTCTAAAGTTAGAAATATGGGTTTTCCTGATGGTCCAGTAGTTGACTGTGCTTTCAGTGCGTGTGGCACAGGTGTGATCCCTGGTCAGTGAGCGAAGATGTCGCATGCCATGAGGCTCAGCCTAAAAGGAAAAAACACTGTAAAAAAAAAAATAATAATAATAAAGTGAGAAGTATTTTTAGAAATATCTGCTCAAAGGATCAACCTCACTTCTTTTTTTTTTTTTCGTGAGTGTATATAATTTCAGTTAGAGAGTTAGACCAAATTCTTCTTTGGTCTAAAAAACTGCTTTGAAGTTAACTCCTTTTGCTGTAAGGGCAGACCCATTTTCCCTCTTCCCTTCTAGTTTCTTTGGTTGACCTAATAATTAAATTAACATAAGATAGAGTAACACAGGAGAAACACAAGTTTTCTATGTGTAGGAGTCCCATAAAAATGTGAGCCCTCAAGGGCAAGTTGGGCAATTGAGGCTTCTGTGCTATCCTGAGCTAAGGAATGGGGTAGGGGCCTGGGCCTTCCAATGGGAGGAGTAATTTACAGGATGATAAGAAGAGCAGACATTTGAAAATTAGAAGTTTGCCCTGCTGTGCAGACAGGTTTTTCAGATTAAAAACCTGTCTCTGGTGTGATACATACAATGAAATACTGTGTGCTTATTGCTGAGTCAAGCCTGACTCTGCGATGCCATGGCTGTATCCCGCCAGGTTCCTGTCCTTGGAATTCTCCAGGCACGTGTACTGTAGTAGGTAGCCATTCCCTTCTCCATGGGATCTTCCTAAGCCAGGGATCGAACCCTGGTCTCCTGTGTTTCAGGTGGATTCTTTCCCATCTGAGCCACCAGAGAAGCCCACAGTAGAATATTACTCAGCCATTAAAAAGAATTAAATAATGCTATTTGCAGCAATGTGGATGGACCTACAGAGTGTCCTATTGAGTGAAGTAAGTCAGACAGAGAAGCAGAGATATCATATGACATCCATTATATATGGAACCTAAAAAGAAATGATACAAGTCAACTTACAAAACAGAAACAGATTCACAGACTTTGAGAATGAGCTTATGGTTGTGAGGATGGGGCTGGGGGGAAGGTTGAGGGGAAGGGATAGTTAGGGAGTTTGGGGTGGATATGTACACACTGCTATATTTAAAATGGATAACCAACAAGGACCTACTGAATATAGTACATGGAACTCTGATCAGTGTTATGTGGCAGCCTGGATGGGAAGGGAGTTTGGAAGAGGATGTGTGACTGAGTGAATTCTCTCTTCCCCTGAAACTGTCACAGCTTTGTTAATTGGCTACGTGCTTAGTGTGTGCTTCGTCACTCAGTCATGTCCAACTCTTTTTGACCCCGTGGACAGTAGCCCACCAGGCTCCTCTGAAATTTTCCAGGCAAGAGTACTGGGGTGGGTTGCCATTCCCTACCCCATAATCAACTATACCCCAATATAAAATAGACGTTTTAAAAAAAACAAACTCTAGGGGGGTCTGGTCATACAGGGCAGCCTCCACAGTATTGTGAAAAAAAAAGTTGTCTCTGGTTATAGCTCTCTTTCTGGTACAGGTTCCCTAGCTAAATTCCTTTAGGTAGTTAAGGGAGGGATGAACGTTTTTCCTGAGTCTGCTGGATCTTGGCTGCCTTTAGCTTGAAACAATCCACATTCCAAGGTGGCAATAGTTGGCATATTCTTTGTTGCCAATGAAATAATTGTGTCAGATCATCTTAATATTAATTTTTTGTGTGTGATCATTTTGTGTTGCCTAGAATTTATTGAGTTGCTGAAAGTAATCTCTTTCCTCTGGTACATAGGCCTCTGTTCTCTGACTTAAAACTCAGGACTATGATTTCATTGTATGACTGAGGTAAAAATAAACTTAAAAGAATTGTAGGTGAAATAAACATCTTATACATGTGTATAAAATTTCTTTAGATATCATGTTTTTAAGCTTACAAGTCAACCAACGCATTACAAGTTTTCTTTAAATTAGCCTACCACATAAGAAACTGGTGTCTGTGAGAAATTTAATAGAACTCTTAATGCAATTTCTTACGGAAATGTTAATAGAGTAGGCACAAAGGTGCTGAACCCACATGAAGGACATTTTGTTTTTAATAGAATCTTTAGTTAGTTATCCTCGAAATGTAATCTAGCACATCAGTTAATGCAGTTACTTTGTGGATATGCGTTTGTAAATCTAGTAATATAAGTTCTTTAGTGTTCATTAGTCTTAGTCTCTGATTTTTGAGGTTAGTCTGTTTTACTTAATGATTTGCACTATGTAATTAAGCATTATATGCATCTGAGATTAGATGTCTGCTGAAGGCTTGAAAAAGCTGATCTTGCAAGTTACGTTTGATTTTAGACAGATGGTTATATCTGTGGTAAGTGGTAAGTGTGGTAAGTGTTCTGTGACTTGTCCACTCTTGTGACACAATTGAGTTTTTCTTAAAGAGAAAAGGTGGAGGTCTGTTTATTGTCTGCTACCACTGTGGATCTAAATTGAAATTATAGTTTTAGTACTTTGATTTTTGTCTATTAGGTATTATTCAGACTGCAAACTGCATTGAACTTCTGGCTAAGGTCATATGGAGGATAAGCAGGACATTTAAAATCTGTCTTCACTTTTAAAAATCATCTGACCTATGCAAAAAAGGCAGTACTCCCCTTAAGTAAGAAAATCATAAAGGTGTGATAACCATATAGCCACAAAAGACCAAAGTAAAACCAGTTTCTGTTACATTAAAACTCATGCAACTCATTGGTTGAATTAAATCAGACAAACTTTTATATCCACCCAAGTAAAAAGCTTGATTGGGTCATGTTGGTGTGCCTTGTTGATAGTAAAGATATCTTGATAGGTTTTTACACTTCCTGTGGGTGAGTGGAAGGTACTATGCTGAAGCGATTAACATTCACCTTAAATCTTTCTTTGTCCTAACATAGCTAGCATAAAGCAAAGCCAGATGCATTTTACTTGTAAACCACAGAATGTTTGCATATAAACTATATAATTCAGATTTCATTGATAACTTATCATTTCCTCTTCCGTTTAAAATATTCCTGAACAACAGAAGCCCTATTCATAGTTTGGTCACAGCCAGTCTTTACATTTTACATGTCTTATAAGTCACCTCTGATTGCTGCTGCTGCTACTGCTAAGTCGCTTCAGTTGTGTCCGACTCTGTATGACCCCATAGACAGCAGCCCACCAGGCTCCGCCGTCCCTGGGATTCTCCAGGCAAGAATACTGGAGTGGGTTGTCATTTCCTTCTCCAATGCATGAAAGTGAAAAGTGAAAGTGAAGTTGCTCAGTCGCGTCCAACTCTTAGCGACCCCATGCACTGCAGCCCACCAGGCTCCTCCGTCCATGGAATTTTCCAGGCAAGAGTACTGGAGTGGGCTGCCATTGCCTTCTCCCACCTCAGATTAACTTTACCTAAATAGACCTAAGTTAATACACTTTCCTTTTTATTCATTTCCCTTTTACTTACTCAAACTGTGTTGTTATGGGAGAATTCAGTAGTTTAGTGGGTTTAACTCACAGTAGCTTCAACTTTTTTTTTTTTTTTAATCCAGAAAAAGCCCCAGACTCTCCAGAAAATGAGCTGAAATCCAGATGGGAAAACGTACTGGGCCCTGATTATGAAGTAATGGTATGTTAAAATCTTCTAATAAAAAACACTCATGTCTTATTCTATGTCATGCTCCTAATGCCACAGTTGAAAGAAATGGGAGACTCAAAGAATAGCCAACCTGCCTTTATTTTTTCCTCCTGTGTTTTTTTCCCTACTGGATCAATTAATTAATTTTATTTTTTCATTTTAGACTCCAAGAACAGATAAGGACTACAGACAAGCTTCAGTTACAATTAACAGACACTCAGTTCATGTTGAGACCATTTAAGTTAACAATAGGCTGAAAAATGTTAGGAGAGAGAGGACTTGCCTTTAAATTTATAACCTGTATCAGCTGCTTAAAATTGCTGGCATTTTTATGATTGCTTTTATGATCTGTTTGTTTTATTGTACACTGAAAGGGCTGTGGATATTAGTCCTATGTTTCACAAAGAATGTTACAGTTTTATGAGAAAAATGAAAGAATGATTATCAAATGTATTTGGGAGAACAGGAAGTAATTTAGGTTAGGTATAAGTTTATAGTGCCAGTGGTCCATTAGACTTCCTTTCACCTGTTATTAGATTCATTGAGTAAGGGATTGATTACATTTCCCCCAAATGAATCCACATGAAAGCAGAAAGCTGTGCTTAGAAAAGCCTCTGCAGTGCCCATTAAACGTGTTAGTAATAAAGTATTCTATTAAATTTCTATTGTTATTCACATTTTCTTACATATGTTTGCCATTAGTATTTGTTGGCTGGTTGGAGATTTTTTTTTCTATTCTAGCCACAATCTATTGTCAGACACTTTCCAGTGTCATTAACATGAGTCAAAACAGTTTATACTTTCTCTTCTTGCTAGCTTTGTACTTGCATGTTGGTCCTCATGAACTGTTGCTTCTTTGTAGATTTTGGAGCTGTTTTGTCATTAGCCTATCACCTAGTGAATGACCTTTCTACTATGTGGAGTGGTTAATATTCAAAATAGTTTGGTGTACCAGTTTTTTTAAATGGTTGGCTTTAAATGAGCTCTTTTTGGTTAAAAATTTATCCTCTTTGGGGCATCCCCAGTGGTTCAGCGGTAAAGAATCTGCCTGCAGTGCAGGAGACATAGGAGATGTGGTCTCGATCCCTAGGTCTCGACTCCAGGAAGATCCCCCGGAAGAGGAAATGTATTCAGTGAAATGTATTGAAATGTATTCACTCCAGTATTCTTGCCTAGGAAATCCCATGGACAGGAGCCTGGTGGGCTACAGTCCATTGGGTCACAAAGAGTTGGACACGACTGAACATGCACATTATCCTCTTTATAACTACCTTTCCAAATTTAATTTATCACATGATGAGGTCATAACCGAGGGGCTCGAAAGAGAAGACAGAATTTGAAGTTGGAAATTTAAAGTGACAGGGACAAGGCAATGAAAGGAGAAGCCAGGCAAGATAGATGAGTGAATGTGTACATACAAAAGTGCATACCTACTGCATGCACATGCTCTAGTGTTTCTTACTGTATTTTCTTCCAGAATCTACTTATCTGAAGTGCAGTACTTGTAGGAGATTTAGCTGAACCACTGTTTAACTTATCCCCCCTCCAGGTGCACTGTATTTTATTAACAACTTACAGATGTAAGTCATCAGTGAAATGTTTTGCTTGCAAGGAATTCACTTCTGTGGATGTCTACCACTGAAGCGCAGAACAATAGTTTTAGGCCATGATTAAAATCTTTCAGGATTCCACCATCTTCCCACCAGTCCAGGTCTTTTGTTTGTGTCCTTGCTGGCTCTTTCTCCTAGAGAAATGATTTGAGCTTGCTGTGGAAATTCAGGTGCTTCAGTTTTTCCAAACTTCTCTGATTTTAATGACCTTGCAAACTTTGTTTCAAGGCCTAGGTTTAGAAATAAAAGTGACCATAGTCTTGGTTTTGTGAAAAGAATAAAATTTTTATGGTTTTAATATAATGGAGTATTAAATTAAAATTTTAGGCATCATAGATTTTTAAAAATAGTACATATATTTGCCCATCAGCTTCTAGTTCAACTTTTGAATCATTTATGAAAAAAGACTATTGGGGAGAACAATGTCAAAAAAGCAAATATTATCTGAGATTTTATATTGTGTGTTATGGATTTTAGAAACATAGAAAAAAGATTAGATGGAGTTATCAATATATAGGTTTTATACAGATTTTTTTCAGAAAGCCTAGGAAGAAATAAAGTTATGCTTTTACAAATATTGACAGTATCTTTTCTTGTGAATTTAGGTTGCCACTTTGGATACACAGATTGCTGATGATGCTGAATTACAGAAATATTCAAAGGTAAGCACATTGTTTAAACCATTGTCAGTTTTTTGTTGCTTGAAGAACTTTCTCTAAATTGTTGTCAAAGTAACTAGATTAATGCTGTGACCTAAACTTTTCAGATTTTAATTTTAGAGGTTTTCTGGAAATGTAGTAGGTTCTGACTGGTATAAAATGTGATAGTTAGATATGCCTGGGAAGAACGTAGGCCACTTCAGATGCTAAAATTCCAGGCTTGACTGCTTTGCCTACCTTAAAGGTAGTATTCAGAGCAGGTTTTGCAGAGTGTGTTAGTTTTTCAGATATTATAAGTCCTTTTAAATTGTTTCCTGGACTTCCCTGGTGGTCCAGTGGTTAAGAATCTACCTGCCAATGTAGGGGATATGGGTTTGATTCCTGGTCTGGGAAGATTCCACATGCTGGCAGATCAACGAAGCCCGTTTACTACAACTACTGACCCTAACAAATATTCAGTTAGTCTGAATATTTGATACGCCAACTACAGAAGGCTTAAGGTGATGTTATCTCTGTCCAAAGGAGTCACTGTTTCTTCTATTAAGGAGATGCTGTGCGTGGGGGGGTGGGGGGGGTGGGGGGCGGTGTGCAGTGAGGCAGAGGTACGGTGCAGGTAAGGTTTAGACTCTCTTGGGTTGCCTTTGCTCCCAACACATGACCTTTCAAGTATTCCATTGAGTCTGAGGTATTTATCAGTCCCCGCTCCCTGGTGGAACCTGGGAACTCCAAGTCTCCCTCAGTACTTTGGGATTGTAGAAATCTGCTTAGCTCTTCAGGGGTTTCCTGATTAGCCTTCAGCTTCCTTGCTGTTAGGACTTGAGGTGTCCTTGGAGGAAACCATGCCCTCGCTCAGACTCAGTTCATCATGTAGTTCAGCTTTAGTTGTTCTTAACATATTCCAAGCTGTAAGACCTCATCTCATCATTTTCTATTCTAAGGAAAAAATATAGTGACCACACTTTTTACATCTTAAAGAATGTCATTTTCTTTCTCCAGGCAGAACATGTTCTCTCTCCTCTTCATCCCTACTTCTTTGCCACCAGTCTACTTATCTTCTTCCTGATCAGCTATGCATTATATCTGTTTGCACTGAGTTACTCTGGTAGAATGGTGCGGAAAGGTTTTGAGTAGAACAGATGTTCAGAACCAACTCACCAGTACATTCAGCTATTCATTTGTTCATTCATCAAGTATTTATTGATATCAACTCAGTGCCAAGTCCTCCACTGGGTCTGGGATTTCAGAAGAGAACAGGAATGAAAAAAAAAAAAAAAATCCCTGCCCTGTAGAACTTATATTTTAGTAGGGGGGGATAGAAAATAAGTAATAAATTATATTGTATAGATGATATGTGCCAAGCAGGAAAGATGAATAAAGAATTGAGGAGAGAATGTGGGTTTGCAATTTTAGATAGGTTGATCAGGAAAAGCCTCATTAAGAAGGTAACATTTGAGGAAATACTTTGGGGATGAAATAAGCAGCCTAATTTTTCTTCTGTATAATACAAACAATAAAATCTACATTGTAGAAGGTTACATATAAGTATATTTAATATATGCCCCAGTTAGTATAGCTCAGTGCCGATACATAAGAACCATTCCATAAATGATAGTTCTGTTTCCCAGTTGTATGCTTCTAGTACTTTTAACCTGTGACCTATTAAGTTCTCCTTTAAAAAAAAAAAAAGCTGTTTTAAAATATTTACTTGAAATTGGAGTAGTAAAGAATCCACCTGCCAATGCAGGAGATGCAGGTTCGATCATCCCTGGGTTGGGAAGGTCCTCTAGAGGAGGAAATGGCAACCTATTCCAGTATTCTTGCCTGGAAAGTTCCATGGGCAGAGGAGCCTGGTGGTGGACTATAGTCCAAGGAATTTCAAATAGTTGGACACGATAATGTATGCACACACTAGATTATAGCAAAAACTTTGTTTTTTAATTTTTTTGCACTAGAAGAATTACACTATTAATCCTTAATAGTGCAATCCTTAATTGCACTATTCTTTTTTTCATATTTTGTTGTTACCTGTATATGTTTACATACTTGTAGTTGGTATACTCATTCTTTTGTATGATATATGTGGTAGAGAAGGGATGTGTGCTTTTTTTAATGTAACATTATCACGTTTACTTTTTTAAACATTGATTTCTTTATTAAATGTCCACAGATTATTTTAATGAGCTATTATTTTAAAAATCCTCTTAAAATTGGAAGTTTGGTTCTTGATGTAGTAGTTTCTACTTTCTCTCTGCAATATGTAAAGAAAACTGGCCTGTCTAAACCCATTTCACACACAAGGATCCTAAAGTTTGCATAGGTTGAATGAGTCACCTCAGATTATACAACTGGATAATAGAGTAGCAGAGGCAGCTTGCAGCTTAGAGAGCATTTTTTTCATTCCTGTAATATTTACAGAGCTCCTACTTCACACCAGACACTGCAGTCAACTGTGGGGAGCAGAATACAAAGGGTCCTCTCTCTCCTGGAGCCTGGGTTCTGGGCTAGGTTTGCTGTGCTGTTTAGTCGCTCAGTCATGTCCGACTCTTTGCGACCCCATGGGCTGTAGCCCGCCAGGCTCTTATGTTCATGGGGATTCTCCAGGCAAGAATACTGGAGTGGGTTGCCATGCCCTCCTCTGGGGGGTCTTCCCAACCCAGGGATGGAACCCAGGTCTCCTGCATGGCAGGCAGATTCTTTACCATCTGAGCCACCAGAGAAGCCCAAGAATACTGGAGAGGGCAGCCTATCCCTTCTCCAGAGTATTTTCCCGACCCAGGAATCAAACCAGGGTCTCCTGCGTTGCAGGGGGGTTCCTTACCAACTGAGCTACCAGGGGAGCCCTCGGTTTGGTTTGGGTCATGATAATAAACAAGTGTAACCTGAGAAGATAGCTATAAATTGTAAAAGTGATGCAAGGTAGTGATTGTAAGAAGTCATGATGATTTAAGAAGCATAAACAGAATGATGAAAGCAAGTACAGTTGGGAAAGAGTTGGCCTATGGGGGGAATGGAAGTTGTTTTGGAGTGTCCAAGTCCAACTAAATGAGCAGTAGGATGTTTTTAGGTGAGGAAGACCAGGTAGGTACTCCAGGGCCTTGAGATCCACACTGATAAGCCTGGGCTTTATTCTCAGTGCCGGGTGACACCAGTGGAACGTTCTAAGCAAGTTAGTATCATGCTCTGAGATCAAGGCTGTAGGTTTTTCCTCTGTCTTGTTAGCTTTCTGATTAGGAAAATCATGTTTCATGACTATTGCTGGTGTTTCTAATTGTTTATCTGGCTTTAGTTGGTCACTCTGGTAACCACTTCATAGCCGGAAGGAATTGTTTTAAGGGATGCAGATTCAAGAAGCATCTCCCTTTGTGACGGGCCAGCGTTAACAGAGAAGATTTTCTTGTGAGGTGAATGGAGTTGTAGGGAGAGAGGTGAAAGCACTTTATAGTGGTTTGAGCATTAGCTGAACTGCTTCTAGGAATCTGTTAATCATGACACAAGAACAGTTTTCCCGCATCTGGGGAGACTTGCACTTTTAGGGATGGCTTTCTTGGCAAGTGTTTACTGTTAAGATAATCACAGAGCTATGAGGGAGAAGCATTATGCACATGTCAGTGACCTTTCTGCCGGCCATCAATTGTAATACAAAGTGAGCATTAGTAATTAGTGATATCCCTGGTGTGGGCAACAAAAAGACCAGGCCCTGTTCTCTGGCTTTGACAAGACAGACTGACAAATTTCACTTTGTTTCCTTCCTAAATTACTTTCTCGGAGCCAGAGGGCATTAAGATGTGAGTTTGCTCCTCACTCTGCTTGAGCAAGTAGAATTGTGAAGACAGTGGAATGTACTGGGCCCCCACTCAACCACCAGGGGTAGTGCTTTGCTTTAAAGACATTTCTCCAGAATAACTCTTTTGGTTAGCATCTATTTCCTTCTTTCCATTTTTAGTATGCGGAAACTGTCAGGTACGTGAAGTGACTTGCCCAGGATCATACACAGCTTTTGCTCTTCAGTCGCTCAGTCATGTCCACTGGGGTCCTTGGACCCCATGGACTGCAGTATGCCAGGCTTCACTGTCCTTCACCATCCCCTGGAGCTTGCTCAAACTCATGGCCATTGAGTCAGTGATGCCATCCAACTATCTCATCCTCTGTCCTCCCCTTCTCTTCCCGTGTTCTATCTTTTCCAGCATCAGGGTCTTTTCCAGTGAATTGGCTCTTCATGTTAGGTGGCCAAAGTACTGCAACTTTATCATCAGTCCTTCTAATGAATATTCAGGATTGATTTCCTTTAGGATTGACTGGTTTGATCTCCTTACAGTCCAAGGGACTCTCAAGAGTCTTTTCCAACCCCACAGTTTGAAAACATCAGTTCTTCGGGACTTGGCTTTCTTTATGGTCCAACTCTCACATCCATACATGACTATTGGAAAAACCATAGCTTTGACTAGATGGACCTTTGTCAGCAATGTCTCTGCTTTTAATATGCTGTCTAGGTTTGTCATAGCTTTTCTTTCAAGGAGCAAGCATCTTTTAATTTCATGGCTGCAGTCACCATTTGCAGTGATTTTGGAGCCCAGGAATATAAAGTCTCTCACTGTTTCCATTGTTTCCCCATGTAAGTGATGGGACCAGATACCATGATCTTGGTTTTTTGGATGTTGAGTTTTAAGCTAGTAAGTGGCAAAATTTAGAAAACAAATCAGGAGTTATCTGGCTCCTGAGTCTGTGCCATTCTTTATGCTTTTCCGTTTGAGTAGATAATATATGGACAAAACATAAAATCTAAAAGTTTCAGAAGCAAGTACTGCAAAATATGTTTCCCACCCATCCCAGTCCGCTTGTTCTCCACAGAGGCAACCAGCCACTGTTACCAATTCTTAAGTATGTATTTATATTCTTAAGTATATAATTTTCTGGCCTCTTTTTGAGTGAATAACACAAGATACAGAATCAAATAACTGTAGTGACAATGGTTATCTAGTAGGGCAGGTGGCCTATCAGAAACATCAGAGGAGCTTTTTCAAAATAGGCATGCCCGATTTTGTTCCTCCTGACTAACATTCTTATTTTGTAGGTTTGGGGTGAGGTCCCTAAGGGGAACTGTGATTCCTTCCTTGCCTTACTTCATTGAGAATTATTATTCAGGTTTTGCTAGGATGCCTTATGTGTACAGTTGACCCTTGAACAACATGGGTGTGAACTGCATGGGTGCACTTACACGCAGAATTTTTTAACAGTACATACTATAGTACTATAGTCTTCCTGGGTGGTGCTAGTAGTGAAGAACCCGCTTGCCAATGTAAGAGATATAAGAGACACGGGTTTGAGCTCTGGGTTGGGAAGATCTTTTGGAGCAGAACTTGGTAACCCACTCCAATATTCTTGCCTGAAGAATCACATGGACAGAGGAGTCTGGAGGCTACAGCCCCTTGGGTCATAAAGAGTAGGACATGACTGAGTAAACAACAACACTACAGTACTACACCATCCTCAGATATGGAGGAACCTCAGATATGGAGGGCTGACTATAAGTTATACCCAGATTTTCAATTGTGTAGAGAGTCAGTGCCTCTAACCCTGAATTGGTCAGCTGCATTCAAGGAGGGTGGGGTTACTTCCTCAAGACAGATGAAGGAGGCTTATGTGAGGATGAACTACACTCTCAAGAATGAGTTTGGAGAAATAAGAACAGTGGATATTCAAGGTGGATGAAATACGGTTAGCAAAGGTAGAGAGAAAGAGCCTTAAGGGCAGAGTGTTAGGTTAGGTGTCAAATGCTCAAATATCTCTTGGGCCACACAGGTAACAAATGCTATCTGAAATGAAAAATGGCAGCTGATGCTTGACCTCGGTGTAAGGTAGCTGAAGAGATCTTCAATATATTTCTCTACAGCAGAGTATGTAATATTTATTTTTTGAACATTCAGAGTTAAAATTTTAATTTTTTTTTAGTCCACGTCGTGTGACTTGTGGCATCTTAGTTCCTTGATCAGGGATTAAATATGGGTCCTTGGCAGTGAAAGCATGGAGTCTTAACCACTGGACTGCCAGGGAATTCCCCAGAATTAAAATTTTAGACAGATGAGAGAAATTAATATAAGTCAAGCTCTTCTAGGTTGAGTGTCTTGCACAACCTCTATGTGAATATACCTCACTTTCGAGGCCATTATCCTGCGTTTCATCGTTAGTTTAAAAGTTGTAGCCGCATTCTTGGAAAGTTTGTTTTTATTTGGGGTAAACTTACCAACTGTTTCTACCTAATCTTTAAACATAAATGGTTATGTAATATCTCCAGTGAAAGAAAAAGAGAGAGAGAGGTGTGCGTATATATAAGAACTAATCATAGAATCCTTTCTGTTCTATTTTAAATTCAACTTTCTTGGAAGCGTCCTCCCCATACCATTGACATAACTATTCCTTTTCAGAAGCTTTTTTTTTTTTTTTTTTTTTAACCCTGGAGCAACATTTATATTCCCACTTGAGTACGTTGATACCTTGTTTGAGGGACAAGATAAAATGAATGAACTGCAGCTTGTTTCCTGACTGCTCTCTCCACTCATAGGGTGAAGGCCTCTTGCTTTCTTGATCTCATTTGATCTTCATCATTTTAGCATCAACAGTAAATCACCCAATGGTCACACTTTCCTTGGATCCGATTCCTTGTATCCTTTACTTGTCATATCAGGACCATGAACATCCTGCTGCTCAATTAACTTTGTCAAGTTAAGTAGGACCCCTTGCAAAGCACATTGGGTTAGCAGCAAAAAGCATAACGTGCTTTGTGTGCGAAGGCGTCAATCATCTGTTGACACCTACTCGTGTCATTTTAGCACTTTCTGCTCTCAGAATTCCGAAAGGGTGGACTACTGAAAGAGACAGATGAAATGGTTGATTTGTTTAGTTGCTAAATACAGCTGGGACAAGTAATTAAATCGTCTTGCTCCCACAGAGACACCTGGAGCCACGTAACATGAAGTCTCAGAAACCCAGCTGTACTCAGATTTAGATTTAGAACTAATATTAGGTAGGCATCTTTTAGATTGACAGATTTTGTAAACATCATTTCTAGTTTATCTGTTCAGTATGATTGAAGGTGGAGCATATGTGTTTCACGCAAGCTTCTAGGGAGCGTGTGGTATTTACAGATATCTAGGGAAGTAGCCTAGAGGGGCACAGCTCTGCATCTGGTGGGCAGGGGATCCCTTGAGTAAGCTGATGTTGCTCTGCAGTGCTCCAGCCTGTTCCTGACGTCAGCTGTTCATGGAGAAGGGAAATAGAGTAGGTTTAGTAAGGGACTTGGAGGGGAGCCTAGGATCAGTTCCCTCCTTGATCCTTCTATTTTTTATGGGGGCATGCTATTATACAAGCAGCGAAGATCTCTCTGTGCAGCAATGTCCATTTTAATTTGGGCACTTATTTCTATGTAGGAATTACCACCACTGTCTACCCTGTTGCTCAAACCAAAAATTTAGCAATTACCTTTTTCACTTACCTCCCATAAGCAGTCTACCAGCAGGTTCTTTGTAGAGGTGACTCATTCTTATCCTTTGAGTCTCACCTTACATGTCCCCATCTGTGTGAAACCTACGCTGACCGACTTTTCAAAATAGCCATCATGGTTGTGTCTGATGTCCTGACATTGATTAGCTCCTTCTTGCACTTACCACAGTAATTTGGGGTTTATATTTCACTTGTTTCTTGGTGCATTGTTTATTGACTTATTTTGGTTTGCTTGAGTCTGCTTGCTGTCTTGCTTGTTTATATTATCTGTCTTGCACACTAGATGTTACTACCATAGGATAGAGACTGTGCGATCTTACCAGAGCAGGGACTGAAGAGGTGTCCCCTGCATACAAGATGGATTCTTAATCACTGGACCACCAAGGAAGCTCCACTACATTTATTTTTTAATATTTATTTATTTGTTTAATTGTTAAATAAAAAATAAATTCATTTATTATTTATAAATTTAATTTTTAATTTTTAAAATTGTTAAATAAATTTACTTACTAATTTATTTTTAATACTACTTTATTTGTTTAATTGTTTGTATAATTTCATGTTTAATAATGGCTGTCATAAACAACTGGCTTGCAGAATTCCTGAAAATGGAAGAATCTGCTCTTGCAAGCAGACTTCAGCAAACCTTTGGGGACCCACTGGCCATTCTCTGCTCTAGCGTTTGGCTCATAAGGAAGGAAGGAAGAGAGTTGGCAGAGATGGATGGGTAAACTGCTATTATAGAACATTTCTCAGAGCTTTTTTTCAGCTTTCAGTGCTAAAAGAAAGGACCCTATTATCTCCTAGCTTGATAGTAAAAGATTGGGTGCAATGACAAAACAGAATGAGATAGCAGCAGTGAGAAATGAAGAAATCACAGAGAAGAAACAAAAATAAAAACAATCTTACTTTCACACTGCTAGAACAGCTCATTGCCCGAGATGACTAGATCCTGAGGTGCTTGGTCAAGAGCATTTAATTTTCAGAAAATTAGCCTGAGGCCAGGAGTTCCTCATGCCTGATTTAAGCCATTGCGGCCATAGTCAGCTGGCTGCATTGCCACTTCACATTTGTCTGTGTGCCTGCAGTGGCATGGAAATGAGCCCCAGGTGGTGTCTGAAGCAAGGCATGTGGAACTCTGGGGACTCAGAGCAGATGACTAAGGGGAGGTGACAAGCTTCAGGATAAATAATCACAGAGAAAAGGAAATATGAGGGAAAGAGCCATGTCATGAGTGCATTGCCACCTTGTGTAGGATTTCCTCCTCAGCATTACACCTCCTACACCATTAGAGATGGGCCTGGTATTTTAGATAAATGGACTGTTGATGTAGGAAGTATAAATCGTAATTAGTACCATTTACCATATTTGCTGGGGGGGTGTTTGGGGGCAGGAGGAGAAGGGGACAGAGAAGGGGACAACAGAGGATGAGATGGCTGGATGGCATCACCAACTTGATGGACATGAGTTCGAGTGAACTTCGGGAGTTGGTGATGGACAGGGAGGCCTGGCGTGCTGTGATTCATGTGGTCGCAAAGAGTTGGACATGACTGAGCGACTGAACTGAACCATATTTGAGTTTATATAACCACAGTGAGAAATCATTAGCTCCAGTTTTGAAAGTGAAGGGCATGGAGTTTGGTGAATGCCCTTGACCTTTATAGCCAACAACATTAAGACACTCATTTTCTTACCTTCCCGGAGTAGAATAACAATTGCCTTCTTTATTTCATACTCATGCCTCCCACACATCAGAAAGTATTCTATCTTAAACTGGTGAGATGGAAAAAGGCACTTGAAAGAGGTACCATCTTTCATGAATTAGTTCAAATAACATATTATGAGCCCATCTTCAGATGCCTGGTACTATTCTAGGGTCTAAGGTTACAGAGAGAAAAGATACCCTCAAGCAGGGGGCAGTTAAGAAAATAGGAACTTTAAACACTGTGTGTTGTGAACTGTGATGGAGATGTATACAGGGTGGTCTTATATCTACCCTTATATCACCTCCAGATGGAGATGAATTAACTCAGATAACAGGAAGGGCTTCATGGAAGCTGGCACTGCTTTTGGTATTGAAGTGTGAATGGAACTTAAGTTATATATTAAAAGGAGGGATGAGAAGCCCTGCAGAAAAGTGAAACAAAGAATACATTCTGGGACCAATTGGAAGTTTGGAGTGCCAGAGCTTAGCATTGGAGATTTCGTATGTTTGTCTCTATTCCCAGGGAATTTGAAAGGGAAAGAGTGAGAACAAGATGACAAATGACTTCATATTTTACTTGGGGCTAGTTTTCCAGTTATTGTCTCTTTGGGGATTTTTGTGATCTGATTCAAGGGGCGGGGCTGTCATGTCAAAGTGACATTTGATGGAAGATTACCAGCCAGATGTGTCCGTGTCATGTTTATATTACTGCTCTATGTTTTGGTGCAGCTGCTGCCCATTCACACTCTGAGGCTTGGCATGGAAGTGGATTCCTTTGATGGGCACCATTATATCTCTTCAATTGCTCCAGGTGGTCCTCTTGATACACTGAACCTCCTGCAGCCAGAGGATGAACTTCTTGAGGTAAAATTTTTGAGGGGAAAAAGATACAGGGCAAGAATTTTTAAGTTGTGGGAAAATGTGTTCTCACCAGAAATCCACTGAGTTATATTACTAATGCCAATATAATGTAAGCTACTAGAAGCTGAAAAATACTTGCTGACTATCCATGGAATTGCAAAGAGTCAGACATGACTGGGTGACTGAACAACAACTGTATTGTTTACTTGAAAGTGGCTGAAATAGTAGATCTTAAGTATTCTTAACACACACACACACAGAGTATGGAAACTATGTGAAGTGATAGATATATTAATTGGCCCCATTGTGGTAATGATTTCACAATATATTTAAGTCATTTATTGTATACATTAAACTTGTACATGTTATATGTCAATTATATCTAGATAAAGCTGGAAAAAATAACGATGAAGAAAAATACTAACAAATTATGTAGTGATAAGAGAAGCAGATGATATACTTTCAGTTCATTATCTCTATCCTTTGGGACTCCTGAGATGTTCTTTTTTTGAATGCTTATTTACATGATTAAGAAAGAACCTAGTGTCCCACTTTAGTTTGTCAGCATAGTTTTTTTTTCAAATTTCTTTCTTTAACACTCTAATCCCTGACCCTTGTTTGAAACATGTGCTTGTATTTATTTGCAGGTTTTGATGATTATTTCTAGTAAGAATTAGAGCTGGATAACCTTAAGCTAATATGTTACTGACTGGCTTTCAAACGGTCTCTTTGGGACTCCCTCCCCTCAAGATGGCAGCCTCTGGTGGGCTTACTCGGGCTTCTGAGCCTCTCTTCAGTTGGAGCAATTCTAGAGCACCTATGCTTTGACATAAGTCCTTGAGAGATTTTATTAGATTGGAAAGTTCTATCACCAACACAGCAGACAAATCCAAGCAACAGTCCTTAATTTTATAGATAAGAAAACAAGGCATTGATTTCCCCCAACTTTACCCACTGATAGAATTATGACTTTAGTTCATCTTTTGTAACTCCCATTTCATTGGTTTTTCAATACATCACACTACTTTCAGAGTGTCTTAAAAAAAAATGTGGGCAATAGTCAAACTTAAAGAAGGCTGTGTAGAAAAGTATTCTTCCAAGTGTTAGATCCACAAGAAATCCTAGGTTGGGTGTAATAGAATCAACCTCGTTGTCTTGGCCAAGATTAGAATCTCATGGGCCTGGAAATAGAGATTTCTTTCTAAAATTATATTTGTTTAAAGTGAGGTGGCAAGGATAGCAAATAGGTTTCTTGTTGGATTTTTTTTTTTAAGTGGTGTTCAGTCACCTGGAGGAGTATGTTGAGAATTTCGAGTTGAATTTTAAGGTCAGAGAAAAAAGTACTATGGCTATTGGCAAATTTGTTCATAAGCATAGGAGGCCAGGTGTTGGGATCCTGTTTTAAGGTGTAATAAATGGCTTATTTTTTATAAGTGTTCAAGAAATGATATTGGGATGCTTAATGTGAATTAATGCCCTAGACTTTTATCATTTATGGGAAGTTGGTGCTGAATCATGTCTTTCTCTTCTTTGCACAGTATATGGCCTAATTTTATGGTATCACACATGATAATCTGCATATTGGAGACCATTTGGAAAATATTTCCATAATATGTAGTTATGAGTTATTGAGAAATGGGATATATTTATTTGGGAGATATGGAAATATAAGTAAAAACCGGTTTAGTTTACTTCTTTGTGGTAAATATACATAACATAAAGTATCATTTAAGGCATTTTTAGCTTACAACTCAGTTGCAGTAAGTATAATTCATTACTAGTACACGGTAGGTGATAAAGAAACGTTGTCTAGATCTGACTAAAGAAAGTGTGGGTGATCCCGGATATCAACTGAGTCCCCTGTGCCTTAGCTGAGATTGGAATTCCAAGGGCCTTCTGCCTTGTAATAGACTGTGTTGTAACAAGGTAGCATGAAGACTGGTTGAATTCTTAAGTATAGATTTCTGGTGAAGGAACTTGGAATAGGGGAAGAGGCACAGATTTGGAAGTCAAAAGAGCTGCTTTTGGTTCTGAATTTGCCATAGCTGAACCATATGTCCTAGCATGTCCCCCCCCCCCCCCCCCGCCTTTTTTTTTTGAGAATCATTTTCTTCATCAATAAATGCCTACTTCACTCTCTGTGAGGATTTGGTGAAATGTCGTCCATGTAAAGATAATGCTTTATACATTATTTCACTATGAGATACTGGCAACATCACCACCATGTAAAGTTATAAGCAACCTTTATGGGATAGGATTGAATGAAGTAGTGGGACAATACTAGTACAGTGTTATATACTCTGCAGATGAATACGTGTGTGTGTGTTTTCTAGCCACAGATTCTGAATAACTGAGACTTGACGGTACTTAAGAGGGTTGCAAGAGTCTAGAAAAATATTGTAAACTCTAAAATAAAAATTGGCTTCTTCTGAGCAGCCAAATATAGAAATTAAAAAGTCCCTTACAGTTAGCCAAATAAACTCCTAAACTGTGTGTGTGTGTGTGTGTGTATGTTTAATGTGCTGCTTAGAGCTTAAAATCAGGAACACAAATATGCTCAGGGTTAGAACATTGCGCCAAGTCTCAGCCCAGAGCAGCTATTTACAGTGGCCATAAATCCCCTCAGATAGGAGTTGCTAATGGGAAATGTGACCAATCCCTTTAGTGATAGAGAGTGGTGAAGAGGACTACCAGGCATTGCTATAATAATTGGAGACAATTCAAATGAATAAATAATGAGCTAAATAAATATTTAAGTGTACGCCAAGATAAAAACCTGAAAAGTGATTTTCTAATTTGTTGAAGTAGTATGAAGCACAAACTAAAATACTTGTGCATGGGTAGAATTCCTGCTTTGGTTGTATCCACTTGCTTTATTTTCAGTATGAATTACTCCCTATTTGGTTCATTTTAGAACTTTCTATGCTTGTGGTACTGGTTGGCACCATGGATATGGTGTGAACAGTGACATGTATCTCCCTCCCCGTTTTTGTGTGACGATTGACTTGCAGTTCTTCCAGGAAAAACCTTTCATCTGATAACTTGCTCTCCTCTGGACCCCTTCCTCAGTCATGAAGTCCTGGGAGACTTCTTAGGACTGAAGCACATGTGGGCCTCTTTACTATGTGGTGATTTCTTTGTAAATAATTAAGAGGCAGGGAGATTATGTCTGGTCTGATGCTAAGTGCTGGGTATGTTATAGGAGAGAGTAGTTCCAAGGGATGAATGACTGAGCTCAAACCACTGTTGATGGGATGCTTCTAACAAACCACTGTGCGCATATTCTCTGAGCAATGATAGATTTTGTGGAAAGGTTCTCCCAGGAAAGTCAGCCCTGTCAGTTATTTGGACATTAGCACTGTGCCTGTCAGAAATTAAGGCCAGACCAGAAATACCTTTAAAATTAATAATGCTGCTGAACCCTCCCAGGAAGGTAGGAGTCATATATGAAAAGATTATTTGTTGCCTGGATTGTGTTCATGCCTTAGTTTTTTGGGAGTGGCAGATGGATGAGAGAGCTCCTGGAGCTAAAGTCCTATGTATGAAAAATTAGAATAAACTTATTTTTATTAGTTTATTCTAATAAACTAATTAGAATAAACTAATGTTTCTAAATCTTTAGTGCAAAGAATTGTTACTATGCCCTAAGTATATGAAATTTAAATAATCTTTTGGTGATAAGCATTATTAATAATGAATAGTTGATTATCGTTTTGTTCTTTTAAACATGTGGCACCATGTGTATAATAATTTGAAAATCTGACACACTTCTTATATTTGATGGCTCTGTAAGAGCAGAGTGTGTAAGAATAAATCTGAGGCAAAGTTATGTGTATTTCTTTTCTATAGAGGTGATTTTCCAGGATGATATTAAGAGTTTATGGAATGTGAAAGAAAATTGTGAGCTGATGCTAAATCTTGACAGCTGAGTATCCTAGATTTTGTTACCTACACATTGTAAGTTGAACAGTTTGTAACAGCCTTAAAAATCAGTGTTAATATCTCTATCGATATGCTTATGAAATGAAAAAGCAAAAGGAAGCAGTCTTAAAAAGGCTCTAATTGGTGTTTAGTGTGTTTAAGGAGAGACAGGGAGTAAATGAGAGAATACTTTGGGATCTAGGAAGGAGAAAGCAGGGAGGTGTGGAAAATTATGCAGATCACTTTCCCAGTAATAGTTGAACTCTGAGCACATTTTATACTTTGTTCACCAAACTCAGTTAAACCTTAACCTTCATTTTTATCAATTTTAGGGATTTCTGTTTTGGTTTTTTTATTGTTACTACTAAAATGATTACATTTAGGCCCTTTTGTTTATAGGGAAAAGAAAGTGATATCCTATTTTCATTTTGATAGATTGATGTAAGCAAGAGTTTTTTTTTTTTTTTTTTTTTCATTTGGGGCCTCCTCAATTCTGACTTATCCCTTGCCTTTCTAGGTCAATGGCGTGCAGCTCTATGGGAAATCTCGCCGAGAAGCAGTCTCCTTTCTTAAAGAAGTGCCACCCCCCTTTACCTTGGTTTGTTGTCGACGGTTGTTTGATGATGAAGCCTCTGTAGATGAACCAAGGACCACTGAAGTCTCCCCTCCTGAAGTGAAGGTACCGAATGGATACACTTACTGTGGTTCTCATAAGCAGATCCTGTCATCAAAGATGCCCTGAGAATGTATTGAGATATGAAGGAGGAGGGAAAAACCTCCTACCTCTCTTACTTAACAGCATTATCTCTCAAAGACAACAATGTATAGCTTTTCAGATAGTTACTTTCCTTTAATGTCCTTTGTTTTACTTGAAAGGTTGGTGACATTAATGTGCATGCTCTTTGATTTTAGAAAACCCGTTTTTGGTAATTGCCTGAACTCCTTACTTTTAGCTCCCAGTTCTACTCAGTTTATCTTAATAAGTTTAAGATGTTGGTAAGTGTTGAATATCTAATGGACTTCCCTTTTTCAGAGCTTTAAAAACATGAAGATCTATGACCAATTTTGAAGTGAGTTTAAAAATTGCTGTAAAAGCCTTTTTAAGGTCAGAGAATAAAATAACACTTTCTGTGCCTCTGGAAGTCTTTTTTTAAAGAGCATTGTAATTATGAAAACAGTTTTAAGCACAGGCTTTGCCATCTTATGTTATTTGTAGCTTTATTTTTTTATGTTACCTTTCCCCTTTTCGAACTCTTTTAGGTTATGATTCATTAACACCAGTTTAGATGTACAGGGCTGGCCCTTTCACCCACCTCCCATCTGCTTTTCAAGATACGTAGACTCTAATGCTCCTCTACCTCTTAATGATTTTGAATCCGTAAGCAAAAGCTTAACTTTCTATTGACCTCCTTCCTCTGAAAACAAGGGTACTTATTGTACGTACCTCATCAGTGGTGAGAGAAGGAATTGAAGTGATGTGTGCAAAGTTCTTAGTACAATGTTTTGCATAAGGACAGTGCTCACTGAATATTAGTGATGGCTGTTCTCAGCTCCTCCCTCCCACCTGTCTTTGTTTTGTGATTTCTGTCCTGAAGTCCTGTAGTACTGTCCTGTGGTCACAGATACTTTAGTGTATATTAAGTTTGTTTGTATGGCTCCTGTGGGCAGAGACCAAATCTTAAAATTATTTTGTATCTCTTGGTGTTTTTATTCTTTACTGGGCATGTAAGAAATGTTTAGTAAATCATTGATTGTTGATGATAATTTTTTTTAATGTTTATCTTGGTATTCATATTTCAAGAAAGGGACTCAAGTACTACACTTTGTGATTTTTGCAATCTTTACTAAATTTAAATGTAGGCAATAGCTTACCTCAAAAGGTTGATAAAAATGCCCTTAATCTAATCTTACGGTGTGTGTAAATCACCAACTCAGCTTGCTGACTCTGTGCTCCCATCCGTCATGCTTTACCACAATGGGTAAACAACAGCTTTGAATTATGCTGAATGTCAACCTTGCTGGCCATTAGTTGATTGCTTTCTATTCTGTAAATACAGTAGTTATGCAGAATTGATTGTATCAAAGTGATATATATATCAGGTTGCCATATAATATCTTATCTACTTTTGGTGCTTTGAAATTTATATAAACTTGGGTTTTAAAATTACATGTGGTTTCTTAAAATCCTGACTTTCTTTTCAATTTGTCTCTTTCTCATTTATCTCAATGCAATCTTCGGTTCTTAAACCCTCTCTGGTTAGGCATCTCAGCCAAAATTCTAATGCTCATTAATCAGTGAAGGTATTAAATGCCCCAGTAAAACATCAATCATATTGTATTAACCATTGTGACTTTACTTTTTATTGGAAAGTATAGTTTTCTTTTTAAATGTATCATTTCCTCACATCAGACTGATATAAACAGAAGTTTATTGATCCAAAATGTTCCCCCTTATTTCAAGTTCTGTAATTCAAGAACCAAGAAATTGTTCCCTTGTTTATATTCAATCTACCATGTCTTCAGGGACAGTTTGAGATCTGGTCCAGCCCTAATTTTAAAACATTTTTGTATTAGCTACGGTGCCTTACTCTTCCATAATAGAGGAGTGCCATAATCACCAGCTTTGATTCTGTTATATGGCTTTTCTTAAACTGGTCACTCAAAATTATATTTGTAGGAATGATATACTTCCATTTTATTTACCAAGATCATTCAAAGTTTTTGGAAGTAGACTTCTAAAAGACTTATAGCTTTGTTTAGAAAGAGTGTCAAGGGAAGGCCACTCAAAGATAGATTATCAATTCATTATGTATTCAACAAGCATTTATTGAGTGTCTACTATAAACCATGCAATATTTTGGGTTGAAGGGATGACCATAGTAAACTATCAGTGTAGCCTAGAAGCCAGGCATTTTGTTAATTGCCAAGGCCACAAAGAAAAAGAAGATTGAGCCTTAATTAGAGCCTTAATTAGAAGTTTAGAGTATTTGGAAAAGATAAATCACCTGAAAATAATGTGTGTGTGTGTGTGTGTGTGTGTGTGCGCGCGCTCAGTCGCTCAGCTGTGTCTGACTCTTTTCGACCCCATAGACTGTAGCCCCAGCCAGGCTCCTCTGTCCGTGGGATTCTCCAGGCAAGAATGCTGGAGTGGGTTGCCATTCCCTTCTCCAGGGGATCTGCCTGACCCAGGGATTGAACCTACATCTCCTGCATTGGCAGGCAGATTCTTTACCAAAGTGCCACCTGGGAGGCATGAAAATAATACAATGCTATAAATAGTATAAAAGCAGAAGATTGGAGACTATTCTACGTAGTCAACTCTCTGATACTGTATCATTTAGCTTCCTAGAATTCTATGTGGCAGTGACCCTCCCTGAAAGGAGGGAGCTTGGAGTAGCGGGGTGCAGGAGTGTGCAGTCAGGGAAAGTAACCAAGGATCTGTGTGCTGGACCACTGAGCAAGCCTACTTCCTCTGGGATCAGGGTTTCAGTTTCAACTCTGATTGTCACCTGTTTTTAGACTTACATGAGTCCCGAAGACTGGAGTTTTTTCAACTTACTTTTCTAGTTAAATTTTTCTCGAAAACTTCTAGGAGCCAAAAGAAGTGATATCCCTATATCCTGTCCTAGCCTCTGTCTGTGTGGGTATCTTTCTCTCTCTCATTGTAGTTATAAATTCAGGTGTTGCTAGTGAAATGTCTTATAAGCTTTGACTTTGTGTGATGTTTTCATATTTTCTTAAATTGCATATTTTTCCTTTTATGCTTCTAATGGGATGACAGAACTCATTTTAGTATAAGAGGTCAGTGTTAATACTTTGAATGAAACAGATACTTTAACTTAAGAAACTATATGAACAATCTGGTTTTTTTCAGTGCTTTAATTTTCATGAAGATTTTTTATTAAGTCTATGTGCCCCAGTGCATGCCCCTTTTAAAAAGATTAAAAAGAAAAACTATGCATGCCAAAAAGTATCCTCCGTTTGAGGAGAAGCAATGAGATTGCTGATGTGTTCATTCTTTTCAGTATTGAAAGGAAAGTGTTTTGAAGCATTTATGTTCCTTGTTATTTCAGGCTGAACACAATGTAGATGTCAATACTGAAGAAGATGATGATGGGGAATTAGCACTGTGGTCTTCTGAAGTCAAGATTGTTGAACTAGTGAAAGATCATAAAGGCTTGGGATTCAGCATTTTGGATTACCAGGTATAAGAACCTGTATAGAATTTTTTGAAACAATTAGTTTGTATTAAAGTTATATGAAGTAGTAATTGTTTAAAGCTCCTACCGACTTAGGCACAACTGAGTTGTTTAATGTAAAATGCAACTATCTAAAGGCAGGGTATTATAATTTCTGTTGTTACCTTTAAAATTGATACATCCCTTAGTTAATAAAATGCTAGATGATATAATAACTGGACAATAAGGGAAGCGATAATTTTATACCCATGGATGCTTTTGGAGACTGGAATTTGATGAATTTTTTAATATGGAAGGTTTTCTTCCCTCCAACTTTATTGAGATATATTTCACATACCATAAAATTCACCCATTTAAAGCATACAGTTCGGTTGTTTTTAGTATATTCAAGTTGTGCAAGTTTCACCATGGTCTAATTTAAGAATATTTTCATCACCTCAGAAAAAAACCCTATACATATTAGCAGTCATTCCCAATTCTCACTCTCCTCTCCCTTCCTTTCACAGGAAGGTTTTTATAGTTTTGCTTCCCTATTAATCTCAGTGAGTGTAACTAAGTAGAACTGTTCTTGATGAAGTTTATATTTATATTTAATATAGAACATATAATATTTATGTATTTGTATGCCTCCTAATTATAACTACAGTAAAGTTACTGATGCATTTGGGCTGGGGAGAGCAAAGTGAAAGGTCATAATAAGACATTTATATGTTATACCAGTTTACCAGTTAAAGTATTTTTAGACCATCTGATTATCATGGGGAATTAAAACTGTTGGCAAGAAATCTCTTCACTTTAAAGATGCATATTTTAATACATTAGTGCTGCCTAAACACATTGTGGTTTAATAAAGCAAAATGTACTCTATCAAAGCACATAAAATGCCAAGTGATATAAAAATCAATTTTTTTTTTTAAATAAGGCAATCGGGAATAGATGGAAAGAAAAATACTTTGAGAATTATGTAAGAACATTAAATTCCATATTTTGGCAGTGTGATTTAAGATTACTGAAATAGATTATGTCTATTTTATTTTTGCTGGCATATTTCTGTGCCAGATAACCCTCTTCGTTATTGGAAGTTCTCTTTGGCATATTATTGAATTGTGAGTTGTTGATTCCAAATAATGCATATTTTGAGAAATCTTTATCAAGAGATATTAATACTGTAAGATTCTGGGAGTTTATATGTTGGTTAAAATTAGGGTATATAAAATAAATGGCTGATACTTTTTCCTCTTCAGTGTTGCCCTATTACCTAGTACAGATGGTAGGTGATTGATAAATATTTGCATAATGATTGAGTAACATTTAGGTTAGATGAAATTAACTGGGACTGAATGAACACATTCAGTTGTCTTTATTGTTGTTGTTAACATGTTGATAATTGGGATTTAGTTTCGAAAACCCCTTTCAGATGTGGTCTTAGATATTCAGCTGTATTTCCACTATTATTGGAATCTATATGTTTTTGCGTTATTATAATTGCTCTTATCTGTTTAAAAATGTTATCTGCAAGTTTTATATTTATGTTAGAGAAATGCTTCAGAAATTAAAGAAGACTCAAAAACATCGGTAGAAGATGGAAAGAAAAACTTGATAGTCTTTAACAGTTTAATCCCTAGCTAAGAGAAAAATTCATTTGATCAGTTCTAAGCTTTACATACACACACACATGTAGTATGGTATATATATGTGTGTGTATTATCTATGTATATGAGTCAATGCTTAACACTTTTCATTGTATTCATATAGGTATGTGTTGTAACCTTTGTTTTGTTTTGTTTTTATTTATAAAATTTTAGGTACCCCCCCATCCCATCTTCCTCACAATCACCATTATACATATAGATGTTTATTTCTGCACAGATTATATACACTAATTTTACTACAAAATAAATGTTAGATATTCTTGCTTTTGTGCTTATGGGAGAACTGATGGAATAAAAATTTCATTTTCTAAATGCTACTTTGATTCACATTAAAGGGCTCAGCATATTTATTTCTACAGCTAAACCTTGGAAGAAAAGCATTGTCTTAAGTTGAATGTTTTTCTTAAGTCAGTCTTAAATACGCTTATAGTTGTACACAGCACGGTTTCACCATTTGTCAGCCGTGTGTAGAGCTGTTATCTATTCTGACATTTAGATGGCACGTAAACACAGTTTAAAATTTGGTTTTGAGCAAGTTAATTAATCGGTTGTACCATCCCTTGTTGATAATTAGGTAATAAATTCTAAAGTTCAAAAATATTTTTGCAGGGCCAGGTGAAAGTTTAGCCAGAGCCATGAGAGGCCACGTTCCTGGTTATTATTGAATTTGATGCTTCATGTGTGAATTGATTAGGCAGCCGAATAGGGCTGATGCTGATCTTCACCCCCAACTCCAGGCTTAGCATATTTCAAATAAGAAGTGTTATAGGAATGTCTTAACCACAGAGAGAATACTTTAGTAGAGTGGGAGAGCTTCCAGGTTGTAAAGGACCTGCATTAGCAGTATTGAAGAGATTGAAAAGTTAGGAATTTTAAATTAACCACGTTTCTCCCTAATGAGTTTTTCTCTAGAAAAATAAGAACTTCCTCAAGAGCCTGACAAAATTAGATACAATATCTAATTTGTAGGTGTTTTTATAATTTCTTTATGTGTAAAATGAGGATAATGTGTGGCTCAAACAACTGTTTTGGATTAAGTAAATTAATATGTAAAGAAGTGGGAAATGTTATATTATTTTGGAAATGTCAGTGTTATTAGTAACCATCTAATTTAGAAAACAAGCATACAAAGTCTTTATATTGTCCTCAAAGAGGGACCCATACTACAGTTTTTTTGTATTCCGTCAATTTTAACCATCTAGTTAGAGAAACTGATGAGTAGATACCTTTGTAAGGACTTCCTTGGTGGCTTAGACGGTAAGACGTCTGCCTACCATTCAGGAGACCTGGGTTCAATCCCTGGGCCAGGAAGATCTCCTGGAGAAGGAAATGACAACCCTCTCCAGTACTCTTGCCTGGAAAATCCCACGGACAGAGGAGCCTGGTGGGCTACAGTCCATGGGATCGAAGAGTAGGACACGACTGAATGACTTCACTTTCTCTTTACCCTCGTTTAGTGAAGTTTAAATTTAAGTGTAAAATTATGTTCTCAAATGCAGCCAATGCTTGATGACCCAGATGTGAATTACCCAACTGTGGTTATAGCCCAGAAATTTGCTTTTTACCTAAATTGAGCCAAACCTCAGGAAGCGATGAGTGAGCAGACAAAGGGTCTTCAATTGGCCTTGGAACAATGGGGTGACAATCTGGACAGGGAATTCAGTGATTCACCAGTGATGGAAGCTGTGTAGCTGAGCAGAGAAAAGAAGCAGATCTCTGTACTTCGGTGAAAGAGGTGCGTGAGATACACTGTTCTACAGCTGAGTCATATGCCAGAGAGGAAAGTGTGGCAATTCATTTCCATGAAAAGCATTTTAAATAGACTGGGGCAAAGGAAGAGGAGAAAGCAACACAGAAGACTTAGTAAATTTGATTCAGGTTGTAAGTGTCCTCATTAAATTTAGGGCAAAGTGATTGTAGCTTTTTGGGCTGTGATTTGAATGCAAGTAGGACATTTGTTAGTCTCATGTGTGTCTAGATATTGCTTCATGTTATGGTTACTTAAATTCTGACCCTGTGTGTGTACCATATTGGAAGAGTCCTTTGTCACATAATGTCATGCCTTATAGGATTGTGTTATAGAAAACAATGATGTGGACAGTTTGTCAAGAGCATGAATGTTATTGCTCAACTGTGTACTGTTTCTAAGCAATATAGACTTTTTCAGAAATTTGGTTATAAGTTTTTATAGTTTAATTTTTTTTTTGCCAGACAAAGATAAGTAGTTTACATATTGTGCCCTACTTATCTTTGTCGTGATTCCCCATTATGATGTTTATTGTCTTTATTCTTGGAAATATAACTAATGCTCATATTGATATTGGGCTTCCATAGCTCAGTTGGTAAAGAATCTGCCTGCAATGCAGGAGACCCTGGTTGGATTCCTGGGTCGGGAAGATTCCCTGGAGAAGGGATAGGCTACCCACTCCAGCATTCTTGGGCTTCCCTTGTGGCTCAACTGGTAAAGAATCTGCCTGCAATGTGGGTGACCTGGGTATGATCCCTAGGTTGGGAAGATCCCCTGGAGAAGGGAAAGGCTACCCACTCCAGTATCCTGGCCTGGAAAATTCCATGGACTGTATAGTCCATGGGGTCACAAAGAGTCGGACACGACTGAGTGCCTTTCACTTTCATATTGATATTAATCCTAATATTAATCCAGGTAATTAATACAAATTCAATAATAGCTAACATATAGTGAGTGTTTGCTGTTCGCTAGTCTCTGTTCTAATTGCTTAATGTATTCCTAATGAGAACTATATGAAATATGTGCTATTGTTATCCTCATTTCAGAAGTGAGGAACCAGAGGAACAGAGAGGTTAAGTTAGTTGTCCAAATTCACACAGCTACTATATGGCAAAACTGGAGTTTGAACAGCCAGAATGTGTGCTTTTAACCACCACACATACTGCTTCTTTACTTATCAATGGTATTTCCGTGCTCATTTTATTACAGAGAATTCCTGTAATAAATCTATTGCAGTAAATCTTCCTGTTTTTTCAGCTTGCTAAACAGTTTTGTATCTTAAAGACAAGCTGCTAGATAGTATTCTCATTTTCAATGGTTACATGAAAGTTTAGTAAGTATTAAAAATTAATAGAGTGTGCTTATATGCACTGTGTAAAAGCTAGTGTTTATTGCTTCAAACGAAAATGATTACGAATTTAAGAATCCTAAATTAGTGCAAGTAATTTGTTGTGGAATAATGTTCAATAATGAAGCAATTATTAGGTAGTCTGAGAGTCTGTAATTTTTAATTTCTACCAAAAAGCTTGAGATAAATTTGGAAGTGTGTGGATTTTACCTTCAGTTGACCTTATAAATTAAACATCGCAAGTGGATATATTCTGGTGTTTTGATTTATGTTGAACTTTAAATAACCTCTCATGATTATAATTCACTGGAAATGTTTGACGTTAGCCAATTTTTGAACATTAGCCATGATATTGCCATTCTTGATACTTTTGAATTTCAGTGATTTAGCAGGTAAATTTATTAACCAATAATTTTCGTCCCTCCTACATACCATTTCTCAGTTCTCTCCCTTCCTGATATGGAAACCAAATTCAGTTTTTGCCAAGGCAGGTATTTTTGAAAGGTTTTGGGTTTATCTCAGGCACTGAGAGAAAGAAAAATAGAAAGCGTGATAGCACAGCCATTGAGAGATAATTCATACATAAATACTGTTAGTAACACTTGAAGAACTTGTTTGAAAGACCAAAGATTGCTGATTTTAAAAAAAATCATAAAAATATAACTCCCTATAAAAATTAACAGTGATTAATTTTTCTTAGAAGAAATGGGTTATAAAACTTAAATAGTATAAATATGAATATAAAACATTGCAGTACTGCTGAGTCTTGGATATATTATTCCTTAGTATTTGTGAGAAAAACCTAATGTGCAGTTTTTACCTGACTTACTCTATTAGATGGAATTCTTAAAAATTTTTTGAAAATTATTGGAAGGGAGTGTATATATTTCATGTATTTTTTTTTCTTATGTGTGCAACAGAATAACTTTTGGTACATATTAAAAGTGTTTCAAAAATAAGTAATATATACATAGTGTGTAAAAACTCAAAGGTACGTAATGCTATCCTGTGATGGGTATACATACTTCTGATCATAACCCCTCACTTTTTATGTCCCAGATAAAAACTCCTGATTTTCTTGTCCGTCCTCCCAGAGATATTTTATACAGGCACAATTATATAGTGGTAGTTTTCTGATTGTTTAATGTTTTTCAATTTTTTTAATGTGTAAATAGAATATGTCATACTATCTTTCAATACATTACTTTCCCCCCTTCAATTATATATTCTTGCATTTTGGTATTTATGTGCTAAGTCGCTTCTGTCGTGTCTGACTCTTTGAGACCCTATGGACTGTAGCCCACCTTTTTCCTCTGTCCATGGGATTCTCTAGGCAAGAATACTGGAATGGGTTCCCATGCCCTCCTCCAGGGGATCTTCCTGACCCAGGGATTGAACACTTGTCTCTTGAGTCTCTTGCATTGGCAGGTGGATTCTTTACCGCTAGTACCACCTGGGAAGCCCCTCGAGCTACCTAATATTTTTAAATGCCTGCGTACTATATTATTGCTGTTGTGCAATAAGTTATTTAACCAAGTTCCTGTACTTAGTTGGGGGGTATTTAAATGAGACTGTAGTGGATATCCTTGTCATACTCTTTTATAAAAATATGCAAGTAAATCTTGTGATAAATTCCTAGAAGAGGAATTGTTCATCAAAAGAGCATGCATCCCTTAAATTTCGGTACATTTTTACCAAACTGCTTGAACATAAATGTTTGTGAGACTCATGTACTTAGACCACTTAAAATTGATGTCTTCTGTAATTTCTTTGTTTAAATAATTTTCTGAAAGATAAAGTGTAAGTAGGTGTATAATTCATGGGTTTGCTAATGGTTTTCTACAATATAGACAGATTAAGTAATAGCAATATATAACTATCAACTTTGTTTTAACTTTATATTGTCAGTAATTAATTTATTGACCTTTATAGCTAAGAGATGGAGAAAGGAGTGGCAACCCACTCCAGTATTCTTGCCTGGAGAATTCCAGGGACAGAGGAGCCTGGCGGGCTACAGTCCATGGGGTTGCAAAGAATCAGACATGACTGAGCGACTAACACTTTCACTTACTTTCACGTGTAGCTAAGAGAGGGCATAAACTCTTTATATTTGGACTATGATATTAGTGCACCCAAATCTATTCCTATTTTTTCCACCACTTTTAATCTGGTTATCAGAAGCTGGACTTGAAAAATGAAAGAGATTAAGGGCTTAATATTTGCAACAAGGTTTGAGATTTTGAGGGGATTCCCTGTAGCTCAGCTGGTGAGATTTTGGGTGAATGCTATCATTACATAGTCTTTAGTAACTTGTAGAAGCCCAGTATCTTTATGTTCGTGCCAATAGATTAGTTTATAGGATCTGGGGTATAGAATTTGATAGATATTGATATAATTTAAACATGTAGTAATACCTATATTAGTAACATTAAAAAGTCAGGTTCAAACCTGTACTGTTTTCAGAATCTAAAATATTCAGGTCAGAAATGTATTGTAAGCTGTCACACAGTTCCACTTTCATGCTCAAGGAATCTTATAACATGGCCACCAGCATCTGGTTTTGTTTTTTTTTTTTCTTGCTGTTTTTATTTTTATTTTTTTTAAGGAACTCTGGGTCTTATTTATCCATGTAGGATTAAGTTACTGGTACTAAGTAAAATGCAGTCAGTCTGCTCCTAATGGTAGTATCCGTGTTCTTGGAAATATCAATATATGCCTTAGCCTCCTGTTGAACAAACCACGCAGCTGCATTTAAAGGTCACTTTTGCTCAGTGGAACTTAGGACTGATGAAGACCCAATCTTTGCTCATCCCTGATCCCTATCCATATTTATTTTTATTAACATCAAAGTACTGTAAGCTCCAGTGCCAACTGGGCTGAAGATTTCTTTTCACAGAGGATTTGCTTCCTTCCCCTCTATGGGAAAGTTCCGTATCCTTTAAATCATTTTAAGCTGCTTCATTTGAAAAATAATTCTTCATAGTGTGTTCATGGAGTGGATTGATTGTGGCTACTGGGGAAATTCTCTCATGGCTTAAAGATTGCTTTTTAAGCCTGCGAAGTGGGTGAATGAACGGAGGCCACTCCTGGTGTGTGGAGTTTGTAGTGTGCTCAGGATGATGACTGACTCGCAACCACCACAGTGCAGCAAGACTAAAGGCATCAGGAGACCAGAAGCCACTTAATCAGAGATCAAAGAGGCTGTGTGTATATCAGCTTGAAATCCAGATAGTACAGATCAAAAGCTTGCCTTAGCAAGGCAGCTGCAGGGGGATGAAGTTAGCAGGAGGCCTTAAAGATCTTAAGTCAGGCCTGATGTTGAACTTTGCGGGAATTTCATGGCTCCTCTGGAATATGAATCTGGCAAAAAAATCCCATTGTGTCTAACAGGGGAGAGAGAGAATAGAGGGCAGACAGCAAATGCTTGTCAGCTGCATGGTACTTTCTCATAGGGTCACTCTCCTTTTCATAAATGTTTCTTAAGGACGGTTTCTGCATCATATAGAAGGCATTGCTGAGGAGGAGGAGATTCTGAAAATGATACATTTGTTACATTACTTTTAGTGAGTATTCTAGAAATGGCCAAATGATAAATATTAGTGTTTATGAAACGACCGTGGAAAGCTAAAATATAGGCATAAAGGTGGTCAGGTTTACTGCAATACCTGGTAAATATCTCTTTTCTATGAAATGCTCAAGATATTCCAGGAAGTTAGTGACTGTCAGTCTGGCTTTGCATCTGTCTCCCATGTAACTAAAAACAGAACAATAACTTTTTCCCCCCTAAAACAGAGTTTGTCTAAAGAGAAAACTCAGTCTCTAGAGGTGTTTCATCACCAGTCTACCTCTATGTGTGGGTGTGTTTTGCAAGTTCCCACTGGATTCTGATGTCAGTGTTGAGAACCATGCTAGTAGATGAAAGTCATAGCCCTTCCTAGAGTGTGACAGAAGGATGGAATCAGATCCACCAACAGGTATTATGAACCTGTTTTCCTAAGGCATGGTGGTTTGTGCTGTGCTGCCCTGTTTGTGGGTGTCGTCTGGAGCTGGGCAATGATCCAGAGAAGCCATGCTCTCCCAGTGAGGGCTGGACAGTGATGTGGCCTCCTTCTGGTACCAAAAGCCTAATTTGTTAATGAGGCATGAAAGGAGATCGTCTGCCTGATCTTGACATACCCCTTTCTAGGGCTCAAGTTTTGCTTATGGCAGGTCCCTCTGTGTTTTACTTTAATCAGGTATTATGTTCACCAGTATGCCACTGTGAACATAGCATCAGAAAGGACCAGGGTTTGTCTTCTGGCTATGACGTCCTCCTAGGACTTTGGACAAGCCTGTTAATCTTTCTTATATAATAATCTCTAAAATGGAAATAATATTTGTCTTTTAAAGCTATAAAAACTAAATAAAAGATGTATATAAATGCCTATGCTTTTCTGAATATAAAATAATGTGTTCCTAGTTACTGAAAAATGATGATTTGTAAAAATAAAGTCTAAGCATAGACTTGCTATACTTATTATTCATTATCTCCTTCCAGAAATTATTATTCATTTATGAACTGGCATGGGGATATAAAGATGAAAGGATCCACTTCCTTTTAAGATCTTATTTAACAAATGTATATGGGGCATCTTCTATGCTAGGCATTGTTCCAGACACTGGGAATATAGAAATAAACAAAGTAGGTAAGAGACCCTGTGTCCTTATGGAGTTTAAATTCAACTGGGAGTAAAGCGACAGTGGATAAATAAATGTATGTTAAAATAGAATGAAGGAAACAAGACTTTGGGACAGTTCTCTATAATACATTATGATTTTAGCAATGGTAGAAGTGAGACTAGGAGACTTTGTGATAATTGTTTCTTAGGATCCAGAGAGGCCTCATGGGGAACTGAGGCACGCTTTGTACACAAACAGGTAGTAGGCACAGGAATGTCCTAGAATTGATAACCTGGCCCTGATTTCCTGTCTTTATTTTCTTTAGTAACTGTGAACTGTTTAATGTCTATTTAAACTTTCATGTTTTATTCCTTTTAATGAAAAAAATTCTTTGAGAAATTTTCTAGTATTTATAAGATATGGCTACCATTTCACATGATGATAATAGCAGCCAGTAGTTATGTACTGCTTACACGTACTGGTTTAATTATCTCTGTAGCAGCTTGAGGTACATCCTACAGTCATCCTCATTTTATAGATGAGAAACCTGATGACAGGAGGCTAACGAATTTGCCCAGGATCATGCAGTTAGTAAGCAGTGGAGCTGGGCTCCCAAGTCTGTGGCCCAGCAGCGTGGAAGTATGGCTTTTAGACCAGAAACAGCACTGATTCTTCATAATTGTGGCTTCAGTGAAAGATGGTAAAAATTTCTAATTCTCTTTCCAGAGAGAAATATTTATTACGGGCCCAGAAGGTTGACTTCACGTTTCCTTGTGGCCTCTTGCTCTTACTCCTCTTATCTAGCCAAAGCTCTTTAAAGACCCGATGGCCAGTTCACTTCCAGAGAGTAGAAACTGTGCATGGTTTACCTTATGTTTCCTAGGAGGACTCCCTACCGTTTTTCCTGTGTGGTTTCAAAGTTGGCAAAGTTTTGTTCTGCATGTTGTGTGCTACATATCCCAGAGTGCTGGTTGCCCTTTCAAGGACTGAAAAAAAAAAATCACAGAATCTTCTCTAAAGAATGAAGAGCGTCCTGTGTCCTTTGATGGTGGTTGTCAGAGAAGCTCACAGGGCAGAGTGGCTCCTGTCTTTCAGTGTCTGCTTTGAGGGGGAGTGAGGACCAAGGAGCCCATGCTGCCTTCAGCCTTCCTTAGTGTATTGTCAGGGATGGTTTAGCAAGAGCCTCCCTTTAGGTGCAGAGGTCTGCATATCTGGAGAGTATGAGGTCAACACTTCATTGTCATGTGTTAAAATGTAAGGGTAATATCAGGGATGGTTTAGGGATTGATAGCACTGTTGGTCTAAAGCACACATGCTCAGTTGAATTTAGGAGGCAGTAGATAAGACGGTAATTGTTAACTCCTCAAACACATATGTCCAATCAACTTCTTTTCCATCATCTTCCTGGTAAACAGTAATAAAAGGAGTTACAGCAAGAATAAGAGTAAAAGCACTTATGAAGTGATTACTGTGGGCTTTCCAAGTACTTAATCATGCCTTATCTCATTTAATGCCTTTAATAACCATACAAAATCTGTATTATTGTCATTTCCACTTACAATGAGAAACTCAAGTCTCAGAGATTAAACAGCTTGAACAGTATCACTCAGCTGGTATCTGTAACTGTTTAGCTTAAGCTAACAGTAATTTGTTTGGAAAATTAAAATAAAATTTAAAACTAATACTTAAATAAAGCTTTTAAAAGTTTTCTGTGTTTATACTTTTCCGGCATCATAATGACTTTCAACTAATACCGTTTTTTTCTAGAAGATAATGGGATATCGGTTTCAGTTTAGTTCAGTTCAGTCGCTCAGTCATGTCTGACTCTCTGCGACCCCATGGACTGCAGCATGCCAGGCTTCCCTGTCCATCACCAACTCCAGAAGCCCGCTCAAACTCATGTCCATTGAGGGATATCTTATTTATAAACTCATTTTCTTCTAAAAATTTTTTTGGGTAAAATACACATAACATAAAATTTGCCATCTTAATTTTTAAGTGTATAGTTCAGTTGTGTTAGGTATATAAACATTTCAACTAACGTTACTTTAAAATATTTTTATATATTTATTCATTTATTTTTGGCTGTGCTGGGTGTTCATTGCTCTGTGGACTTTTTTCCTAGTTGTGCTGACCAGGGGCTGTTCTCTAGTTTCAGTGCATGGGTTCTCATTGTGGTGATTGCTCTCGTTTCAGGGCATGGGCTGTAGGGTGCATGGGTTTTAGTAGCTGTGGCACACGGCCTCAGTAGCCGTGGCTCCCCAGCCTTAGAGCACAGGCTCAGTAGTTGTGGCACATGGGCTTAGCTGATCTGTGGCATGTAAGATATTCCCAGATCCGGGATCAAATCTGTGTCTCTTGCATTGGTAGGCAGATGTAATGGAGTTATAATAGAGGGTGTGACTTTGTCCTTGAGTCCTACCATCAGCCTGGTGGAATCTCAGCCATCTCAGCCAAGTGATGGTGGGGCTTTGAGATAAAGGACAGCCGTGTGGTTCATTTTGTTTTGTTTTCCTTACAAATAGTAAAATTCCTGGGCCAGAAGTGAATAGTAAATATATAAACAATTATAGCATGATATAAAATTTTCAAGAGATGAAATATCCAGAGACAATATTTAGTATCCAAGGAGAATACCAACTAGGAGATTAAGAAGGGGGAAAGATAAAAGTCACGGGACTCTGCTTGAATCAATTAAATTGTTATGATGTTTAAAATAGATTTTTAAAATGTGAAACTATACAGAATAAAATGATGTGCAAGCTTACGTATTTTTTCCTCTATTTTAGGTTACATGTTGATCTTTTAGCAAGTTTCTCTGTCCTCTTCTCATGCACTTTTAATTGCCTTGCGTGCTGTACTTACTGTGCTACTCAGGGACTGTTTCATTCTACGTATGACGTGTGGAAAAATCTATTCTTAATGCCTAAGAGTATTTAGGGAGTAATAAGACACAAGGAGCCAGGAACCATATCAGTTTAATTTATCTTGAGTGCACTGAAAGTATTCTGTGGGCACTTATAGTTTGAATGTGATGGTATTGTGGTAATTGGTATGATTAGAGTACAACTTGGCTATATTATAAAATAGTAAAAAATGAGGTTAGATTCTGATAAGATAGCATAGTCATTATTCATTAGAATCATTTAGTTATTGCCTTGCATTCACTATAAATCCATTTCTTTCTCTTTCCTAAAAGTAAATGCTTAGCTTATTGGTCAAGTCAAAGATGCTCTTTTAGTGTAATTAATTACATCCTGTTATCTTAAACCAGAGCTATGCTAGTGATTTTAATTCAACTAATAGTCTCTGACATGTCTTTTGTTGCTATCAAGAAATGGCCAAAAAAAGTTGCTTTAATATTCATCTCATAAAAAAGAGCACATGTAATATTTTGTTTTATCTTTTGTTTTGATGGTGGAATACTCAGGAAGTTAGAGATTGCGTAGTTAAGTGGCATTTCTTTGAGTCCTTAAAAGACATTGCTGACTACATTTATTCCACGTTTGTGACCAAAGTGTAGTCTTTTTCATTGCTGATGCTGTGTTTTGAATTAACTTCTGTCATTCTCTACTTTTTATAGTGGTTTTTGACTGTTTTGGTAGAAATTAGTAACAAATTTGATTCAAGCTATTCTGTCAAATTTAGTTATAGGATTTGGGAGTTGGGGGAATAGATCACAACTGTCACGTATCACAACTGTGTCACGTGTCACAACTGTCGTGTAACTTTCTCATTTTACAATTGAGGAAATTGACACAGAGCAATCAAGAACTTGTGAAATTGTACACAGTCAGGCTGGGGGCTCAAAACTTGTTACTTGACTTCTAATACACACCCATTCTACCACTAGCAGATTGAATGACTGTTTTCACTGTCTTTTCTTTATCTATATATTCTTCTTTTTAGAAGAATGTTTGGATTCCTGTTTCCTGACTGACTTCGGTCACTGGAAATTTTAATTCATGCCAGTTGTGCATCAGAGCTCCTGCAGATCACTATTTTTTCATTAAGAGCTACACATCTCTGTGTATGTGTGCGTGTGTAAAAGAACCTTTGCTTTGTCCCTCTTTACACTCAATTCCTTCTTCTGCCTACCTCTACTATGAAATAGCTGGCGGTCTTGTTTTTAATCTTAATGGTTTCTTCTATGTTCTCCATTTCAATAACTTCCTTGAGATCTTATTTTAAAAACAAATTTTAGCTGTTAACACTTAGATTTTAACTTACTACTCTTTGGTTCAAAAAATTATCACCACACTTAAGAGTATAGTCTTCAAACCTAGAACAAATTCATAGAGACAGAAAAAAGAATAGTGGTTACCAGAAACTGAGTATTGGGCAGGGAGCAGGGGGAGGGGGGGAATAGAAACTCATTTAAGGGGCATGGCATTTCAGTTTGGGAAGATAAACATGTCCTGGAGTTGAATAGTGGTGACAGTAGACAGCCATGTCGCTGTACTTGCCACTGAACTGTACACTTAAAATGGTACATTTATGTTGTGTATTTTATTTATAGTATTTATTTATTTTTGGCTGTGCTGGGTCTTCATTGCTGCAGGGGCTATTCTCTAGTTGTGGTGCACGGACTTCTCACTGCAGTGGCTTCTTTGTTGCAGAGCACAGGCTCTAGGGCATGCGGGCCTCAGTGGTTGCTGCCCGTGGGCTCAGTAGTTGTTGCTCCCAGGCTCTAGAGCTCAGGCTCAATGGTCGCATGAGCTTAGTTTCTCTGCAGCATGTGGGATCTTCCTAGACCAGGGATCAAACCCATGTCTCCTGCATTAGCAGGCAGATTCTTCACTATTGAGCCACCAGGGAAGCCCTATGTTACGTATTTTAATACAATAAAAGGTAATAAGTCAAAAAAGAAACGAGTATACCCTTCAAGAAGCAGATATTTGTCTCCTTGCTACTTTCATAGTTTTTTCTCAGTTGACCATTATTTAGTTGGAGCAATTCTTTTATCAAATAGTCTGTGCTAGCTGCCTCATGTTATCCAGAAATTAATGTACATAGAGACTTCCAAATTATCCTTGAAACACAATTCCTCACACTAATGTGACTAACTATTTATGGAGTAAAACTCGGTAGCCTGATTCTGTAATAATGTCACCACAACATTGAACTCATTGCTTAGGAGACCTGATTCGTAGAGCACTTTCTGTCTCACAGCTGCGTGAAGTTGTCTTCCTAGTCATTCTTTGGAATCATTTCATTTTGCTGAAGGACTCTGTCAAAGAGGAGAGCTGGTGTTTTGGTATGGTGAACTATCAGCAGAGAGCTTTAGTGACATTGAATTAAGGTACCATGTTTCCTCTCACGAGTTTACTATAGGCCAACTTTATATTTTATTTTATCTAGTTGACAGTAAGTGTGAACGTTATTTGAGGTAAATAATTTATACCCAACTTTTTACCTGAAATAAACTATGGCCTATGTCTTTGCCATCCTATTGTGGTCTCTACATTCTTATTCCATTATTTAATGTTTTAAAAAATTTGATCCATCACCCAGAGTGGATTTTTAAAACGAGAAGAACAAGCCCATATTTATCCTTTGTTTTGCATTCATGTAGTTAAGTCATTGTTACACCTTGATTTTTGTTTTCCTTCATTGGAGTAATATCGCAAACATGTAAATGTTGCATGTCAGAACTCTCCTCGGTTTATATCTCTTATTCCTGTTTTTCTAAAAAATGCCTCTTACTGAGGCATTGGTCAGTTTATTCAATGTGAGAACTTTTCTTCTCGTTTGTTTCCTCTGTCTCTTTTTTATGTAACATTTGCTGCTTGTGCCTTTCCACTGAGTTTGCCTTGGTTGCTTGCTTGTGTTCGTTGTTTTAGTTTAGGGGCAGCTTTAAGGATAGAGCTCTCTACATCTTCTGGTTGATACCCTTGTCTCTGAGAGAGCCCGATTCCAACTGAATCACCCCTGTACAGTGCTGTAGTTTATGTGAACTCCAGTCTCTTTGATCTATGGGAATGTATGCAAATATTCATATAATACATTTTTATAGACACTTCAGAACTTTGAATTCCATCCATTCGGTCATAATGGTTGTCACATATTTGTATGTATTCAGCTGTAAGTGTTCTTAGCTCACCAACGGAATGGATTCTTGAGAACCTATGTGTAAATTAATATTGGCAAGGTACTTCTTTGGTGGTCCAGTGGTTAGGAATCTGCCTTGCAACGCAGGGGACACAGGTTGGGGAACTAACGTCTCACATGCTGCAAACAGCTAAGCCTGCATGCTTTGGAGCCTGCATGCTGCAACTTGAGAAACTGAGCACCAGAACTAGAGAGTACATGCGCCTCAATGAAGAGCCCACATGCTGCAGCCATGACTCGACAGAGTCAAAGAAAATAGATAAATTAAAAATAAAGTCAGCAAACACATGCTTTAACTGTCTGTGTAGGCACGCTGTACCTTCTGTGCTCTCTAACTTTCGACTAAGTACCAGCATATAAACCTCTGGTGGTCAAGTGTGGTATTTAAGGGGCTCAGTTTTATACACTTTGGCAAGGTAATAAATATATGTTCTGACAGTTTGCTTTTTCTCAGCATTCATTCATTCAGCAAATGCTTACATTAAGATAAGAAGCTGTATCTCATAAGTGGCTAAAAGCATAAACTCTGGAGCTTAACTGGCTGGTTTAAATTCTGGTTCTATTACTTACGAATTGTGTGTTTTGGTTATTTATTTTTCCTCTGTCTTAGTATTTTCATCGGCAAAGTAGGAATGATAATGGAACCTATCTCACGTTGCTGTGAGGATTAAACTGATTCAAAGATGTAAGATATTTAAGTCATGCCTGGTGGCATGGCAAAAGCTCAGTAAGTGTTAACGGTTGGTTGTTACAAATGATGAGATGTGGCCTTTGCCTTTGATGTACTTACAGTCCAGCAAAGAGTATGAAACTAAATAGCTTCAGTCATTTGATGTTTCAGCTTTTATTCAGTCCCTTCTATGTGGCAGGCTCTGTAGTCAGCCCTGGGAATAAAATAGCAATAAGCAAACATATTCTTGTACTCATGAAGCTTATTTTTAGTAGGGAAGACAGTTAAAATAATTCCAGTAAAATGTCAAAAGAGTTGTAATAGGAAAAAATGCAGCATGCTGTGGCTACTTCTAGCAGGAGGGCCTTACTTATTCTAAAAGGTCAGGACAATAAGGAAACTATATTATGAAAAATGCTGTAAGGGAAGGTCTTTTTTAGGTTTAGAGATATTCAGAGTAGGAAGTGCTTGAGTCTTCTTTGGGAGATAGGGAAAGCTGCTCATTGGAGGAAACATGTGAGCTGACTCTAGTGGCTAAGATACAGATAAGGGTAGTGGGGCGGGGAAAGCATTTCTGGCTGATGGAATGGTTTGCAGAATGTCATGAAGCATGCCAGTGCCTTTCACAGTCCTGAACTTCAGTAGTTCTGGGTTGTTGGGACAGTGTGTGGGGCAAATGAAGGTGGACAGTGGTATATATGGGAGGATCAAAGGGAGAACCGATGAAAGTGGGAATATGAAGGAATTTCTCTGCCAAAGAGTTAGCACTTTATTCTGAACGCAGTGGAGTCATTGAAGTGCTTTATGCAGAGGAGGAATTGCAATCCCATTTTTACCTTTAAAAATCATTATTTTCTCTCCGTCAACAATAGACTGAAGCCGGTAAGGCTGGAGGCAGGTTGACGTTTGGGGAGACTGAAGCAGTTGCATAGGCAAGAAGTAATGAGAAGCAGAAATGAAGAGGACTGGATAGAAGAGACAGAAGATCAAATTAATATGCCTTAGGTAGCAACTCGGAGAAGGCAATGGCAGCCCACTCCAGTACTCTTGCTTGGAAAATCTCATGGACAGAGGAACCTGGTAGGCTGCAGTCCATGGGGTCGCTAGGGGTCAGACATGACTGAGTGACTTCACTTTCACTTTTCACTTTCATGCATTGGAGAAGGAAGTGGCAGCCCACTCCAGTGTTCTTGCCTGGAGACTCCCAGGGACGAGGGAGCCTGGTGGGCTGCCGGCTATGGGGTCGCACAGAGTCGGACACGACTGCAGTGACTTAGCAGCAGCAGAAGCAGCAGGTAGCAACTCAGTGAAGGGGCGAGAGAGAGCAAGCGAGGGCTTGGGCCTGTGGCGGTGCCCCAAGAGGTGTTTATTTGTCACCTTGGATTTCCTCCCACGTTGAAACGTCCTGTGTTTATAACTATCAAACATTAGAATCGCTTCAAGAGACCTCAGAAATCCTCATACGCACTTTTCTTCAGGCACTTTTATTCGCCTTTGAGACAGAGCAGTTAGATTGGTTCTCTGTGGATTTCACAGCTCAGTAGTGAGAAGTCGGTTACAGCTCCTGTCTTCCCATGCAGCATCCTGATGAAAGTTGGTTGTGCCTAATGGATTTGTAGGGAATGACTTTCATAAATGGTTGAGTTAGAGCAAACACATGGGATACTGTTAGAACATATGTAAGAATATAAGGGTTTTGAATAAATAGGAAAAAAACATCAGAGGAGGAGATGGCTTGCGTAGTAGATGCTGTATCTTGTCTTCTGTGGTTTGTATTTAGTGCCCCCTATTGGCTGTTTAGTTTAAAGCAACACCTTGTTTATTGAATACGATGTTCCTTGCAGTGTTATTTATCAACATAAGAAAAATCAGAGATTTTAAGATTATGATAAAAGGTGATAAAATCTGATGGGGCCTGAAAAAATCTGGATAGAGTCTAGGAGTTGGGTAGAGGTCTTGAGAAATGTCTTTATAACATTTTGTTGTATTTAACATGGGTATGACATTATAGTCTGTATTTTCAGAAGACAGACTTTTCTGATGAGAAGCAACTTGGTTTTTAAGCTTATTGTATGTGGCAAAGCCTTAAGAATAGTAGCCGCCCTGGTAGGCAGTGACAGCTGCTGTTTTTCCATAGGGTGGCCACTACATGTGATGACCATGAAAGGAAATAACTGTTAGTCATTAAAGTAACTCCATTCAGCTACTTGAGAAATCACCTGGTCAGATAACTCATCACAGAAAATAAAGTGGTGATTATCCATAATGGGGTATCACCAGAAGTGGGTGGTTTGTCTTTTTATAAGTGACAAGGAAGCTGCTGTTGTGTTCTCTCCTCCAGGAAAAGGAGTAGTAGATTAGATTTAGTGTTCAAAATAACTGGGAAGGCCAAGCCTGAATAAATTTTAGTAAGCAAGCACACCTGATACTACTTTGTGGTTGAAAGACAGTTGCATTTTGTAGAAATAAGTGCTCACCATGATTTTTCTGTAAAGGAAGTCTATTAATCTATTTTCTATTTCCATTATTTCCTGGTTAATCTTCCTTTGAAATGTTTCTAATTGTCATTTCAACTGGATTGCATCTTGAAAACCAGTTCACCTATTTATTTGGCTTAAAAATAGTACTTTTTGATTAGGTGTTATATGAAACTACAGAGATGGCTTACACTACCCAGTGAAATCATTTATTTGCTTTTGGTATATTTTACTGTTGCAGTTTTCTCTGAGAATGTTTAGTAATTATTAATAAGAAGTAATGCTAGCTGCTTTCTGTGCATTTCATGAGAGGAATAAGCTATTATATAGTTTCCCTTCCCCCCCAATAAAAAAACCTTCCATCAAAAACTGACATCCTAAATGAAGGGCATAATGGTACAGCTTATTTATTAGCGTGTCAAACTTAAAATGTAATGGTTTCATATTTCAGAATGAAAAAGTGTGTTGTGATTCATGGTTTTCGGTGACAAAACAGACAGCTCTTTTACATTACTGCACTGATTGCCACTGATATACCACTGTACTTTTTTTTTTTTGTTCCTTTCTGTTTTCTTCTTATGCAATAGCTCCCTCTACTTGAAAATATTGGTGTAATTATAGTTTAACACTGTACTTTATTAGTGTGTTCCCATGACTATTTTTATTTCCAATCCTCTTGATAAGTATGTGGTGTTATACAACAGAGTATATTAGAAATTTACCAAGAATCTCTTGACTTGGTAGTGGAAATGCAAGGCTTAGTTAAGGAAAGTAAAATAGATTGTTTGAAGGCATTTTTCAAGGGATTAGCTCTGTAGCCTTTGTTGATTTAAATATGGTATATTTGGTTAAGATTCCATGCAGTATTGAAAATAAGCCTCAATGTCTACAATAGTACGGTATAGAAAACTGCAACAGAAAACTTCAAAAGAACCATCAGCCACTTCAAACAGACATAGCCTGGAACATGGCACATTCTCACTTTTGTAATTTCAGAGTCTTGCAATTCTAACACAAAAGGTGGTACTTGTTACTTTCTCAGGAGGGGTTTACTAGAAACTAGCAGTAGTAGAATCTCATGTTTCTGCACCTTGCCTATATGGAACAGTATGTGCATAATGAAACAGTAGGAGCAAAGTACACCAGCCAGGCAAGTGATGGGTTTGTTGTAAGGAATAACTGAATTAATGATCGTCAAGCACTTAGAACACAGCCTGACACATAGTAAGTGCTGTATACCAGTATTGAATGAAATAAAAAATGATAGTGTGGCTATAAACTGGTTCATCAGCCAAATTTATTTACAGAGTTTTAGTGTTATTTTCTGTGCTTAATGAAAAGAAAGGGGGGGCCCTCCCAATGGATGAGGGCCCTCCCAATAAAACATTGGTTTTATTTATGAATTGATATTCATTTTCTCTATATTAGAATAGTTTTTGCCTAGGAGTATCTATACCATGTCATAATTTTAGGTTATATTATTTTTAAACATACTTTTGAAATGCAGTGGTATATACCATGGTTTTCATTTCTTTTTGGAATTTAAATGATTTAGTGAGAAGATTTTATACTGGTTGAGTGCTGAAGAATGGAGTATCATTTCCCATAATACACTTCTCTTGGAACTTACCTATTGCCCAAGAATGGTAATAGAATGGCTTGTTTTAGGTCCATAGTATGGCTGTGCTTCAGGACGTCAGAGGCTTTCCCAACTCTCCCTACACCTTTTGTGCTGTGTCCTTAGCCACTCAGTCATGTCCGACTCTTTACCACCCCATGGACTGTACCCCACCGGGTTCCTCTGTCCATGGAATTTTCCAGGCAAGAATACTGAAGCAGGTTGCCAGTTCCTACTCCAGGGAATCTTCCCAACCCAGGGATTGAACCTGAGTCTCTTCCCTAGACCTCTTGTGATCCAACAAAATATTAATTACCACAATTTAAAAAAAGAAATTTATATGTATTGTGCACTAACTCATACATACAACTAAAATTGTTAGCTTTATATCTTTATTTTGATACAAGCTGATATTTTTGTAGCTGTATAGAGTCAAGGCTGTATATTGTCACCCTGCGTATTTAACTTATATGCACAGTACATCATGAGAAATGCCGGACTGGAAGCAGCACAAGCTGGAATCAAGATTGCCGGGAGAAATATCAATAACCTCAGATATGCAGACGACACCACCCTTATGACAGAAAGTGAAGAGGAACTACAAAGCTTCTTGATGAAAGTGAAAGAGGAGAGTGAAAAAGTTGGCTTAAAGCTCAACATTCAGAAAACTAAGATCATGGCGTCTGGTCCCATCACTTCATGGGAAATAGATGGGGAAACAGTGGAAACGGTGACAAATTTTATTTTTTTGGGCTCCAAAATCACTGCAGATGGTGATTGCAGCCATGAAATTAAAAGACGCTTACTCCTTGGAAGGAAAGTTATGACCAACCTAGATAGCATATTTAAAAGCAGAGACATTACTTTGCCAACAAAGGTCCGTCTGGTCAAGGCTATGGTTTTTCCAGTGGTCATGTATGGATGTGAGAGTTGGACGGTGAAGAAAGGTGAGCACCAAAGAATTGATGCTTTTGAACTGTGGTGTTGGAGAAGACTCTTGAGAGTCCCCGGAACTGCAAGGAGATCCAACCAGTCCATCCTAAAGGAAATCAGTCCTAGGTGTTCATTGGAAGGACTGATGCTGAAGCTGAAACTCCAGTACTTTGACCACCTCATGTGAAGAGTTGACTCACTGGAAAAGACCCTGATGCTGGGAGGGATTGGGGGCAGGAGGAGAAGGGGGCAACAGAGGATAAGATGGTTGGATGGCCAGCAGATGAATGGATAAGGAAGCTGTGGTACATATACTCCATGGAATATTACTCAGCCGTTAAAAAGAATTCATTTGAATCAGTTCTAATGAGATGGATGAAACTGGAGCCCATTATACAGAGTGAAGTAAGCCAGAAAGCTAAAGAACATTACAGCATACTAACACATATATATGGAATTTAGAAAGATGGTCACGATAACCCTATATGCAAAACAGAAAAAGAGACACAGAAGTACAGAACAGACTTTTGAACTCTGTGGGAGAAGGTGAGGGTGGGATGTTTCGAAAGAACAGCATGTATATTTTCTATGGTGAAACAGATCACCAGCCCAGGTGGGATGCATGAGACAAGTGCTTGGGCCTGGTGCACTGGGAAGACCCAGAGGAGTCGGGTGGAGAGGGAGGTGGGAGGGGGGATCGGGATGGGGAATACGTGTAACTCTATGGCTGATTCATGTCAATGTATGACAAAATCCACTGAAATGTTGTGAAGTAATTAGCCTCCAACTGAAAAAAAAAAAAAAAAGATGGTTGGATGGCATCACTGACTCGATGGACATGGGTTTGGGTAGACTCTGGGAGCTGGTGATGGACAGGGAGGCCTGGCGTGCTGCAATTCATGGGGTTGCAAAGAGTCAGACATGACTGAGCAACTGGACTGAACTGAGAGAGTGATATTTGAATAGATTTTGTCTCTGCAAGAATACCACCAGGATACTGAACACATAAAGTAGATAGTCGACATACCCTTTTCTGTTGAGCTCTGCTGTATTGCACTTCATAGATATTTCATTTTTTACAAATTGTAGGTTTGTTAATAACCCTGTGTCATCAGATGATGGTTAGCATTTTTTAGTGATAAGGTATTTTCAATTAAGGTATAACATTTTTTTAAAACATAATGCTACTGCACTTTCTATAGAGAGAGTGTAGTATAGTGTAAACTTAACTTTTATGTGCGCTGGGGAAATGAAAATACTCATGTGACTCGGATTATTGTGAGAGCTGCTTTATTATAGTGGTCTGGAGCCAAATGCACAATATCCCTGAAGTGTGCACATACATGTGCACATACATGTCTTAAGGCTATACATTTGTTTTTAGAGGACCGAGTCATCTTTCTATTTTTGCTTGATCTTTAGGATCCCTTAGATCCCACCAGATCGGTGATTGTGATCCGCTCGCTGGTGCCGAATGGTGTGGCAGAAAGAGGCGGAGAACTGTTACCTGGTGACCGTCTGGTCTCAGTCAACCAGTACTGTTTGGATAACGTCACACTTGCTGAAGCTGTGGAAGTGTTGAAAGCTGTGCCGCCAGGCACTGTGCGCCTTGGCATCTGTAAACCTTTGGTGGTAAGTGTCGAATTTTGTTAATATAGGAAATGATAATACTGCAATAGTTAAGAACATGGATTTTGGAGACAAACTCATGTGGCCTGAAATCTCTGTTGCTTTGCATATTATACATGAGTCCTTGTGCAGGTTTCCTAATGTCTTTGACTTAATGCTCAGAAAAAGTAATGTCTACATCATAGGATTTTGAGGATTAAAGATGATATTTATTAAGTGCTTAGCACATTACATACTAGCTGCCAGCATTACTAGTCCAACTACTACTGCTTTTATCTTCATACCTTTGGCACAGAATTCTAAGTTCTCATTGCATTCCATATGACATAAATTAAAATAAGCCTGTTTATGTGTTTTAGCTTTCATTTGGGCACAATGTCGGAATGGTTCAGTAAGTTGAAATCAGTTAACCATTATCATTTTGATGATATAGCAATGAAATCATAATATGATTTTCTGACTGTCACAGTGCCTTGTAACCCCTAGCATCTAAACTCTGATTGGGTTAAGCCACCCTGAAGTCATCTTATTGTTTAATCTCATGTACTAGGTCAAATCACTGTTTCTTCTTCTTTCTTTTTTTTTTTGCAACTTCCCTAGAACACTGTTTCTGACTGAAGTATTATTAGTTATGGTGCTTATTGAGGTTCCCCAATGTCCCACTTTAAAAAGATACTAGTTAATAATTGGTACTAAAGTATTATTGAGTGCTTACTGTATGTCTAGTCAGTATTTTAAGCTCTTTATACATACTAATTTAATCATCACAGAAACTTTAAGAGACGGTAGTCCTCTTATTACCACCATTACAGATCAGTTAGTCAAAACATAAGAGTTGAGTAACTTATCCAAGATGATATAACTAGTAAGGGGCAGAGTTGAAATATGAACTCAGCAGAGTGGCTTCAGACCCTGTGCTCTTAGTCACAATGCTCTATATTCCAATTTTAATTTGTTGTCCCTAGTTCGGTTTCATGCAGCATGTCTGAAACAGATACCGTGATTGCAATAGTAGAGTGTTGGACTGGATTTCAAGAAATCTGGTCTCTGTTTCGAACTTTCCTACAAGTTAGCCCAGCGGGTCTCAAGTTCACAGAGATGACATAGACATAAGAATCGCCTTGAAGATGTTTAAAATGCAGTTTCCCAGGTCCTACTCTCAGAGATGCTGATTTGGTGGTTCTCAGATTCTCAGGAGTCTGCCTCTTGTGTCACCAGTGTATTTCTGATGCAGAATTTTGTACTTTGAAAAACAGTGTACCAGTAATTTGGTCATAGGCACCCCACTTTTCTAAGCCTACATATACATTTCTGAAAGACTAAAAAAGACTAGAGAACTGATAAGATCTTTCTTAACTCTAAAGGTTCCTTTCTTCTGTGAAATATATTAGCATACTATGGGCTTCCCTGCTGGCTCAGTGGTAAAGAATCTGCCTGTCCTGAAGGAGATGAAAGTTTGATCCCTGATCAGGAAGATCCCCTGGAGAAGGAAATGACTACACATTCCAGTATTCTTGTCTGGGAAATCCCATGGACCGAGAAGCCTGGCAGGCTACAGTTTATGGGATCGCAAAAGAGTTGTATGTGACATAGAGACTTAACAACAACAATGAGTGTTCATACAGATAGATATCTGTCTATATATAATTATATATTCATTTGTAGACATAGACAGATTCATGTATTACACATAATATTTTTGCATTGGAGAATTTCACATGACCTTCATATATTATTCATCACATATTGCACATAAAGATGCCTATATATCATACCTGTCAGTTACTTTAAGCACTTCAAAATGGAATATGGCACATAGCTAAGGCAAGGTCTTGACTTTATATTATGTATCTGATGTGTGAGTTTTGCCATAGTCAATATATACCATGAGATGCTTGGTTTGATTTTGGGACAGATTAAGGAGGGGGAAATTTGATGTTTTTATGGGGACCTCTTTATTGGTATTTTGGATTGTGGCAAGAACTTTGTCTAGATTTTCCCTGATGATTATTTGCCTGATTATTGGGGTTGCCAGAGGCCTGCAGGACCTAAACAGTGTGACTTTACTTTAAAGCAATTTAAAGAAGGCTCAGGCAGTACAAAGAACAGAACTTAGTACCAGCTGGGTGTGGATTCCTGTTCCTATTTCTGGTAGAGGTAGAGCTGCAGAAACCTCGAGACCTTGGAGTCTTGCTCTGACAGAGTTTGAAACACGCAATTGTGAGGTGGCTCCTTGCCTCAGCTTCCCTCAGTGGGTATAAGGCTGCCAGGGTGCTGGGGAGTATGAGGCCAGTAAAGGAATGAGAGAAGGTCACTTTCAAGAACACAGAAATTCTTAGTGGAATTACCATTAAGTATTGCTTCTTTAACATCTGGGTTCTTTAAGCAAAACTGTCTGTGAGCTATAAATAACCATGCATGGATCGTCTATCTGTCTCTGTCTGTTTCTCATGGTCCAGTGGGTGGCCACTTACGTCATCACCTAGTGTTTGCTGAGCATTTGTTTTGTCCTCAGCAGAACTGGGGAGAGAGTGTGACTAAAAAGGTCCAAAGTCAAGTTTGGGCAGAAAGACTATGAATATGTAACAGGAGAACAGAATTATTTTTTATTAAGTCTTATACCACAGGTATAGATATGTACTATCTATGTAATATAGATATTATGTAATCTTATAGTCTTATGTAGATACTTATTATCTATATATTTTCATGTTAACCACAAATGTGACTTCTCTTTTCCACAAACTCACCTCAAAGGTCCTAGATAAAAAAATGAATGAATTGACTTTAAAAAGTGCATCATACCAGACTTCCCTGGTGGCACAGTGGATAAGAATCTGCTTATCTTTGCCCTGCAAATCCACGTGCACATGGATTTGATCCCTGGCCTGGGGAGATTCCACGTTACGCAGAGCAACTAAACCTATGTGCCACAACTACCAAGCTCGCGCTCTAAAGCCTGCGAGCTGCAGCTGCTGAAGCCACGGGCCACGGCTCCGGAAGCCCACGTGGTCTAGGGGCCGTGAGTCACAACTACTGAGCCCGTGTGCCAGAACTGCTGAAGCCCGTGCACCCTAGAGCCTGCACACCCCAACTATTTATTGAGCTCACATATGATAACTACGAAGCCTGTGTGCCTAAAGCTTGTGCCCCACAAGAGAAGTCACCACAATGAGAAGTCTGTGCACTGCAGTGAGGAGTAGCCCCCACCCACCACAGCTAGAGAAAGCCTGCCCAAAGCAACAAAGACCCAGCACAGCCAAAAATAATACAAGAAATAAATGAACGAAAGACATTGTATCTTCAGAACTCACAGGACAGAACTGCCAGTGGAGTTATTGAGCCAGACAACTGTGGGTTTGGCTTCGTTCTGTGATTTGCCAAGCTATGTGTCCTTGCACCTATTATCTAACTTTACCAGCTCCTACTTGGAACCATGTAGTTTGCTAGTTTACAGCACAGGCTCTAAAACCAGATGGCCAGTACTCAAATTCTGGGTCTGTAACTGACTAGTTATGTAACTTTGAGCAAATTACTGTGCATCTGTTACTTATCTGTAAAATAGGGTTATTAAGGGCACCTACTTCTTAGAATATACATATTTAAAGTTCTAAGACCTGTACCTGTGATGTACATATACATAAATATATATATTTGCTATTGTTTTTATGCAAATATAAAATCCTGACCTAATAGAATAAATAAATAGAACTGGTACTAAGTTCTTAATATAAAGATTAAGCTGAGTCAAAGCATGTAAAAGTGTCTACCATGGATTGTGATGTATCCTCAGGACTTGGTAGATAGTGGCTGTGTTATGACCTGGAGCTGATGCTAAGCTGGTGAGCACTAGGATGGTTGTCCTTCTTCTGATGGAGAGTGGCTCCATTGTACCATTGTTCAATATTTTGAGTATCATCCTGTATAAACTTAGGCATTTCTTAGTTAAGGTCTGTTCCTGGGAAAGTGATTTTTTATTTAAGGAATCCCTAAAAAGAATTAAAAGTTTGAGAAGTTTTGACCTGAATATGGCTTTTTTTTTTTAAGTTATTAAAGAAAAGTTTGGTCTAATGAAACAATGTACATTAAGTACTATGTACTTGCACTTAATGGAAAGATGAGAATTTGAAAAACATTTGAAACCAAAATGTTTTCTTCAGTACAGAAGTGCTTCTTTGGTTGCCAGAGCTGGGGACTGGGAATGGGCGAAATGGGTGCAGGTGGTTAAAAGATACAAACCTCCAGTTATAAGTCCTAAGGATGCAAGGTACAGCATGGGGACTGTAGATAACAATACTGTGTGGTATATTTGAAAGTTGCAAATGTTAGCTAAACTTTTCATGGTGATTATTTTGCAACATATGCATATACCAAATCATTATGTTGTATGCTTAACACTAATATAATGTTGTAGGTCAGTTAGAACTCAATAAAAAATAGGTTCATGGTTTACAAAAACAGTTCTTCAATCATACTTAAAAAATTTAAAATGCTTCTGTTTTCAGGAAGGTGATAAAGAGGAAGAAAGTAGCATTTTACTTTCAAGCAATAATGAAGACAAGACTGAAATTTCAGGAACAATTCATGATATAAATTCATCTTTAATACTTGAAGCACCCCAGGTATTTAGTACATTTTTCCCCCATTTAAATAGTTGCTATTATAAAGAAGACAAAAGCTTGTTCTTACTGTCTTGGCTAAATAGAAACAAATTAAATAGTCTCCCCCTTTAAAGTTTTTTTTTTTAAACTGAAATCTTTTCTCTTTTGTATCACATTGCCTCTGTAAGTGACATCGGCTAGGTATAAGGCATTTTCAAAGAACAAACATACCTGACTTTATATCACTAATACACTCTTAAAATTTTGAGAGTAGAGAGAGTTTTGAAAATAAACCTGCACTTAAAATGATGTAGAATAAGAGCTATACTAAAGAACTTATTTTTCTTCCCCAGAAGAATTTGTTATTGAATACTTTCTAAAGAAGAATTATTTAGTCAAACCTTATTTTATGCTTTAATATTAGAAAGTATATTTTGAAACTTTTCCTTTTTCATTCTTAAAGTGAATTGTGTTTATTTTGCTTTTAGTAGTCAGAGGATGATTTTTCTTAACTTGATAACAACTGTCTTGATATTCTTTGCATAGTTTGTTGACAGTGTCTAAACCTGATTTGTAGTCCTGTAGTGTCCATTATGTTTTTTTTTCAGCTTATACATTTTTTGTTACAATTTCTTAACTGTGTGACATGTTTAAATATACCTCCTAAATACAGTTTTTTCTTTTTTAAAATAACTAGGTTACAGTATTTGCCATACTATATTAACTTAAAAGCGTCACTGCAATGATGTTTAGCTGCAACTGAGGAAGCAGTGGGAAGGTGTGGATTCTTTTCATGAATGTACATTTACTGATATTTAATGAATAGGATTTAAAATAGGAAATGTCATTGATTCTTCAGAGGGAATTGGGCCTTATTGTGCTTAGCACTTGAAGTTAGGTCAAAGGCTCAGCAGACTCATATATTCCTCAAGTGTTCCTAAGAACTCAACAAGGTTTCTGCTCATGTGAGGGGACTATCTAACTTTAGTTCTGTATTCTTGCTCTTTTGATTAGTGAAGTTTGAAATTAATTGAAGAGCATACTGTATTCATTCCTTTTTGTTTTATATTATTAATGGAAATGCAAAATTTAACTTTAATCCTTATATCTTTAGTTTATAGAGAAGGTTTTGTAAACATTCAAAGAGCCCATGAACTTCTTTTGAGTTACATAAGCCTGATATTCCTGACCTTTTAAGTCTTTGCTTTCTTCTGAGATGGCATGAAGTGTATCCATACTTACGTATTACTTTTTATATGAGATGCATGAGTTAAACATTCAGTTTAGCAGTTTAACAGAACTCCTTCTTCTGAGAATTTTCAGGTGGTTAATGTGTAACAAACCTTTTAGACTAGTCAGTCACCTTGCCAAAGGCAGATTGTTGCCTCTTTTGTTGTTTCCTTTTCAAGGTTGAGGTTTGTGTGGCAGTAAGGTTATATTTCTCCTCTATTGTACTAGAGAGCTGTTCTGGTTAACCATGCATTGGCATATAATCCCGTTGCTGCAGTTATGCCAGGGGTTAATTTTCCGGTTAGTGTGTAGAGTGCAGCTCTAAGACAGAGTTTAAAGTTTTGTTTTGTTTTGCGATTCTTATTCACAGGGATTTAGAGACGAGCCCTATTTTAAAGAAGAGCTTGTGGATGAGCCGTTTCTAGATCTGGGAAAGGCTTTCCAGTCCCAACAAAAAGAGATAGACAATAGCAAGGAGGCCTGGGAAATGCATGAATTCATGGTCCCTAGGTTGCAGGAGATGGGTGAAGAAAGAGAAATGCTTGTTGATGAAGAATATGAGCTCTATCAAGACCAACTTCAGTCCCTGGAGTCGTATCCCTCATCACACATTCAAGAGGCTGCTCCTGTTCCGTCCATGGAGGAGGTTCACTTTGGTACACAGTGGTTCCCGGATTGTGAACTGCCCGAGCCTCAAGAAGCAGGACACATGATGAGCATGTACCCTCAGGACATGCAACAGTGCGGCTGTAGCCCAGAAGAGATGGTAAGGGTTAGAGTGCATCTTCTGCATCCTTCCTGACTCCTCCCCTCCCCATCTCTGTCCATCAGTCCTGTAACTTTTAAACACATGAACACAATTTAACGAATCTTTTCATCACTGAATACTGTTTTTTAAAAAATGTACCATAGAGTGTTTTGCTTTTAAGTAAAAGCTCATCATTTCTTTATTGTATAACTTCTAGTTGGAGTCAATAAGCTATAGTTGCTTTACTGTTATGATGTGGTTTTTGTTGTTGTTTTTAACCTTGCTTTTTTAGTGATGTTTTCCTCCTGATACCCATTTCAAGGAAGAGTTCTTTCATCATTTGTGATTAAAAAAAAAAAACCCTTAGGGAGATATAGCTCTGTATTTCTCACATAACATGTTTGTCAAGGAAAATCAAGGCAAAATTGATTAAAGATCTGTTATTTCTGTCTTGCTTATCCACACTGTCCTCTGTATTATATACAATACTAAATAGAAAGCCACTGAACTCTAGAAAATTATTCTTACATTTGTGATACTGCCTGTTGACAACTTGGCAGGAATGCATTGTATTTACTAGGTGTTCTCTTGCTATTAAATCACCAATAAACTTATTTTTAAAAATAAAATTAGGGTTAACTGGTCACCAACTGGAATCTTTCAGTAGGGATGTTTTTAATGTTTTATTTTTGCTTATTTCCTGACCCAAATTAACTTCAGAGCAACTGAAGAGGAAGTTTTGTGTATGGAGTACAGAGCTGCATGTTCGGAACAGTACGCTGCCCTCCTTAGCGAGGTCAGCAGCTCCCCTGCAGTGATGTGCAAAGTGGCCTTAGCTTGTTCTCTCCCAGGGCAGATAGAGCTGGGTTTTGTCCTTGCCTCCCTTCAACCTTCCTCTCTTTTTCATTTCATTATGGGTCTCTCTGCTATGCACGATGCTATATTTATGTATTTAAGGAACCCTCGAGGATTACCCTTGATACTGGACTCTGGGCAGTCTACCAGAGAGCAGATGTTTTGGAATTATGTGAATTATGTGGGCAGAGGTGACATAGAATCACCTGGTATGTTGCTGTTGACACTGTTTTTTTCTATCTCCGCCAGTCCCGTTCAGTCCCACTCCTGTTTCTGTTAAGTGGTTGACCTCAAACAGAATATTTAGTTATATGGAGCAAATTATGAGTATATAAATAAATACTCTTGTTATGTCTGTTTTCTTCTATAAAAATAAGTTTTTCCCTTTACTCAAATATAAGACAACCTGAAATATAGTCCCATTTTAATATATAAACTTTTAGAGATATAGATGAATAGTATATTCATACTTTATATATTTAGTTAAGTGTCCTAGTAAGATATCAGGTGTTTGCCTGTTCTTGCATTTAGTGATAGAATTTTACTCATATTCCTTCAATGCATATTTAATGTCAGAGTCTACATTATTACTAGAATCACTTTTTGATTTTTCAACACTGTTTTGCAACCATACCTTTTTCATTTCCATCTATGTTGTTTGAGATATAGTAACTTTTTAATCCATACTACCAGTCAAAATTTATTCTCATCTCAGGTATCATTGTATAACGTTAGGTTTTTTAAAAATTCTTCTTGTAAGTTTATATTGATGACCCAATCAATCCACAGAGTAGCCACTTCCTCTATTATTTATCAAGCTCATTATAAAGCTTGCTGAAACAACATTCAGTGCTCACAGTTTGAAGGACACAGTTCCTAGTTACTAACTTTGTTAAATTTCCCAGCTGTCTGATTCTGCTAGGTAACCTGTAGGAAACTATAGGATCCTTAAACTGGCATTGGTTAAGATTGTTTTAGACCTAATATGTCTTACCTAAACAGATTTACTTTCTCTAAGTAATTATATGTTCCTGCTGTGGGGCATTAACTCTTTCTTTTAAATTGAAGTATAGTTGATTTGCAAAGTTTGTTAATTACTACAGTGCAGCAAGATGATTCCGCTATACATACGTTGTTGTTATTCAGTGGCTAGGTTGTGTCTGACTCTTTGCGATCCCATAGACCACAGCATGCCAGGCTTTCTTGTCACATTTTTAACTATTCTGCTCCATTATGGTTTATCATAAGATATTAAATGTAGTTCTCTGTGTTATACCATAGGACCTTGTTGTTGTATCCATTCATATATAAAAGCTTATATCTAGACTGCAAACAGGAGGAGGGTCATCTCTTCCCCAACTCCCTTCCCATTGGCAACCACCAGTCTGTTCTTCATGTCCATGATTCTGTTTCTGTTTCATAGATAGGTTCATCTATGTCATATTTTAGATTTCATGTAAGTGATGCCATATGGTGTTTACTTAGTGTGATAATTGCTAGTTGCATCCATGTTGCTGAAAATGGCCTTATTTTGTTCTTTTTGTAGTATTCCATTGTATGTATCTGCACATCTTTATTCATTCATCAGCCGATGGACATGTAGGTTGTTCCCATGTTTTGGCTATTGTGAATAGTGCCGCTATGAACATAGGGGTGCATGTATCTTTTTGAATTATAGTTTTTCTGGATATATGGGCATTAGCTATTTTTCCCATTTCCCATCCATATCCCACAGTGATGAGTGTAGGTGAGGAAAGAAAAACATTTTCCTCTACCTTCCTAGGTTCCTTTGGCTGGGGCCCTGGAAATCAAACTGACAAAAGACAGACTATCAGAAGAGAACCAATTTATTAACACCTGCAGCATGCATATACACAGGAAAAACTCAGTGATAGGTCACTCAAAGGAGGGATTAGAACTTGGGCTTATGTAGGATCTTAATGAAGGACAGTACATTTGTAGATGAGTGTCAAGATAGAGGGAAAGGGATTCAGGCTTTTAGAGTTAGCTACTGTGTGAAGATAAATATTATGGGGGAAATCGGTGGACCATGAAGGTTGTTTTAGTAATGTTTGTCATATACATTTCTCTTAGGTGGAAAGTCTAGAGTCGTCTTTGGTGATTGAGAACCAGGGGAGGATAGGAAACTTTTCTGTGTCTCTTCTTTTCTTCAACTCAGAATACTCAGTCTGCCAAAGTGGCATATTTCTGGGTGGAATATCCCGATCCTCTGTAACAGTTGTGCCCACATGATCAGGATGGGCTTGGGTCTTTATTTGTCTTACTGTCATTATGGTGGACTCCATAGTGATCATTTATTATTTAATATTATAAGCTCTGGGTGAGTGGATTTTAAAAACACAGTAACATGCCTTACAAATATGTAATTCCCGGTACTCTTCTATTTAGAGGGTGTCCTCTAGAAGGCAATGAAACATTATCATTCTGTCTTCCTTATATTTGATAATATCTATTTTGGGCTACAAGTATAGCTATGTTTGTGGAGTGCAAATAGTACCCAACTACTTATAAGCTTTTCTTTCTCCACCACGCTCTTACTCCATTTTAGTTGAAGGATGAAACCATCAAGGTTGATAGATCTGGTTCTTTATTTTTAGTTGTGATCAAATATACATTATATGAAGTTGACCATTTTAACCATTTTTAGGCTTACAGTTCTCATGGAATGAATACACTCACATTATTGAACAACCATTACAACCACCCATCTCTAGAATTTTTATATCTTCCCAAGTGGAGACTTTGTACCCAGTAAACAATAAACTGCTCATTCTCCTTTTCCTTTATCCTCTGGCAATAAACCACAATTCTACTTTCTGTGTCTAAGAATTTGGCTGTTCAAAGAACCTCATGTAAATGGAATCATACAATATTTTATCTTTTTGTGTCTGACTTATTTCACTTATTGTGATGTCTTCAAGGTTCATACATGTAGCATGTCAGCCTTTTCTCCCTTTTTGAGGCTGAATAGCATTCCATTGAGTGTATATACCCCATTTTGTTTGCTTATTCATCAATTGATGGACATCTGTGTTGTTTCTGTCTTTGGCTATTGTCAACAATGCTGCTGTGGACACTGCTATACAAACATCTGTTCAAAACCAAATTTTGGGTGGTACACACCCTGGAGTGAAATTGCTGGGTCATGTGGTAATTCTGTTTAATTTTAGGGGAGAATCACGTACTGTTTTCATAGCCTCTGTGCCATTTTACGTTCCTGCCAGCAATGCATGGATTTTCTAATTTTTCCACATCCTCACTAACACTTGCTTTCTGTTTTTTAGATAGGTGTGAAGTGGTAGCTTACTGTAGTTTTGATTTGTAATTCTCTATTAGTGACATTGAGCAAATTTTCACATGCTTATTGGCCATCCTCAAATATTCTTTGGAAAAATGTCTAAGTCCTTTTCTCTTTTTGAAAATATCTGATTCTTTTTGTCTGAGACTAAATTTATGCTCTCATTTTCTTCTCTATTTAGGAAAAAAACTGAATTGATTTTTCTAAAGGTCTAACCTTTCATATCCAGTGTATTGAAACCTCAGATTCAGGTCTCAATTCTTATTCCTCAGTTACCTAATTGCCATTAATTAAAAGAAATAACCGAATGGTTCAAAAATGATTGTAAATTTTTTTCTTTTTAAATACACAGTGGCTCCCATCTCCTCCTAGTCTCTGCTCTAAGAAGTTCTTCTTGTTTTATTCTAGACTACTAACTAGTCATATTTCCTTTCTCACCTCTATTTAATATTGGAGTTGAATTCTATGTACTCTAGGTTCCTTTGGGTATCTGATATAGTTTTATACTCAATTATATTCATAATCTATTTGATAAAATCTAGCAGTATTTGGTACATTGGCTTATGAGAGGTCTTTTTCTTACTGTTGAAGTGTGACCTGTATAATCAGGAAAAAATGTGAACTGTTGTAAAAAATAAAATTTATGTTTTTGTTTTGGACAACCTAAATTTCCAACAACAGAGAATAATACAGTGCTATTAACCTTAAATGAATTAAGGCAGTGGTCCCTAATGTTTTTGGCACGAGGGACTGGTTTTGTGGAAGACAGTTTTTCCACGGACCATGGTGAGGTGATGGTTTCAGGATGATTCAAGCGTATTACATTTATTGTGCACTTTATTTCTGTTATTATTACATCAGCTTCACTTCAGATCATCAGGCATTAGATCCTGGAGGTTGGGACCCCCTGATTGAAGGTATATGTCTGTGGTGGCCATATGTTGCAATTTAATTTCATACATAGAAATATTTTTTTAATATCATAATAAAATACATCAGTGAAAATTGTATGTTCTGGAAGATTATAACTTTGGAAAACCATAAAAGACATGTGTACAAAAGAAGACAGGGAAAGCGTAGTAACTACTGACTGTGCTTATCTGTGAGTTTTAGGTTCAGGGAACAGGTTGTTTATTAGGTAGATAAGAGTGTAAGGGAGGGCATAGCAAAGGCTTAGAACTATGAAAATTCACCAGCTGTTTCTTAAGGCTGTGAAAATTCACCAGGTGTTTCCAGATCAGCAACGAAGCTATTTAAGTTGTGATCCAGCCTGATCCAGAATGTAACGTGTATCAACCATTGACCTTGCTTGCCTTGATAGATCTTTTATTCCTCTACCTTGGTGAATGTTTATTTGAATGCATTTATTAATGTTTATAAAATAATTTTTTGTTAAAAAATCCAGTGTTTGGAAAAAACAAATTTTTACTAGCCTGTTCTCTTGCAGATATTATGTTACTAGCATCTATAACTGCTTACCACAGTATAAAACGTTACTTGAGAAGGCCTGTTTGCAGGGCCAGTTTTCCACTATCATTATGATCTGGGTTGAACAACATTATGGTGTTCCACATTTTATCATAAAGTGCTAATGCATTTCTGTTTTTCTTCCTCTCGAGATGAAAGAGAACTTTGGCATCGATTCCCTCTCCATACCCTCAACTGAAGGAAACGCTCAACAAGGCAGATTTGATGATCTGGAAAATCTTAATTCATTAACAAAGAGTAGTCTGGATTTAGGTTTGTGATTTTCATTTCTCATAAACACAAGTTACATTATTTTGCAATCTTTCAGTTTTATTTGTGCATATGATGAACTTTACTGTCATATTTTCATTCATTATAATATTTTGAATTGAAATCTGCTTATTATTTCATCTGTTTCAAAATATCTGGAAAAGTAATGTGACTCATATTTCAACTTAGAGTTTTTCAGATTCTGCTTTCGGTGAGGGCTGCATTTTCCCTGCCTCATTTTGCTTTTTATTAGCTGTGTGGATTACAACTAAAACTAGTGCCATATACTGAATCTGAAATAAGTCTCTACTAATATATATTAAAATCTCTGATGCTATTAAGTGATACTGTTAGCTCATTGAATGGGGTTGTTAAATATTAATAAAGAGAGACATATTTTAAACATTTATGAAACATTTTTATAGCCATATATTACAGTCAATTTTGGTGCATTAATAACTTAGTTTCCATTAAAGAATCCTAAAAGTATAGTGCTTCTCCTTGCCTCTTCCCATATTTATTCTTATATATTTCTGAAAACTTGACTTTAAAAAGTAATATTTCCTTATTCAACACTGCAATATCAAATGTCATTGTAATATTAAGATTCCCTAGGAGAGACTCAAAGTATTGGGATTTATAGAGCCATTGTTCAGGATTTATGCTGTCCTTCACCTGTTTTGACTCTACTTATAGGAAAAGTCTTTCTTTTTGGGCAGTTCTTGGGTTATATGATAATATATTGTTAGGAGAGAGAGATACCTGTCGAAAGTTATGTAACTGTTTTATATGAATTCAACATTCTATCAAGTAAAATCTAAAAGAATGGGATTCTTTTAATGTTATTAAAGATTGAAGGCATCTATGAGATGATAACAATTGCCAGTTCCCTGCCAGTCAGAACACATCATGAATAGTTAATTTAAAAAATTGAGATGGTTAATTTGAATATCTTAGATTAAGTGAGTCTATTCAATTTTTCATAATGTATAACTGATTGTGGCTAGGAAAAAAATGTAATTTTTTCCACAAAAATTCTCCTTGTATACTGTTTTTTGCCTTTTTTTTTAATCCACCACATTTCTGTGCCCTCTTTTATGGCACAAATGAATGAATTAATGTGTTTGATTGCCATTGACATTACTAATTTATAGTAACATCCAGCATTGTTTCAGATCAGATAATTTTGTTGTGGAGAGCTTCCCTGTGCATTGTCAGGTGTTTAGCAGCCTCCTTGCCTTCTCATGCTAGATCCCAGTGGTATTCCCATTCCTAGTCATGATCAAAATCAAAACGTCTCCAGACATTGTCAAAAAGTCCCTTGGGAGACAGAATTGCCCCAGGTTGAGACCCATTCACTGTTTTATACTGTCAGGATTGAAAGCAATGGGCTGGAAATATAGGGTGAATGTTTGTGAAGAGGGACTTTGGAGTTAGGAGAAAGACAGGGGAAGGGACTTTGTCCTCATGGGATGATTCAACCTTCCTCTGAGCTCTCCTCTAGGTATCATCTAAGTGACTCCAGAGTTATTTCCTCTGACTTCTGCTGCCTGCATGAGTTTCCCAGGGCCCTGTAACAAGTTACCACATACCTGGCAGCTTACACCAGTAGTTAATTCTCTCACTGTTCTGGAGCCCTTAAGTCCTAAATTAATATGCTGTGCTACTTCTGTTGAAAGCGCTAAGAATTGGACACGACTGAGCCACTTCACTTTCACTTTTCACTTTCATGCACTGGAGAAGGAAATGGCAACCCACTCCAGTGTTCTTGCCTGGAGAATCCCAGGGACAGGGGAGCCTGGTGGGCTGCCGTCTATGGGGTCGCACAGAGTCAGACACAACTGAAGTGACTTAGCAGCAGCAGCAGCTACTTCTGAAGGGCTTGGGAAGAATCTGTTCTTTTCCCTGTCCAACTTCAGGTGACTCCAGCATCTTTTGGCTTGTGGCTGCGTCATTCTAATCTCTGCCTCCATCCTTACTTGGCCCTCTCCTCTTCTCCATGTCTTCTCTTCTTTTGTCTCTTATAAGGACACGTGTTGTTGGATTTAGGGCCTGCTTGAATTGTCTCATCTCAAGATGCTTAATTTAGTTACATTTGCAAAGCCCTTTTCTCCATGTAAGTTCTCATTTATAGCTTCTATGGCAGATATATATATATCCAGGTGAACCATCAATCAACCTACTGTACTGCCTTAATCTAATATTTGGCAAGGCACTTGGATTCTATTTTTGAAGATTATAGCTTTAGGTATTAAGCTACAAATGTATACCTTAGGCCTGTCCTCACTAGGAAAGTGCTCATAACCACATGTGTTTTGAAAAATTTTTCAACTACCAATAAATTTATTTTTGAGCATTCATAGCAAAAAAAATTTTTGAGAGCTGCCAGAATGCTGTGTGGCAAGTGCAAGTACTTGGATTAATGATAACCATGGGTGAACTGAGAAATTATTGATACAGAGTCAGTATAGTTTCAGTCCCAGGTCCCTCAGTACTAAGCTGTTAATCTGCTATGTCACCAGGCAAACCACCCACTTCTCCAAGCTTCCCCACTTCCGCAACTGTAAATGGTTAAGTTTGGGTGATATGCTGCTCGTGTGTGGTGATTTAACAGCATGCCAGTTCTGACATGGTTTAACTGGCATGATTTATCAGTATGCCAGTTCCCTACCTATATTTTTCTTGTCTGGTCGCTAACCTGTACAGCAACCCCTTTTCTGCACGGATTCTTCTTGCCTTTATTTTGTTTATCTTTCTCTTCTTGCACCTCACTAAGTATAGACCTTTTGGAAGGTCTAAGTTTGGGCTAAGTGTTCTATAAGGCCTTTTTCAAATCTGTAGCTCTTTGACTACTCTGTTAGTAACAGAGACTTTAAGAGTTATTTATGAGCAATTGAATTATTTTTGAAAACCTATATATAAAGGGCTATTCTTCACCCTGTACTTAATCTAAAATTGTTGTTGTTCAGTCACTAAGTCATGTCTGACTCTTTGTGACCCCATGGACTGCAGCATGCCAGGCTTCCCTGTCCTTCACTATCTCCCAGAGTTTGCTCAAATTCATGTCCTTTGTGTTGATGCCATCCAACCATCCCATACTCTGTCGCTTCCTTCTCTTCCTGCCCTCAATCTTTCCCAGCATCAGGGTCTTTTTCAGTGAGTCAGCTCTAAAATCAGGTATCCTCAAAGACAGAAAGTAGTTCTATTTCCCAGTCTGACTGGCCCTACCTAAAATGGGCCTCCAGTGAACCTGGATGAATTTCTGTCATTGCACCCAGAGTCAGGCACACTTGCGAATTCACATACCGGTCTCTTACAGTAAGCTTCTGGAGGGCAAGGCTTATATCTGATTGTGTTACCACAGTGGGTGCTCAAGAACTATTTCTTGCATGAGAAGGTGATATGCTGCTCGTGTGTGGTGATTTAACAGCATGCCAGTTCTGACATGGTTTAACTGGCATGATTTATCAGTATGCCAGTTCCCTACCTATATTTTTCTTGTCTGGTCGCTAACCTGTACAGCAACCCCTTTTCTGCACGGATTCTTCTTGCCTTTATTTTGTTTATCTTTCTCTTCTTGCACCTCACTAAGTATAGACCTTTTGGAAATTACTCCCATTCCTCTCCTGGAAGTATTAACTTCTGTTTATCCAGGGACTTTTTTTTTTTTTTTTTAACTTTCCTGTTTCCCTAACTGTGTTTTCCTGTTGTGGTCGTTACCTAACAACCACACAGGCCCCAAAGGATGTGATTTATTTTACGGCTCCCAGATGCCATGGTGCACCTGACGAGCAGGCCTGTGAAGTCGCCTGTGTCAAGCACGGTGCGAGAGGAGAGATGTGTACCTGAGCGCTGCCAAGGAGGAGGAGTGGGCAAAGGGCATGGGCAGCCCTGTGTGGAGCAGGTAGTGAAGAGTTTTAGATAAGCTGCAGCATCCTATGAAACTCAGTGCTATGATTTAATAGGCTGCTTTACCAGTGTAGCTGGATGGGAATTAGCTCTGCAAATAGAGCCAGTTCTCTGTTCTTTTGACTCTCATTCTAGGCCATTTCTGCAGAATCTCCATCCCACCCAGTCCTTCCTAAGGGAAAGAGTAGACATAGGGGGTTAGAGCAGTGGTGTGTGTCTATGGATTTGACTCCATGCATGAATGTGGGCCCAGGGGTGGGCTGAGGGGTGCCTGGCGGTGGGGGAGAGACACCTGAGACTTCCTTTAATACCACCTGAGTGTTAATGTTACTTTCACCCCTCGCTTCAGATTCTCTGCTGTATTTCCTATACTGTATTAATCAGTGTTACCAACTGATCAGATCCTGATTCAAAGTGTCTAGACAAGATAAAAAGCAGAAGTATAAGTGAGTTTACTAGAAAATCTGTTCAATATGAAGAAATGGAAAGTTTAGGTGATGTTTATAGGAGAAGTTTTATAAGAATATCTATATCTCCTAGTGATCATTTTTAATTTTCTGATAAGCCAAGTTTCCAAAATATATTATAAATGTATGGATTGAAGGGAGGCATTTGATGCACCATTTTTTATATTTGTATAACATAGTGAAGAAAGATTGGCTGGGAATTGTAATGGATTAGATGTAATGGATACTGAGGTGTATCCTAAGAGCGATGAATGGGTTTATGCCAGCCTGCATGCAGGTCTCTAAACATGTACCGTAGGACTGCGTGCACAGTCCTGCCCCAGTTATTCCTTTTTTCTGTAATAGAAAAGTGACACAGATGACATGTTAGGTAAATTCACACATTCTAATTGGCAAAATTCCTCGGCCTGGCATTCCCCATCTATAAAATATGATTGCTAGTGTCTCTTGTAACTAGTTTAATGTGAGAATTAAATACGATAACAAATGTAAAAGAATTTTGGAATTTATAAACAAAGCCCCTTCAAAAATGTGTTTTCATTTGATTATTTGTTTTTCTGTGGAATTTTTTTTTAAGTCAGTGAAATGTTAGTGTGTCTGTAATTGAGACAGCCTAGATCGATGAAGGAAAATTTGTAGATAAGGAGATAACTGAACCGAACTGAACTGAAGGAGGTAGCCTCCATCGTAAAGGAGATTAGTTTTTTTTTTTTAATTGAAAGATTCTTTAAATTCTACAGTCCTTTACATTTTAAAAAAGTTTCACATAATCCAATAATAACCTTTTCTCCCCCATATCCCTATATTGCCTCCCTGCTTCCCTCTCTCCACTGGTAGCCACTAGTTTGTTCTCTATATCTGTGAATCTGCATTGCTCTTGTTTTATTTGTTAGTTTGTTGTATTTTTTTAGATTCCATGTATGAGTAATATCATACAGTATTTGTCTTTCTCTTTCTGACTTATAAGATTCTTTTGATAAAAGATTCATATTGCTGAAATAATATCTTTTCACTGAAGCCATGCTTAACATTGTAACTCTCTTCCACTGAGCAATCCCTATTTCCCTTCCTTGCAGATTTTTTTTTTTTTTACCATAGTACTGCAACCATCTGACATGTTAAATATTTTGCTTATTTAGTTTAATATAAATAAGTCTTCTATCTGAAAGGGGCCTGCCCATGTACATATCCATAACTCTTTGTTGAATGAATGAAGAATGAATAAATGTATCCTGTGCTTACCAACATCTGGTTTTGCTCTTTAGGCATGATGATTCCAAATGATGTGCAGGGTCCTGGCTTGCTTGTTGAACTTCCTGTTGTGGCTCAGAGAAGGGAGCAAGATGATTTGCCTCTATATCAATTCTCCAGGACTCAAGCTGTTTCCAAGGTTTCAGCATATGCAGGAATGTTGTCTTCTAGATATACCACTGATGCATGGTATGATATTATTTCTCTGCATTTTCACATTATAAAGTAGCTTTCTTTTAACTTCTATTAAAAACAACAGGTCATGTTTATGGTGGAACATTTATTTGTAAAGTGCAGAAAAATATTTTGGATAAAACCTACTATATTAAATGATTACTGTGAGAATTTCCCATACTTAAAATTGTACCATATATATAATTTTGTATTCTCGCAGTTGTGTGCAAAATGGATTATGTAGAGTTTTTAATCAGATAATGGAGGTTAATTAGGAATTTAACAACTCAAGCAAGAAATACTTGAGGGCAAATTGAGGAAGGATTGCACTTAAGAGTTGGAGGGGCTATAGGAATTGTTGACTGATAACATGTGGGAAGTGAGAAGGAGAAGATGACCTGTGTTTCTGAATGGAGCAACTAGATGGCTAGCAGGACCATTAATTCTTTGGTATAAGATTGTAGGAGCATAAACAGGTTGAAAGGAAAATGATGAGTTTAGTTTGGGACATGTTGAGGGTTCAAGTATCCATAGAAAAATGAAGTGAAATGGAGTTAATTAAATACATGCCTCCAAGGATTTGTGCTGAGGTCTACCCTGATGTGGATACTTGGGGAACAAGATCAAGTGAAGGTGAGACTTCTGGATTTGAATAGTCATCCAGGGGAGGCTCAAGTGATAATAGAGCAGGACCAAAATTGGAGTTCTGCAAAGCAGCAAAATTAAGGGCAGGAATGGAGGAAGAAGACAGTGAAGTGGAGTGAACAGAAGGTAGGAGGAAATTGATGAACTGGAGGTTGATATAGAAACCAAGAGAAGAGAGCATTTGAACAAAAGGATCATTGCAGACTAATACAGAGGAAGGTCATGGTAGATAAAAGGGAAGTTTTCATGGGACTTGATCACATGGAACAGTTTCATTAGAGTGGAAATCAGAGAGTAGTGGGTTGAGAATTGAACAGAAGTCAGAAATTGGATAAAGTAAGAGCAGACTAGTGTTTTGAGAAACCTGATCATGAGAAGAGGCAGAAAGAATGCATGTTACCTAGACAACTGGAGGGTATTGTAGGACTGGGGCAAGGGGATATATATACACACACACATAGGTTGTAAGTGTGAAAAATCCAGAAAAGGAATATGTAGATGCTAGAAAGTGGGTGATTAAACATAGTCCCTGGAGAGGGTGGAGGGAGAGGAGGACATGGCACACCTAGACAGATTAACCTTTAATATTTGATAGGAGGAAGCTCATATTCTCCATGGGGTCATGTGCCAAGAGTGAAAGGAAAGCATAAATACAGGCATTGTTAGTGCCTTGAGGACTGGAATCCAAAGAAGTTTTTACCCTATGGCCTTGGGTTTTTTGTTTTTCTGTCATTTAGAAGAAAGGTTATTTACTCAAAATGATGGGGTGCTAGTAAAGTGGGCCATAAAAGGAGAGGTGTCGTAATAGAGATTAGCTTTTGAAACAAGAGTAGGAGAGTAAAGACCTACTGAATAGCATAGGTGAGAAGGAATTTAGGAAAATATTGATTCCCTTTTTGCAGCTTCCCAGAGAGTGAGAGAACGAACATCACCCTCTCAAGTGTGATATCTGTGGCTGAGAATCAGAGCTGCTAAAGAACAGAGGAGGTTGAGAGAACAGTGAGGGAAGAAGTTAGGTTGTGGGCGGTTTCTTTACAATTTAAGGAGATTTTGTGGAGGGTGATGGGTAGTTTGGCTGAAGGGGCCTTGGCAATGGGGTGTGGGGACAGGAGCATATCTGAAAGAAAAACCAGTGCAGTGTAGCACTGTGAGTATAGGACAGGAGAAGCAAATGAAAGAGTTGGACGTGTTGCAGAATGTAACAGGGATGAGAAATAGGGTAGGATTAATTGGCCTTAATGCTGTTATTTATTTTTTATATTTGAATATAGTTCATCTACAATATTGTGTTAGTTTCAGGTGTATGGCAAAGTGAATCATCATGCATGTTCATATATCCTGCTAAGTGAAGCGAGTCAGACAAACACAAATATCATATGATATCACTTAAATGTGAAATCTAATAAAAATGATATAAATGAACTTATTTACAGAACAGAAACAGACTCACAGATCTCAAAATCAAACTTATGGTTACCAAAGGGGAAATGTGGCGGGGGGCAGGGCAGTGATAAATTGGGAGACTGGGATTAATATATGTGCATACTACTATATATATAGAACAGATAACTTTGGGTACCTACCGAATAGCATAGGGAACTCCACTGAATGTTCTATAATAACTTATATGGGAAAAGAATCTTAATGCTTTCATTTAAACCTTAGTCCAAGAAAGATTTTGTCTTGTTGTATGAAATGTCTCAGACTTACGTCACTTCTCTGTTCAGCAATCTGTGACCTTTGCCTAGAGTTTTAGATAGAAACTTAATAAAAGTTGTTGTCTGGGCTTCTGCATAGCTTATGTCTGAGTGGAAAGGAAAGACTGGTAAGTCCAACTAGTTGGAGAAATTGGTGACTTTTTACTCAACAGACCTGGACCAATGTGTACAGGGGAGGAGCTGACAGGCCCCGGGTCCCAGTGCAAGGAATCTAACCAGTTCCCAGGGGAACAGAGTGTTAAACAACCATGAGTTTGTTTCTTTAGGAGAGATGCCTAGCAGTGGAAGTACTGGAAGAGTTAGGAATATGTTTCAACTTTTTTTATGTGGTCAAATTACTTTTCAGAGACATTTCCGTTTTTTAAATTTCTCTTGTGCTGAGTGTTAATAATGGACTCTGGCCAAAGAATTCAGAATTGAAGCTGCTTTTCACATTATAGAATTATAAGTGTAAATTGGAAAAGATTTAAACAAATTTCCAAACCCACCCCTCTGTCCTTGTGCAGAAGATGAAACAGTCCATCAGTTGTGTCTTACTCAGTTTTCCCAGAGAGAAGAAGTCCACTTTACTCCTAAAGTGAGCACTTTGACAAGCTGATTTCTTGTGTTGGCACAGGCATTTAAGGGCTCCAGCCTAATCTTTGTCTTGAGAGATCAGTCTTGCATTTGAATCTTTTTTTTTTTTTTGGTTTGCTGTCATAGATTCAGTGTATATATTTCAGTCTCAGCAGGCTCCAGAAGTGTTCCTGTAAATCATACTACCCCTTTTAATCTCTCAGGGTATGCCCCATGGAGTTAGGTTCGTAGATGAATATTTATTGCTACTCAGAAGACTTCCTGAGTAATGCAGATTCCTTTCAGAATATAGTTTTTCAAATCATCAGGGTGTCTGCTAGTGCTAAATGCTATTTTACAGTTTCTTTGCATTAATTTTTGCATAGGACTCAGCAGAGTTATTTTGTTAGTATTCACTGTGCTCTTGCATAAGCCAACTTCTCTTTACCTCCAGGACTAATATTAAGAGGTCAGATGCACGCTGAAAGTGAAGATCTCTAGGAAGGGAGAATGATGGGCAGACAGAGTGTGATAACTCTGAAAGGAATCTAAGTGATCTTGTTCTGAGTATTCTTCTTTCTTCATAAAGTTCCTTGAGATGATGTTTTCAGAATTCACCTGGCTTCCGTCTTTTTCTAATTCAACTCTGTCATCACTTGCTGCCTAAAGACATGGGTGTGCCCATTAGTGGGGGCACGATATTTCTCAGACTAATAGGAGATGTGCAGGATAGTACTGTGCTGCTGCTGCTGCTAAGTCACGCCAGTCGTGTCCGACTCTGTGCGACTCCATAGACGGCAGCCCACCAGGCTCCCCCGTCCCTGGATTCTCCAGGCAAGAACACTGGAGTGGGTTGTCATTTCCTTCTCCAATGCATGAAAGTGAAAAGTGAAAGTGAAGTCGCTCAGTCGTGTCTGACTCTTCTTGACCCCATGGACTGCAGCCCACCAGGCTCCTCCGTCCATGGGATTTTCCAGGCAAGAGGACTGGGGTGGGGTGCCATTGCCTTCTCCAGTATAGTACTGTGGTGCTGTTCAGATATGTTCTCTGTTATTTGTGCTATATGACCCTGAGAGAGTTTCCCTTGTGTCTGTATTTCCTCACTTGTAAAATAGGTAGTTCTAATAAAGTGAATATAAGGATTTCATATAATGCCTTGAGCATAGTAAATGTTTAATGAAAGGCTGGCAGTGATGCTAGATGATAGTGACAAACTCCTGGCCCTTGAGGTGTATCTAGGGTATTCATTGTTGTTGAGTTTATTAAAACACTCAGGGAAGTTGTAGTTGTTTCTTTCTTTTTTTTTTTTTAGATAAAATAGGATCACATCACAGTAAGTAAAATAGGAAAGATGTCAGAGGCTAAAAACTGGGAGGATGATGAATTTGAGAGGCATATTTTAAATTGAAAAAAAAAATCGTAGGTGTGTGTGTGTACTCAGTCACTCAGTTGTGTCTGACTCTTTGTGCCCCCATGGGCTGAAGTCCACCAGGCTCCTCTGTCCATGAACTTCTCCAGGCAAGAATACTGGAGTGGGTAGCCATTCCCTTCTCCAGGGGATCTTCCTGACCCAGGAATCAAATCAACATCTCCTGCATTGAGGGAAGATTCTTTACCAGCTGAGCTACCAGGGAAGCCCTGTGTGTATAATAGGATGCAAATGAAAAGAAATACTTTCAGATATTGGATACTTTGTTATGACTAGTAGGAAGTGAAATATGAGACTGAGTGTCATAGCTGAGGAAAGGATTAAGTGAGTTAGTGTTATATTTTAAGTCCCCAACACTGCTTGGCATTTAGTGCCTTTTAAGTAAATGGTGAGTTTCTGATAGGTCTACCTTTGAGTTCCACTGCCAAAAATTATGTGTAAATTAAGAATATTGGTAGAAGACTAAGGGTAAAGGAGAGAGTAAATACATGGATGTGAGAGAGAACTACTCTGGAATGTTTGACTTGGAAGGAAAAAGAAGTTTCCAAGGAGTTTATAATGGTGCAGCTGTGGTCCATGCTGCAGGTGGAGACAAGTGTAAGAAATTAGGACAAGAGACACACAGGAGTATTACACTAATGCCTTTGGAAATATAATTAGATATTTCATTGCTAATGCAGGCTGTATACAAGGTCAGAAAAGGGAAAGAGCTAAGGAAGCAACTCACCCTTTATGAGTTGAACATTTGTTTCTTAACAAACGTTTTAAATGTGATTTTATGGAACAGTTTTCTTAATGTTGATAAATGTATAATGGTGGCTCAGATGGTAAAGAAAATACCTATAATGCAAGAGACTTGGGTTTGATTCCTGGGTCAGGAAGATCCCCTGGAGAAGGGAATGGCAACCCACTCCAGTATTCTTGCCTGGAGAATTCCATGGATAGAAGAGCCTGGTGGGCTATAGTCCCCGGGATCGTAGAGTCGGATGCAACTGAGCAACTTTTACACACACACACACACACACACACACACACACACACACATTCATGTTACCAACACTCCAATCAAGATATTGAACATTTCCATCCGCCCAGAAAGTTCTCTGCTCCTGACTTCTAATACTGTAAATTGTTTTTTTCCATTCTAGAACTCATGTAAATCTTACAATAGGTACTTTTTTGTTATCTGGCTTTTTACTGAGTACCATGTCTGTGTATTTTAAACTTTCATGTATAGTAATGACTAATTCTTTTTTTTCCTTTCTGATATTCATTTATTTTCTTTTTTTTTCCATTTATTTTTATTAGTTGGAGGCTAATTACTTTACAATATTGTAGTGGTTTTTGCCATACATTGACATGAATCAGCCATGGATTTACATGTGTTCCCCATCCGGATCCCCCCTCCCGCCTCCGTCCCCACCCCATCCCTCTGGGTCTTCCCAGTGCACCAGCCCTGAGCACGTGTCTCATGCATCCAACCTGGGCTGGTGATCTGTTTCACCCTTGATAGTATACTTGTTATGCTATTCTCTCAGAACATCCCACCCTCGCCTTCTCCCACAGAGTCCAAAAGTCTGTTCTGTACATCTGTGTCTCTTTTTCTGTTTTGCATATAGGGTTATCATTATCATCTTTTTAAATTCCATATATATGTGTTAGTTTACTGTATTGGTCTTTATCTTTCTGGCTTACTTCACTCTGTATATTGGGCTCCAGTTTCATCCATCTCATTAGAACTGAGTCAAATCATGGAAGCAACCTAGATGCCCATCAGCAGATGAATGGATAAGGAAGCTGTGGTACATATACACCATGGAATATTACTCAGCCATTAAAATGACTAATTCTTTATGTATACTGGTATCAGGTAATAGTTTGCTTGTAACTTCAAGGTCATAGTGTAATATTTGTGTAACTAACCCTACTAGTTTGGAAAACATTAGTGCCTAATTCTGCCTGGCTCCAAATGCTCGTATTCCCTCTAGTGTGTCTCAGAAAATTGCCATAAAGAGTCTGTATTTTAAAAGGAAAAAGAAATCTCAAGATAACTTAGCCACAATTGTAATTCTTCCTGCTTACATCATTTTGGTGTGCCGAGTTTGCTTGACCCTTATATGCCTTAGTATACAGAATTTTTATGTGAAAAAAAATATATATTAAAAAGGAAAGGTCACCTTGGCTATCTGGATTCATCTGTTTTTTGTATGATGTAGAAAATTTTAATCTCAAAGACATTGTATATTATGATGAAGTTTTACTATTAATATCCACTTGTTCATTAATGGGGCACTTTATCTTTCCTCCCAAATCTGTAAAGAATGATAACTTTGGGCATTTGTTAAAAAGGACTGAAATAAAAAGCATTATTTCTATTCGATGGTTAATTCATTTAGAGGAAAAGTGGTTATAAAACTCTGATTAAATGTAAAAGGCAAAAGTTCAATTACTTTAAGATTTGAGATTCTAACTGATTGAGCTATTGACCATGTTTAATCAAAGTGCAAATTATAAAATTAGAGTTTAGAATTCTCTTGTGAAAGATTCAAGTACATTTGGGCAAATTTGCATCTTAATATGTGCAGTAAAAGTATTTTACTTTCTCCATTAAATTTTAATTTGGGTTAAAAGGTATATGCATTCATCAGTGTAAAGTGACTACATTATTTTGGATAGTTGCTCATCTCCTGTGACTTTCTTTCTAAAACTAATCACACTATGGTTTTGAAAGTTTTATCTCATTTTAGGTATGAAATAATGTGAATAGAATATGTTCATCAATTTTCTAAAAAATAATAATATACTTTGAAAAAGTCTATCTAATGGAATAATCCTTTTGTTACAGATTTTCTTAAAGAAAACTAAAATTTTCCATATTTTAGATAACATTTTTCTCCCTTCACTTAATATTATATGTGAGAGTCAGCAGTTTAGGATATTTTTTATTTTATGTTTTTAAAAAGAAAAGCATATAGCCCATACCAATGTGAGAACTTGACTTCCATTCTATCTTAGCTAATTTTAAATTTAAGAATTTAATTCTTATAATGATATTATGCATGTGCCATAATAAAAATATGTACATTTTTTTCTTAATATATTTCATGAACTGTTTCTTACCCATACAATGTGTGAATTTTTTCCTTCACCCACCAACCAATTTTCTGATTCTTTGGACAATGTGTCCTACAATTCATTTCAGTTCTGACATTAACTGCAGAGTTAGTGCAGCTCCCATAGGCTAAGGGCTCAGTCCCATAAGACTGTCCCAACTTCAGAAGCCAGGCACAGATTACAGGTTGCCAATTTGACTTCTGACCAACTGACTATGAATTGGGGATTCTCATATCACCTTCCTGCGGTTCAATAATTTGCTAGCATGGCTTATAGAACTAAAGAAAGTGCTTCACTATTACTGCTTTATTGTAAAGGATATGACTCCGGAATAGCCAAATGGAAGAGATACATAAGGCGAGGAAGGGAGTGTGTGGGATGCAAGAGTGTCCATGCTCTCTTGGGGCACATCACCCTCCCAGCACTTTAATGTCTTCTTCAACCTGCAGGCTCTCTCAACCCTGTTGTTCAGAGGTAGGGAGAGATTTATGGAAGCTGCATTATGCAGGCGTGATTGATTACATCATTGGCCATTGGTGATTGAACTCACTTCTAGCCCCTTTCCAGAGGTGGGGGTGGGGTGGAAAGTTCTAACTCTAAATACATGTTTGTTTCAGAGAAGGAAATGACACCTCACTCCAGTGTTCTTGCCTGGAGAATCCCATGGACAGAGGAGCCTGGCGAGCTACTGTGTATATCTGAATATTCAAGTGAAAATTCAAGTGAAAAAATTTTAGGGAAATGCATATTGATTGAGCCTTAGTTAAATGCCAGTAATATTTCATTTAATCCTTGTTACTATTATGGGATAATCAAAATGTGAAAATTTATGCTATGATTACCACTATCCGATGAACATATATTTACATGTGCAAAAAATAATAATATGACATGATAAAATGAAGGTTTAAGTTGGTGGAATCATGGGTATATCATTTAGTGATTACATTCAGCTGCTTATAAACTGAACCTCCCTCTTCACTCCCGCAGCCCACCTGCCCCCCGCTGCCAACTGTTAGTGTGGCTTAGCTCAACTGGGGCTTGATTTCTTTCACGTAAAAAGTCCTGAGGAAGTCCTGTCAGGGTCTTGGACACCTTCTTCCTTTCTGCTGTGCTCTCATCAGTGTATTGCTTTAATCCTCATTGTGTCTTCATGATTTTAAGATGGATGTTCCATCGCCAATAATCACCTCTGCCTTCCAGGCAAGAAGGGAAAGAGCATAGAGCAAAAGGTTCCTGTCAGCTGATTCTCCCTCCACTTAATGAGTTTTCCTGCAGGTCTCATCCGAGGACTTTTGCTTCCTTGATGCTGATCTCTTGCACACAGTTACCATTAGCTAAGAGGAAGTCCAGAAAATTTATTTTTTTAAAGCTGAGCATAGTGCCACCTGGAGTAAAGGGGTGTTATATTGGTAAGGAAGATGGGAGAGAGGGCATTAGATAAGTAACCAGCAATTATCTGCCAAGTTGTTTTCCTTGAATTTTATGATGCTTTTAATCATAAAAAGTAAACTGGCTAAAGCACGAAGATTGTCTGCAGTGAGTGAGAAGTTAGTGATCCTTAATGATCTCAATTCTTTAACTGATTTTCAGATTGTTTAGATCCTTTCACTTTCTTTTTTTCAATCATTCTTAAACCATTGTATCCTAGAAAATTGTAGAGTGACAAGTAGCTGGAGTTTTGTGCTTTTTATAGGACTTATTTGAGAGTTCAGAGGAAGATGGAGCATTGAAACTCCATGCTGAAGAAAAGATTTGGATACTGTGGAGAGGTTGTATAGTACATCTGAGCCTTCTCTGAACCTCATGTGGAAAATATAGTAATATGACCTGCTGTGCTTACTTCACAGGGGTTTTTGTGAAAATGAAATGGAAGTAGTAGTACCTACATTTTTATATAGAGTAATACGATTGGCAGTATCACACATGTTATTTAATTTGGTGGTTCAAAGGCCCATGCCTATTTTGTGGTACAGGTTAGACTGAAGCTTAGAAATCCTGACTCCTCTTCCAGGTCATAGATTATAGTGCCTCTACCCTATTAGATAGCATTACTTTTATAACTACTCTATAATTCAGCATCCCGCTAGGCAGTTCCATATTAACATAATTTGATGGGTGGAAGTATGATGGTGGTGAGAGGATTGTATTGTTTAACAAATATTTCTGCGAACTGAAAAATACTGTGGAAATACACAAAATATTCACAGAATACAAATGACTGGGACATTATTTAGGGTTAGAGAGACAAAAAAATCTAGAAAGAGCAATCATGTTTACTGTTTAGTCGTTTCACTTGTTTGTGTCAGGTTATACTAGATGGTTAGCTCATCAGTCTCACCAAGTTTTAAGAAATATATTTTATAATATTTAAATGTTGATAGAAAAACAAATGTAAAATCATACAAATTGAAACACAGATTTTTAGAAAATAGCATCTATAGTGTCACCAATGAAAGTGTTTGTAACCAGTGATCTTCTGGTACTGGATGGATATTTATTAATTTGAACATTTAAGCAATATATCTTCATATGGATAGTTAACTATTGGTGTAAATATTTTTAAAGCTAGAAATTAAGAACTTTTAAACTGCATATAGATTGTATAATATAAAATTTTTCAAGAACCTTTAATAATGAGTGTGTTATAAGTTACATGTGTGTATGTTTTTTTTCCTTTCTTTCTCCTCAGTGAATTACCTGAGAGAGAAGAAGGTGAAGGAGAAGAAACTCCAAACTTCAGCCATTGGGGACCACCAAGAATGTATGTTGATAACGTTATTGGCTTTCTCAATAGGACAGTGCAATTGGTTGCTCTTTTCTTCAGTTAATAGTGTCAGTCATTCTCTAATGATTGCCATAGTTCACATGTATATTGGCTTAAACTGTAGTTGCATTTTGTCTTCAGTTCAGTTCAGTCGCTCAGTTGTGTCCGACTCTTTGCAACCCCATGAATCGCAGCACGCCAGGCCTCCCTGTCCATCACAAACTCTCGGAGTTTACTCAAAGTCATGCCCATCAAGTCGGTGATGCCATCCAGCCATCTCATCCTCTGTCATCCCCTTCTCCTCCTGCTCCCAATCCCTCCCAGATCAAGGTCTTTTCCAACGAGTCAACTCTTTGCATGAGGTGGCCAAAGTATTGGAGTTTCAGCTTCAGCATCAGTCCTTCCAATGAACACCCAGGACTGATCTCCTTTAGGATGGACTGCTTGGATCTCCTTGCAGTCCAAGGGACTCTCAACAGTCTACTCCAACACCATAGTTCAAAAGCATCAATTTTTCGGCGCTCAGCTTTCTTCACCATTCAACTCTCACATCCATACATGACCACTGGAAAAACCATAGCCTTGACTAGATGGACCTTTGTTGGCAAAGTAATGTCTCTGCTTTTGAATATGCTGTCTAAGTTGGTCATAACTTTCCTTCCAAGGAGTAAGTGTCTTTTAATTTCATGGCTGCAGTCACCATCTGCAGTGATTTTGGAGCCCCAAAATAAAGTCTAACACTGTTTCCACTGTCTCCCCATCTATTTCCCATGAGGTGATGGGACCAGATGCCATGATCTTAGTTTTCTGAATGTTAAGCTTTAAGCCAACTTTTTCACTCTCCTCTTTCACTTTCATCAAGAGACTTTTTAGTTCCTCTTCACTTTCTGCCATAAGGGTGGTGTCATCTGCATATCTGAGGTTATTGATATTTCTCCCAGCAGTCTTGATTCCAGCTTGTGCTTCTTCCAGCCCAGCGTTTCTCATGATGTACTCTGCATATAAGTTAAATAAGCAGGGTGACAATATACAGCCTTGACGTACTCCTTTTCCTATTTGGAACCAGTTTATTGTTCCATGTCCAATTCTAACTGTTGCTTTCTGACCTGCATATAGGTTTCTCAAGAGGCAGGTCAGGTGGTCTGGTATTCCCATCTCTTGAAGAATTTTCCACAGTTTTTTGTGACACCTGGAGGTTTTTAGCCACGCAGAATGACTATAACCAATATTAGGAAAATCATTGTCACACTTTTTCAGAGAAAGGAACTTATAGATGTCCATCTATGAGGGACTAAATATACTTTCTCACTGTATCACTAAGCAAGGCAGGTAGGGCTGTCTTGAAGGCGGTAAAGCTCTTTTTTTTTTTAAGCAAACAAGAGCAATAGTTGAGGCTTCTGTTACATAGCCCCCTCCTCCTCATATGTTAGTCCAAGTTTATGTCTTGTTTGCACTAACAGAGTGTGCTGGGCCCATCCTCCTGTGGATACTCTCATTGTTTTAGGTAGTAACCAGGGCTGCACTTTATGAAGATTATAGAAGTCTTCCATTAGCTGCTCTTTCTATCTTCACTCATTATTAATTCTATCATGCCACCCACATTGTTTTTTTCTTGAACTTTTGAGTTTTGGCTTAAAAACTCTTAGCTGTTTTCTGAGCTACTTTTTGGAGTTAATAGGCCAATAGGCCATGTCTGTGCTGTTTGAACAAAATTCACAATATTTTGAGGGACAAGTTTTATTCCACACTTTATGAAAATGACGTGGAGGTAGGAAGAAAAGAAAACCTTTCCAGTCTCTGGAGCAATAAAAATCTGTCCTCCGCTTAAAGAACCACAGGCTAGCCTGGCTGACTGGGAATAGCAGTATGGGCAGTGAGTGTGTCAGTGACAAGTTTATTTTATTCTGAAAGAAAGAAAGAAAGTGCAGTCACTCAGTCGTGTCCAACTTTTTGCAACCCCATGGACTGTAGCCTACCATGCTCCTCCCTCCATGGGATTTTTCAGGCAAGAGTTCTCGAGTGGGTTGCCATTTCCTTCTCCAATTCTGAGGGTCATGCATTTTTGCCAAAATGATACATGTGACTTTCTTGATTTTTTTTTCACTCACTTGTTATTTCCTCAATTCATTCTTTGCTAATGTTACATATGATGTAGATGAAAAGGACTCATCAAAAAATATATGGTGATGGGAGATAGGGATATTAAGGTCTAGCTAAATTTCTCAATCTTAAGAGTTGTATTCGTTGTTTTAGAAATCATCTTCAGAATTTAAACTATCACATATACCATGAAATTGTTTCATAAGAATCTAATAGAATTTAATCTCATTCTATAGAAGTGATAGATTCTTACAATTTAGGAACTAGGTATAACTTCTATAACATTTGTGAAAATGTATTTATATAAAATGAGCCACAAATATATACATATTCAACAAAGTGACGATACAACAAATTACCTTGTTCATGAGTGAATTCTGTTTTCTTGTTTGTTTGTTTTTACAGCGTTGAGATTTTTAGAGAACCAGATGTATCTCTCGGTATTAGTATTGTTGGTGGACAAACTGTCATAAAACGTTTAAAGAATGGAGAGGAGCTTAAAGGTATATTCATTAAACAAGTTTTGGAAGACAGTCCAGCAGGAAAAACAAATGCTCTTAAAACTGGGGATAAGATACTTGAGGTAAATAATGTTAAATTTTTGTTTTTGTTTGAAATGTACTGTAAAACAGTAAATATGTGTGTACCATTGGTATATTTTATTCAGATGCCTTAGTTTGTAGGTTTACACAATTTTATGAGGTTCTTAAGTTGAACTGTAGTAGTACTGTTAGTTGCTCAGTCGTGTCTGACTCTGCCACCCCATGGACTATAACCCGTCAGGCTCCTCTGTCCATGGAATTCTCCAGGCAAGAATACTAGAGTAGGTTGCCATACCTTTCTCCAGGGGATGTTCCTGACCCAGGAATTGAACCCAGATGTCCTGCATTGCAGATGGACTCTTTACCATCAGAGCCACTAGCAAAACCCTTAAAATGATAAAACAAAAAGCATCAGCTGGCTGAAGAAACAATTTCACAAGTTGACAGAATGAGGCAGAATGTGGGCCTCATGCTCCTCCCACAGTCTTTAACAAACTTTGAATTGTGTATGGCAATGGGGTAACTCTGCTGTCCTCCCAGAGTTGACCCTAAAAGTGGAAGACTATTGTGGGGTGGTGAATCCATCCTTTACGCATGGCAGGCTTTGCAGAGTGGAGTTTTAAGGATACATCAAAGGCACTGAGAGGTCTAAATCTGATACATTTCTTTGCATTGGGTTTGTTGGATGATACCATACTGAATATCTTTAACCCCAGAATCTGCTTGTCCTTGACTCATGGTTTATGATGCTAAATGTCAGCTGTGGTGTTTTATCTCTGACAGAGTGAAAAGTGCTCTGGCGATCATGGATTGAAGTCTAGATTGTCCTATTTGTTTTCTTTTCTTTGACAAATTATGAAACATATTTTATTACCAGTTTCCAAACAAAACAGAAACAAGATTTTAAAACTTATATAATCATTGTGAGGATTAAAGAATTGCATAAAACTGTTCTGTGTATACAAATTTGAGGTTATATTTATGTTTGTGAAATTGTAAAAAAATTTCAAACACAGTGGAGATAAAGAAATGAAGAAAGTGACCACAAATCCCTTCTCTTATTGTGTTTACATGATAGTGGGGAAGATAGACAATACACAAAATAAGTAATATATAGAAAGTTAGATTGTTATAAGTAGCTATTGAGAAAAATAACAGGGAGGTGAATAAGGAATGACAAGTGGTGATGGCAGCAGTTGCAATGAATAGATTTGTTATGGAAGGTGATATTGGGACAAATACAGGAAATGACCAAGTGAACAATGTGGACACAGAGGGGAAGATGCCTCCAGACAGAGTGAACTGAAGTGCAGAGGCTCTGAGATGGGAGCTTGCCTGGATGTATTGAAGGAACAGAAAGAGGTCTAACACTGCTAATATAGGTAGAGTGAACAAGAGAGAAATTGAAAGAGAAAAGGTAATGGGAAGCCACGTCAAATAGAGTTCAGAAGGTTGTCTACTCTGAATGCATGGGAATCCATTAGAGAATTATGAACGCATACATATTTTTTAAAAGGGTTATTCTGGCTTCTGGGGCAGGTGTGGTTTCTTTTATTTGGCATTTGTGTGGTACATTGTTTTTGTTTTGCTTTTTCATTTTCATACTTATTTGTGATTTTGTTTTAGTTGTATTTTTTAAGCAATGTATAACTGGATTTTGCTTTTTTAAAATCTAAATTATAATATTCATCTAATAAATCATTTATTTTTAATTTTATTACTGATACATATGAACTTAGAACAAAATACAAAAGATAATGTTTAAAAATTAGCTTTTCTCCTTTATATAGTGAAGTAATTTTAGATTATAGAAAATTGCAAAGAAATGTATGAGAAAGTCCCATGTACTGTCTTCACTTAGCCTCACCCAATGTTAACATCGTGTTACATGACTGCAGTAAAAGCAAAAACAAAACGCTAATATTGGCACAATTCACAGACCTTAGTCAGATTTCATCAGTTTTATATATATACCACATGTATGTATGTGTTTATAGCTCTACACAGTTTTATCACATGTGTAACCTTGCATAACTCCCACAGCAATCAAGAAACTCAATTGAATCATCACCACAAGACTCCTTGTCTGACCCCTCAATAGCCACTCCTCTCCACTTCCCCCATCTCTAGCCTCTGGCCACCACTATTCTGGTTTTCCGTTTTTATAGTTTGTTATTTCACAGTTGTCACATAAATGGAATTATGCATTCTGTTTCTTTTTGAGATTTTCTCTCTACTCAGTGCAATTTCTTTGAAGTTCTTTCAATTTGTCAGTAGTTCATCCCTTTATATGAATGAGTGGTATTCCATGGTATGGAGGTACCACAGTTTAACCATTCACCCATAGAAAGATGTTTGGGTGGTTTCCAGTTCTTGGCCATTATGAATAAGCCCTATAAACATTGGTATATAAGTTCCTGAGTGAAAATATGTGTCCATTTCTTTGGGCTACATGCCCGAGAGTATAATTGTTGGGTTGTATGTTAAGTTCCTTTCTTAGTGTTAAGAAACTGTCAAACTATTTTCCAGAATGGCTGCACCATTTTGTATTTCCACAAGTAGTTAAGAGTGATCCAATTTCTCTGCATCCTCACCAGGATTTGGTGTTGTCACTATTTTTCATTTTAGCCATTCTGGATAGGTACATAGTGATATCATTGCTATTTTGATTTGTAGTTCCCTAACTTTTCATGTGCTTAATTGCCATCTGATACCCTCTTTGGTGTAATGTTTGTTCAAGTCTTTTTTCTAATTGAATTGTTCATTTTTTCTAACCTTTTTGAATTTTTTCTCATCTTTCTCTGCTGTCAGTGAATAAAAAGTATTCTCTCATCTAATCCATCATCACTTTTACACATACTAATAAAAACCCACTGTTTTATCTCAGATTTAATAATTTATATTTCTTCAGATTCACAACAGACCCGAGATGTTACACTCTAATATATATTCTGTGAAGCATAATGAGTCATTTGTTTACTTTTTCTATGAAAAGCATTAGTTGTTTTGTTAGTGAAGTTTAATACTCACTTCTGTCTTGAAATAATTGCACAAAAGGTTTAGGTCTGTATAAAGAGCTTTTTAAACAAAAACATTTAAATTATTATTATTATTATTTTTTTACAAAACAGACTTAAAAAAATTTTTTTTTCCTTTTATTATTTATTTATTTATTTTCCATTTATTTTTTATTAGTTGGAGGCTAATTACTTTACAATATTGTAGTGGTTTTTGCCATACATTGACATGAATCAGCCATGGATTTACATGTATTCCCCATCCCGATCCCCCCTCCCACCTCCCTCCCCACCCCATCCCTCTGGGTCTTCCCAGTGCACCAGCCCTGAGCACTTGTCTCATGCATCCAACCTGGGCTGGTGATCTGTTTCACCCTTTATAATATACATGTTTTGATGCTGTTCTCTCGAAACATCCCACCCTCGCCTTCTCCCACAGAGTCCAAAAGTCTGTTCTGTACATCTGTGTCTCTTTCTGTTTTGCATATAGGGTTATCGTTACCATCTTTCTAAATTCCATATGTATGCGTTAGTATACTGTATTGGTCTGAGAACGTTTAAATTAAATTAAATGGGTCTTCATCTATGTGAATGGACATTTTTTTTAGGTTATAATTTTAAAGTTGAGAAAGACTAAGATTATTTTTCTGTAGTAATATGACAGAATTCTAACTTTTTCCTCACTTCTCAGCTTTAGTGATTCACATTTAACACTGTATAATCTCTGTCAGGGGGAAAAAGCTGATTATTACTGAAGAGGATGTAGTTCTCATGTAGCCTCTACTTTTCTTACTGTTGAATATTTCAGGGATCAGGTTTTTCAAAAGAAGCTTCATCAAACTGTCGTGACAGCTTTTAATCATCCCTGTAAATTTTTTCTATTTTTTTCACTTATTATTATTCATATCCTTCCTCAATTCAGATGGGAAAAGAGCTTTTCACAGCATTAAAATCTTCATGGATGCCTATTAGAATAAAAAGCCAGAGTCCTTGCCATGGCCTTCTGGATTTTACATGGGGTGGCTTCAGCTGCCTCCCTGACATCACCTCTTTGTGCTCTCTCCTCTTTCTTTGTTCTTTAGACTCACCTCCATTTAAATCACTAACACGCAGGGCTGCCATCTCCTACCCTCGTGCTGTCGCTTCTCTGTCCCTCCGCTTCTGGCATGCTCATGTTCTTCCTCACTCTGCTCAGATGCAGTGACATCATCCTATCACTCCTGTGCATGTGCTTCCAACTCCTTTGATCTTCTTCCTTTCATTGAACTTTTCCGGGACAACCACATCCTAGTTAAGTGCAATTGTTTGCTCATTTTGTGATCTCTTTCTTGATTTGGGCCAACAAAGTTATACCAACAAACAAGAAATTGTGACACTCTGAAGCCTTTGAAATTAAACGTTGTAAAATAGCAAAAAAAAAAAAAAAAGCCGAGAAAGAAACAAACAAAAAACTCCATGCATACTGTCTGGTCTCATTTTAAATTCATGACAGCCCCCTCAAATGGGTCTTTGACTCTGTCCTGCTGTCCTGTATTTAACAAGTTGTTTCATTCTTCTAGGTAGTTACTTCAGACCTCCTGTGCTTCCTTCCTTTGTCTTAATGTCAGTTGATGGTACTTCTTTCTTATTTCACTGAGAAAAGAGGAGGAGTCGAAAGGGACCTTCCCCTTGCTCCTTCTACATCCTTTTCTCTACCTGTGCTTGTTGCAACAAATGAACTATTTGTGTTTCTTCTATCTAGAGTCTGTCTAACTTGTGCAGAAGTCATTCCATCTTCACTCTCCAAGGGTTTGCTTCTGCAGTCATCACTCTTCTTTACCTTCATTTTTCCTCTCCTCTGCATCATCATTATTGTAGTATATCTCATCTTAAAAAAAAACAAAAACCAACCTTGATTCCCTTGCATCTACATTCCTATTTCTTTGATCCCCTTGTGGCAAAACAATATTCACAAATTGTCATTATCCTCTGATTGTGAACCACCTAAACTTTTACCAAGGCTTCCTTACATTATGAGTTTGAAGAATTTGTTCTGTTAAATAAGTACACTTGATAAATAGAATGTTCTTTGAGGCTATGGGCATGTTCACAAGTTATGCTTTCTCAGATTTGTATAATGAGATGTTTACACTTTACCCAAATTTGTTGAATGCAAAACTCTTTTAGTAAAAGAACCCATGGGTGTTTTCATACTTCTTTTTTGAACATAATTTGAGAAATGTTCAACTACTCAATTTGATAATGGGCAATTTGCTTAAAATACCTTTCTTCTTAGTGTAACTGAGAGAAGATGAGTCCAAAGAGATCCCCAGCCCCTACCCCCATTCAGAATTGTGTCCTCTAATAGTGGCAGAGTTGACATTGTAAGCTCGGAAGCTTCTTAAGGTTCAGTTATTGCTTAAGCTATCTATTTTTGCATAATTATTTTTAACCTCAGCCATTATTATTAAGATATTTTTCTTATTTACTTTTCTTGAAGGTAAGATGTTAGTTTTCTTAAACGTGGTCTCCTAAGACAGCAAAGCTTTTTATGTGCCAGTCATATTTTTTTCTGGTTGTTGTCTAATTCATTCAACTCTGGCTATTCTCATAACTAGATAATATGCATGAACTTGAATTAACTTATCCACAAGATCTGCTCCTTTGCTAACTGAAATAAATTACTTCTGTGTTTTTAGGTGTCTGGAGTAGATTTGCAGAATGCTTCGCACAGAGAAGCAGTTGAGGCCATTAAGAATGCAGGAAACCCTGTGGTGTTCGTCGTTCAGAGCTTGTCATCGACTCCAAGAGTAAGCTTTAGTTTACATATTCAAAAAGTTTAAAAATAGTCTCTAGATCTGTGGATCAAGCTTTTGCCTCCAAGTGTTAATATTTTCCAACATATTTTTTACTGTTATTCTACTACTACTTAAAGGAAGTTAACTTTGTAAAAATTTAATTATTAGCTTCAGTTTTCCCTTTTTTCTCTGATTTCAATCTCCTGGTCAAATTTGAGTTCTTTGAGTATACAGTGGAGTCCAACAGACCTATTTTTGATTCCTTAATTCCCTATTTACCAGTTTTGCTAATTTGGAGGCAAGTTACTTAACCCTTCTGAGCTAGTTACTTTGTCTATAAAACACTTCCAACACAGAGTAGGTCGGTTATAAAAACATTCTAGAGGGACTATCAAATGGTCTGTGTATCTATTATAGCGTGTAAAAATTCAAACGTGTTGCACTGTATGTTCTGTTGGAGATTCTGAATTTACAAAGAGCAGTATTTCATCATAGAGTTTTTTCTGGTAATCAACTATCCATTTGGTATGGAATTAGAACTCTGATACACAGATGTCAGTGACAGGATGTGTATTTTATATTGCAGTATGAAGCAAAAATGTCACCAGTAAGTCCTGCAATATTTATTTTTCTATATTTTATAATGGAAGGCAGCTGTTCAAAACATAGGCATTTCTGAACAGTAGAAAAACTCTGCATAGTTTTAAAAAATATGCTTTTTAGTCCACTAAAATTCAGTGCATTTCAACCTTTTTTTATATCAAGGCATACAGAAAATAATATTTGTTTAACAAACTAGGTAGACAGATGTCTGGCTGTCCCAGGGGCAGGGGGCATTAAGTGTATTTTTTGCATGCTTATAGCCTGCCCATACCCAGTGGGCTGCAGCCTCACCCCTTATGGTCAGCTCTACTGTGCACTGTACTTGCAGCAAGGTCCCTTCCAGACTTAATGCTACATTTATACCATCAAGACTAATTGAGAGAGGGAAGCAGAATAAAGTCTTCACATTTTTTAATGCAGTTTGAAATTCTAGATTTACTGGAATCCACCCTTAAACTCTTATGATATTGAGAAAGTTGTTGAGGCCATCACTTTTATTTCTGGAGACTGAGTTTAATAGGAATATTGGCCAGATTTTCCCTGCCAAATGACACTTCCAGAGAAACAGTTCTGAGCTAGAATGAGCCAGTCAAATTATACATTTATACGACCACTTGTGAATGCTTCGCCAAAAAATATTCAAAGCATTTTATTAGGTTATAAGGTCAGCAATAAAGGCCAAGCTTTTAATCTAGTCTTTGTTGGTGAGCTGTGGTGGAAGTTTTGATTTGAGTGACCAGTATAATATCTTTCAACTGCTCCAAAAAAAAAAAAATGTCTTCAGCTTTATTACATGCCCAAGTCACTTACCCCTCAGGCAGCATCACAGAGTGTCACGTTTGTTGAACCCTGAACTGTCTGGTTCTAGGCAAAGAATTGTGATGATATTAATGTCCATTCCTTGTTCCATTTTTTCAGCACTAAGTTGATTCCACCTGAATAAGGCAATGAAAGGAATCAAGCTTCATATCTTTGTATCTTTGGCTTACTTATTCTTACAATTATTATTGGTCATCACAGAAATAGAAAATATAGCCAAATTCTTAATCATTTTTGATCAGTTTAACTAAACTTTGAAATGTTCTTCAAAACTCCCAAGGAAGTCATTTCTTAATGTTTGGCCATCAAGGTCCTATGTCTAAATGTGCCTTGAAAAAGAGAGCCTTAGTTGCTCAGCTGTGACTTTGAGACCTCATGGTTTGTATCTTGCCAGTCTTCTCCCTCCATGGAATTCTCCAGGCCAGGATACTGGAGTGGGTAGCCTCCCTTCTCCAGGGGATCTTCCCAACCCAGAGATCGAACCTGGGTCTCCTGCATTACAGGTGGTTTCTTTACCATCTGAGCCATCAGTGAAACCTTCATGAAAATTCTCATCAACATGATGGATTGAGTGGTGGTGCTTATGTTTGCACTTTTTTTTGTTTTAATTTTTTTTAATATTTGTGCTTTTAATAGGTGCTTTAGGAGGATTGGCAACACATTACCTTTTTAAGCATTTTTTCCTAAATTTCTCAACTACATTTTTAGCATGCTAGAAAGAAATGTGTATATCCACTTGGTATATGTGTATATATACTTGGTATATGCTTATTTGAGAGCAGAATTCATGATCTGTACTGTACACGTCTATAGAAAGTTTTTATGCCAAAGTAAGTTTTTCTACTTATAATTGCATTTCACAGTCCATTAAGGTTTTCTGTATATATCCAAAACCAAACCCTTTTAAAATTGGTATCATCCTTTCAGGTCACTAAATTTATTATCTTGTGTTGTTTTCTTTTTTCCTGTCTTCCATTCATATTTCCCTAATATCTTTGTTTCATAATGGCATCTAAATTTTTTTGGACATGTTCATTTTGTGTATTAGTCATATAGAAATATATTTTTTACTTTCATAAGAAACATGTGCTCTCCTACTTTTCATAAAGATGTGGTCTTTTTTGGTGGGCCATTTTGTCTTCCAAAGTTTGCTAATGATATGTATAGAGAATAATATTTCTCTGCTATTTGACAAACAAATAGTGTAAACCTTATGAATGGCAGCTAGCTTTTATCTCATTTCAAAGCTTCTACCAGTTAACTTTAGCTGGTTTTTCCATGGGAGAAAGTAGGTCCAGTATAGGCAGGTGTTATGACTTTGTAGGGAGACAAAGTGTTTTAAATTCTTCAGAATTAGAAACATATACCTGTAGATCCACTGGTTTTTGAACTCTGACTCAGGTTGTCCTATGTGTTAAATAGAGAAATAAATATGAAGCACAGTGTCTATTCACATAAGAAGCCTCAGATATATATTGATTTATCACTACTGTTGCTTTTTACTTAAGAGAAACATTTCTGAGGTGGTCTTATTTATTCCAAAATTAATTTATTCTTTTAGACTCTAAAAGTAGAGAAGAATTAGTCGTAAATGGCCTTTTTGAGCAAAATGCTTTTTTTTTTGTTTTATTTTTTAAATTTTCACTAGGGAGGCAGTTACTTTAATTTTCTGAGTGAGGAGATTTATTTTTCCTTTTAATCTGCATGTCTGTCATCAGATTTTATGCCAATTACTTGTGTTAGCTATTTGAGGAGCCTTTAAAATAATCACTAACAATTTTATATTTTCTTAAGATATTTTACAGATAGTTTTACAAAAAGAAATGAGTCAAAAAGTAATCTGGCACCATTAAGAATTAAAATCATTTCTATGAAATTGAACTGTTTGATTCATTTATAAGCATTTATTGAACACTTCTATGTAGTGCTTTTTCTGAGCATCAGGGTTATAGTGATAAATAACCCTAAGTTCCAGCTCTAATTGAGCTAATTATCCAGGGGTGTAAATAGCTTTGTATAATTTATCTATATGCTAACAGTGATGGTTAAATATTTGTTCAATGTACACAGTGCACTAGATACCATACCCGAACTGTATGGAGATATTACATAAGAATGATTACTGCAACACTGTTTGTAGGAGAGAAGATTGTACATGAAGTGTAAAATCCCATGAAAAGAATGACTGACAGCAAGGAATGTTATTTATCCATGAAAAGAAACATATCATAATCATTGCAGGTGACAGGATTTACAGTTCATTAAGTAAAAAAGAAAAAGTAATATTTACAGAGGCATCCATTTTTTACATTAAGAAAAGTAAAATCAAAGCCTCAAATAAGTGGGCTAAAGTGATATTACTTCAGCCCTTGGTGACTGGAATAAACATGTACAATAACCTTAAAAAAAACAAACAAACAAACCCAAAAAACCCCCAAAACTTGAGCTGGAGTACACTGATGAATAAGGTAGATCAGTGAAATAAATGTTACATCCAGCATTATAGGAACTAACTTTCTGGATCTAATTCACAAGCCTGTGAATTTATTGTCCCTTGATGCCGCTCACACGCGCACACACATGCAGGCATGCACGTTTGGGTTATATAACTTGTAGATTTCCCAAGTTGTATTGTTTGCTTTAGCTGTACTTCTCATATCTGTACTTTTTAGGTGAAGTTAGAGATATAGTTAAGTAGGATTTTAACTATTTTTTAAAAAATATGCGTGGAGCAATGTAATGATTGTGACATTTAAATTCTTTCTCTCTCTCTCTCTCTTCCTCACCTTTGTGGTGGCAGGTCATACCTACTGTGCATAACAAGGCCAAAAAAGTCACTAATAACCAGGACCAAGACACCCAAGAAAAAAAAGAAAAGGTAACCTAATCTCTTAAACTTTTAAAAATGTTTTCAGTATCTTTTTGCATATCTGAGCTGCAATTAATAAGTGTTTTTTGGATGAGTATCTGAGCAGAAGTATGGTAGGTTTAGGACTCTCCTGCCTGCAGGAGACCCAGGTTCAATCCCTGGGTTGGGAAGATCCCCTGGAGAAGGGAGTGGCAACCCACACCAATATTGTTGCCTCTTGCCTGTTGTCCATGGACACAGGAGCCTGGTGGGCTACAGGCCATAAGTTTGCAAAGAGTCAGACATGACTGAACAACTTTAAGTTCACTTCATGGTAGTTATATCTCCCTTCTGAGAACATATCTAATTCTGGCCTGAATGAAGACCTAGTGAAGTGCAGGTATAAGATGTCATGAAGCCATTATCAGCCATTATCATCTTTTTCTAAATCCCAAGATATTAAGTTGAATTTCTATTGTTTAGTATTGTTTCTTTTTTTAGCTTCCAAATGATTTATTTTTATTAAAAATGTATTTTTAATTCCATACAAATATTTAAAAAAACTTATTGTTATTATTTTCAAACCTATTTCAGCTATAACCACAAATTGTATTTTATATAATATCTTGTACCTTGCACATTGGTTGAGATTTTTTTTTATGGCTTAGCACATAGGTATTATAGATATATATTTGTGATTTAAAAGAATAGCTATTATCTAGTTACAGATTTTTATACAGAGTTATTAGGGTAAACTAACTAACTGGGTTATTCAGGTATTCTATATACTTACTGACTTTTTTGATCAGAGTAACTCATCTTCCTTCCATTTTGATGGTTAAATTAATCTACTTTTTATGTAGTTTTCCAGTTTTTATATTTTTCAAGATAATTTATTAGGTTAAATTAAAAAATTTAATATCCTCTTAGGGATATAATTGACCCTTTCATTGATATGTGGCCTTACTAAGTAAGCTCAAAGAAGGGAGATGATCTATTTCATAATTGCTCTTTTTCTGCATTGCCCAGAATGCTGCCGGCCACCTATTAGGCATACAATGCATATTTATTGCGTGAATAAAGAATCCTAAAACAACACAACTAAATCTCTGGTTTTAGGTCACTAGGGATTGGCACATGCCCTCTGGGGATTTACCTTCTGATTTGGAATTTATGGTTGTTTTTGGCCTCAGTTAGAAAAACATAGTTTTGAATTTTTATCTGTGATTCATATATATATGTATATGTGTGTGTGGTGTGTGTGTGTGTATATATTTTTAAAGAAGGGCTTCTCAGAATATTTAGTCTTATTGCTGGAATTGTGTTGATTCATATGTTGTTTCAAATATCTGAACATTAATCAAATGTTTATTGGAAACCTATAGTGTTACAGTTACTGTGCTATAGTTGGTGGATATGACATCAAAAAGGAAACAGACAACAGGCTGTGGAGACATGGACAATTAACACATAGATGAATATAAAGTGGTTATTGATTTAAATACTTTGGGGAACAAGGTAATTAATTGACTAAGGAAAATTCCACATGAGATTTCATGAAGTAAAAAGATAAATGTATGATACTTATCAACTTTGGTGCATTAAATCAAATTGAATTTCAATATATAGCAAGGATATTTGCATTCAAATTTTTAAAAAAATCCAGTAAGAGCCTAGTAAAACCAAAAGTCAATGTATAATAAGTCTACCCTGCTGAATTCCTTAGCATGGAGAAGAAGTCATCACTAAGTTAACATGGCAATAGTTAACATTGCAACCATGAACCCCAAATCAGAAGGTTAAGTGGAACACAGGAAAATGATTTTTGTCCTGACAGCATTTGCCAGTACCTGGTGACCTAAAGCCAGAGATGTTTGTTTGGTTTTTAGTTTATTTATTCAATAAATATATATTGTGTGTCTGTTAGGTACCAGTCAGTGTTCTGGGCCTTATGGGAAGATGATAGTTAGCCATGTTGGTGAATCTTTGGAGAATTCAGAGGTGATTATTGCCCCCAGTGGACAGAGGAGCCTGGTGGGCCACAGTCCATGGGGGTCACAGAGAGTCAGACATGACTGAGTACAGCACAACAATACATTATTGCCCCAGAGCACTCCCACTTGTGAGTCAACTGATCATATGAGAATCTACATCTCCATTACAGGATGATGTTTCAGTGCTCACAGGATGTCCTTTACTGTACTACTCTTCTCTGTAATTATAGCTTGTGTACAAAGCATTATTCTACACCCTGGAATGACAAATCACCTTCACTCCAAGAAGTGCATGTATGAATGTGATATGTAGTGAAATAACTAGAAGTGTAATTGGTATGATAGAAATATGCCCAGAGTACTAGGGGAGACTTTCCCAAAGATGGGAAGTCATAATATGATGACTTAACTATCTCTTTAACAGTTATTATTGATAGAAATAATTCCTTTTAGGCATTTTTTTCTCCTTTATACGAAAGCAGTCATGTTCTCTAGAATTCCTGACAGTCAGAAAGGAGACAATAAAAATCACTTGAAACTCTATTAGTAGAGGTGTAGGTTAGAAATAAAAATTTTGGCTTGAAATTATTCACATTAAAAAAATAGGGGAAGAACGTGACTGAAAAACTAAAAAAAAAAAAATCAACAAGCAGGTCTTGAATAAATCTCTAGTTTTTTCTTATTTTGTTTTATTTCAGTTCAATATTTTCTGACTTCTTATATCATATAGAATGTGAAACATCAGAGTTCATAGAAATGCTATTATCGGCTGTAGGTTCATAACTCTTTGGTATTTTCTTCCTAAATTTTCTTCAGTATTATGTCATATGTTTTCTTTCTTTTAAGGAAATTGCGGACACTCTTCACAACTGGGAGATTTCATTAATAGAGAAGTAGTCCTCTGTAGTTAGTTATCTTCATTTTCTTTTTGTGTATTACCCAAATGAAAATGCTGTTTCCCACTAAACATAGTAATCCTTAAAAGTATGGTTACATTAACCTTATAAAAATATATCTATCCCAAATAAGTAAACTTTTTTAGATGTGAAATATACTTCAATAAGGTTGCTGTTAAGGCATGCATCTATTCCAAGTGAAAAATCTGGATTTGTCAGACTCTGGAACTAAGAGGAACCTCATGAAGGCATTTGCAAAGATCAGAATGATCTCTTGTGACCCTCTTGATGACACTTAGAGTATTATAGGATGCATGCTTTCTGATTATTCTTAACAGCAACAAATAAAACAGCATCTATTAGTGATACTCTACATCTTGCTAATCTTTAGGACTGGCTGATAATTCTCAGGCTAATGTGTAAGCAATTGTAATACACACATACACAGCATGTGGGCGTGTGGATATCATGCAACATTAGTATCAATGTTTTTACCATCCTATATATTTTTGTTTTATATTCCACACCAACGAGATCAAGGAGATCAGAGAGGAGGTATAAGTGTTTCTAATTAAAATTACCAAATCTTTTTGACTTTGTGAATCAAGATTCACATATAAAAATGCTTCTGAGTTGTTTCTGTGAAAAGGGATTTCTTAAAAGACTGGCACAAATGCTTCTTAGTCTCTAACCAATCAGAAAGAGAGACTTTAAAAGACTGAGTTTTTAATACCCCTAAAGCTAGGAGAATATTTCGTGTTCACAATGAGGTAAGAGTCTTTCTCCATTTCAGATACACAGAGGACTTTCAGCTTTTGTCCTGCAACTTTAGCCATGTGTCGATGTAGACACAAAAATGCAAAAACACCGGTCTGTGTGGCAAAAAGCTATTCTTTACATTGGAACCAAGACATGTTCTTGTACAAAAACACAATCAGGCAAACAATCTAATAAACATGTTTGCTGTTTTCTCTCAATCAAGAGAGAGTAGATGCCCAAATAACCAATATGTAATAGATCCTTGTCATTCCAACAAATATCACTAAATTGCCAGATCATAAAACCAGATTCCACTGATTACTTCTACTAATGGTGAATAATTTACAGCTGAAGTACAAATTAGAACCAAACTTAGCTTAATACTAGAAACAACAACAACAACAAAATAGAACTGAAAATTAAAAAGTGGAAAAACAGTTAAAAAGACAAAGTCCTTTTGCTACTGGGGATTTACCGTCGGAACCAGGAAATCATGTGTATGGGCTTAAACAGCTTATGGAATTGTGTATCTCAGGCATCACAGTTCATTGGTTCTGGGCGATGAGTATACTTGAACATCTCAGTGGGGCCACCAAGACTGACTAATAAAATTAAAGAAAAGAAACTTAACCTTTGAAATTATGCAGAATGTAACAGTGTCAGATGTTTATTAAAATCATTAACATGGGAACCAAAAAGGTGGTTATTCTGGTTCAGAGAGAATTGGAGAGAGTATTTATGTTTGCTGAAAAAAACATTTAAATAAAATTCAAATTTAGACACTAAACTTGTTAATGTCTCATAAGGCAACACAACTGTAATAATTTGTTAAAATAACTTTACATTTCTATAAGAAATCTAAATGCTCTTTTTAAAAATTTTATTTATTTATTTATTTTTTGGGCCGCACTGGGTCTTTGTTGCAATTCATGAGCTCCTGGTTGCTGCACATGGGCTTTTCCTAGTTGCAGCAAAAGGGGCTTCCTCTCTGGTGGCGGGGCATGGCCTTCTCGTTGTGGTGGAGCATGAGCTCCAGGGTGGTTTCAGCAGCTGTTGTGCGCGCCCAGCAGTTGGGGCGCGCAAGCTTAGTTTTCCCACGGCATGTAGGATCTTAGTTCTTGGACTGCAGATCGAACCCATGTTCCCTGCATCGCAAAGTGGATTCTTAACCTTGGACCATCAGCGAACTCCTTAATATGCAATGCTCTTGAACAAGATGTTTTGTGTTATTGTCATTTTTCTAAATGTTATTATGTCAGAGAACTGAAACAACATGAATGGCAACCAGTTGAGCAAACATTCATCCAGGGAACAGTTAAGGACACTGTGTTCAGAGCTGAGGATGTCCTGTGGTCTGTGTTTTTCTCTACCCTCACAGCAGTTCTGTCCACCTGGCCCTCCCTTGCATTCCTTGCTCCAGCCTCCGTTGCCATAGCGAGAGCCTGGACCTGCCTACAAACTTCTCTCATATGTGGTAGAAAGATGCCTGGACATCTGGCAACCCCAATTCATACCATAGGGAGCCCAGAATGTGCTTATCCTACATTCTTTGTGAGCGTGTTGGTAGAAGTTAAATAAATAGGTCATATAAACAATTGCCCCTTAAATATACTTTTTAAAAGTGCTGTTAAAGAGAATTCATATCTTTTACTGCTATTTTAAAAGCTAGCTCTCCTTGTCCTTAGCTTTGTCTTTCACTTAGGATGACCTTTGATTAGATGCTATCCTGAATAAATTTGAGTGTGTGTTTTTCCTTCTGGATGCCAAATAGTGTTTTCTATTTTGGAGGAATTTATTACATGTCTGCTTTCTGTAATGGACCAGTCATTGTCCATTTACTGAAGTGTATCCTGCCATTAGTGGCTTTGTCGTATAAAGCATAATTGATTGTGCTTTATTGAAATCCTGTAGCAAAACAAATCTTAATTCAGTTATTTTGGCATCTGTGGGGAGCTTGGGTATATCAGCTCCTATTCTTTCCAGCAGCTTGGATCTCTCCGTAGTTTGGTATGTTTTATTTTTCCCAGCATTTAAGAAAAGGTCTGCATTGTATAAAGGTAATATGATCATAAAGTCTACTTTAATTAAGTCTCTTTAAAGCACATATTGATGTACTGTATCATTTGGTGTGTAAATTTAAAGACTATGTATACAGAAATACAAAAGGTATTCATCATAAAGCATTCTCTCTCTTTTTAAAACATGGAAATGTGTGTTAATTATTTACAAATTATAGATGAATACCTGTTCAGTTAGAAAATCTTGGTATTTCAAGTACTTTATAAAGAATGAAATCTGTACCTTTTATAATTGAATAAAAAGTTGAAATAATCAAGATTAACACATTGGGTCATTTTTATATCTAAGACATTTTTGAAATGTCTTTCATTTGAGTTATTTGGTCAGAAACAAAGAAGACTAACTCTCAACAGTGTAAAGAAGATACATGTAATTGGTTTTCTCACTGGAGAAAGGAATGCATGCTTCTGGGAAGGTCAACAGTTTTAAAAGTTGTGGTTTTGAATTTCTGTTTTCTGTATTGGTGTATTTATATCACAGAGTCACTTTACATAATAACATAGAGAATAAAAAAATTATAATCCTAGTGATATGATGAAAGTTGGATATAGTCAAAATATTTACAGATTATCTTTTAATCCTGTTTGTCATTGGTTGAGGAAGAGGTTGAACAAAGGCAGTTAACTCTTCTCTCAAATTTTGCATCTTCAGAGGCGGGGAACTGCTCCACCGCCAATGAAACTGCCACCTCCTTATAGAGCTCCATCTGATGACAGTGATGAATCTGAAGAAGAATGTGCATTTACCAACAGTGAGTTCCTTTTCATTGTTTGGGATAGATGCATAACTTATTAAATTAGACTTTAATGATTGTTGTAAATTATCAAATGCAGTGGTGTGGGTTCTTAGAAATTGTGTATGAACATATCTTGCTGAAAGAGAAAATTCCGATCTAACTTTTGTGACTTTATTTTCCTAAGCTTTTGCCTCTGACATTAATATGATGGAGTGAATATCAAAGGCAACTGGGTGGTAAACTTTTATCTACAGTCCATCCTAGTCTTACTATTTGGTTGTAAATATAGAAATGCTAAGAAGTCCTTGAAATTGGAGTTTAACCAACAGTAATCAGAGTTGAATGTAAATGTTAGCCCTTGGTTACTTGCTGTGCCCAGACAAATGGTGATATTGACAATGCAAAATTATAGAAGGCCCACCAACTCATAATTTTCTCCTTTAGTTGTCATTACATGATGTTCTTTTGCATTAGGTGCATCAAATATACTTTCACATATATTTAAAGGAGGCTTTATTTAAAAGAATTTACATTCCTTTTATGCATGTAAACTGTATGTAGTTAGATCTCATTGCTGTTGTATACAGAATTTATTTTGGAGTGATGAAAGTGCTCTAAAATTAGATTGTGATGATGGTTGCACAATTTATGACTATACTAAAACCTACAGGGTTATGCATTTACAAGGTTGGCTTTAATAGTTTTTGAAATTTATATACTTTAAAATAATATTTTTCCTTGTATAGAAAAGGAGTTTGATACAGAAATTGAAAGGGTTAAAATTTGGTCTCTAGTACTTCATAGTGTGTGACCTTAAGCATTCCTTCTTCTATGAAAATAATGGTACCTATTTTATAGGGGTTGTGATGAAGATTAAAATACAGTGATAAGGCTGTTAGCCTTTTATATTGTGAATCTTCAAAAAGTATTATAAAGTTCACTATAACTTTATAATTTTCTAAATATATAAATAAAATATAAAAATAAATAAAAGAAACAATTAAGTTGACTTTATAAAAACTTGCTTTGTACTTCGTGATTTTATAGAACACTTTCTCATGCATTTTCATTTATTTGACAATCTTTGTTGAAGACCAACTGTTTTTCACTAGTAGTGCTAAGTGAGTCTGCTGTGAGATAAATGAAACTTTGCTGCTTTTTATCTCAGTGGGGTAACCCACCTGGAATGGAGGATACAAAGGCGTGGAAACAAAATTTAACAAAAGTACTGCAGTGCCTTGGTTCTCAACCTCTTTGAAAGCACAGCACATAATGGATACTATTGATGCATGTGTGCACTTGTGTAATGTAACCCTTTGTTTTGATAATAGTTATTATGGAAGCTGCAGCAGAGTGGAGGTAGCTTGTTGATTATTCATAATTTCTGGTTACTAGAAGGCCCATATTTGCATGGTTGTTAGGAAACCTGGTTTAAGCTTATGACTAAGATTACATTCTAACCCTATTCACTTAGTTGTGAATTCATGAACAAGCTTCTTAACCTTTTCATGGCTGACACTTTCTCATGTAAATGGAGGAGAGGGGATATCTTATAATAACTTGTCTCATAGTATTGTCTCATAGTGAGCATTAGAGGAGAAAACTTTTAAAGAATTTAGTATAAGGATTGTGATACCTAGTAAATACTCTGCCTTACCATGTGCCAGGTCTTCATATGTATTATTAACTCAGTCAACATAATAATTTTGTGAGGTCTCTAAATATACAAATAAAGAAACAGGCTCAGAAAAATTAAGAAATATGTCAAAAGTACACAGCTAATAAATAGTGGAAATGGAATTTAAACCCAGGCACTCTGCCTCCAAAGCTGGTACTGTCTCTCTTCTATTCTTCCCATTAATTAAAATGTTAATATCCCAGAAATAGGAATAGCATGATTTGGGGTGGCCCAGTGGGCTTCCCTCGTAGCTCAGTCAGTAAAAAATCTGCCTACAATGCAGGAGACCTGGGTTCGATTCCTCATTTTGATTCCTGGGTCAGGAAGATCCCCTGGAGAAGGAAATGGCAATCCACTCCAGTATCCTTGCCTGGAAAATCCCATGGACAGAGGAGCCTGGCGGGCTGCAGTCCATGGGGTCACAAGAGTCAGACATGACTTAGCGATTAAACCACCAGACCACCAGTGGTATAGAATCTGCCTGCCAGTGCAGGAGACAGGAGAGGCAGGTTTGATCCCTGGATTGGGAATGTTGGTGACTGAGCATGCATTCCGTGTAAATCACTGCCCCTCCTGAACCCCACTAATGCTGTGAGTGTGTGCTGTGAACACACAGGTACACGTGGTCTTGGGACTGCTCTGTCTAATGGCGTCAAAGTGGTATTCACTATGTGTGTGTGTGTGTGTGTGTTCAGTTGCTCAGTCATGTCTGACTCTTTGTGACCCCATGGACTGTAGCCTGCTGGGCTCGTCTATCCATGGAATTTTCCAGGCAAGAATACTGGAGTAAGTTGCCATTTTCTACCCCAGACACTGAATGCAGATATAGACTTCTAATAACAAAGTCATCTTTTAACTATGACATTTTGCAGATTCTCCAGCAAATTTGAATTTCACAAGTTTCTCCAGCTGTGAATATGACTTTCCATTCATTTTGCTCCCCAGTTTTTTCCTTCTCAGTGTACATTTTCCTTCCCATTGGATTTGCTTTTAATCTTCTGCAGAAGGAGTCATGAGATAGTTCACATTTAAAATGTAGGTGAACTTAAAGCCTCTAGCTTTCCTGTATTTCTTCTTGATATGGATCCTATGAGTTTTTATTTGTTCCTTAACTCTTATTAAATGAATGCTCTGCTCATCTGTCCAAAAATTAAAAGTAAATTAGTTCACTGTTTTATCAGATTCTTATTGTCCCCACACTAAGCATTTCTTTTTATAATGATAAAAATATGATTATATAACTTTCCCATGGTCCAGGACTAGGAAGTGGACAACTGGAATTCATACCTTAGGCCTACTAGGAAGTGATGATTGTATTAGAAAGATCACTGTCATGAGGTACGCATGATTCTAGAGTGTAGTTTAATTTAACTTAAGTCACCTTTGGTAAGTTATTCATTTATAAAGTTTATCCAGTCAAGAGATACTTACAGAGTGGGTATTTTAGGTGGGCGGACACTGTCTTAGGTGTCAGCAACACAGCAGGGAACAAGATTTCTGCTCTTGCTGGCTTATATTCTAGAGAGGCAAAAAGCTTATAAACAATAAAATAGTTTAAATGTTATAAATACTATAAACACCAAATAAACAAGGTAGTTTGAGAATAAATCCCTTGGAGGAAGCAAAATTAAGTGAAATGGGAAGTCTGAGCAAGATAGACCTAAATGGCAAAAAAGGACCAAAGAGCTGGCTTTTTAGTCATCATATCGATCAATTTTTTTTTTCAAGACTGTGATTCTCAGTAACACGTTTGACAACCAAATATAGATGTGCATGTACACATATGTACACACGCTAATATGCATATGTAATTGAAATAAGAGTTTCATGAAATATTGCCTACCTTTATAACGTATGAAGAACTTTTTCTGTACTACTACTTCTTTTTGTCTTTGGCCCTGCTGCTTGTTTGCAGAGCCTTTGTTCCCTGACCAGGGATTGAAACGGGCCCACAGCATGGAAGGGCTGAATTCTAACCATTGGACCACCAGGGAATTCCCTCTATATGGTTCTATTTCAGTTTTTAAAATGCTGTTTGCATCTAAGTTTATTTTTTGATCAACTAATGAGTCACAACCTGGAGAATAAAAAGCACACATCTGGATCTGTGGTTTTCAAACTTTGGCTTGCATTAGATGCACCTGTTGGAAGTTGTTCAACCACTAATTCCCTACCCCCAGTTTCTAATTCCTCACACCTGGGAGCACCCAATAATTTACATTTCTAGGTAATGTTAATACTTCTGACTCAGGGCCCACATTCTGAAAACCGCTGATCTGGATGGTATTAAACTCATGGGAACTGGTGAGGTAGAATAGTATGTACAGACAGTGGCAAGAAGGGAGTCCAGCACTTGCCCAGTATAAGAGCATCCGAGCATAAGAATACTCTCAGATTATAAAATTAGTTTAAGAGAATGTGTTTCAAGAAGGGTTATGTCACTGAACCTCTGTGGTCAACTGTGGAAGCATTCTGAGAGGCTGAGGAGGTTGGAGACAGAGCAGTAACCCTTGAACTTAGCAACATGGTATTGCTGGGGATACTTAGTAAAATAATCAAAGTAATTATTGTTCAGGTTGTTGTGAGAATTCAGTGTTCCAACCAATACAGGCATTCCTCCTTTTATTGTGTTTCACTGGTTAATTTTGAAGGTTTGTGGCAACCTGCATTATCAGATGATGTTTAACATTTTTTTTTTTTTTTAGCAATTAAGTGTTTTTAAATTATGGTATGTGCATTGTTTTTTACACATAATGTTATTGCATACATAGTAGATTATAGTATAAACATAGCTCTTATCACTTCATGGCAAATAGAAGGGGAAAATGTAGAAGTAGTGGCAGATCACGGCATCCAGTCCCATCACTTCATGGCAGATGGACAGGGAAACAATGGAAATAGTGATAGACTTTCTTTTCTTGGGCTCCAAAATCACTGCAGATGGTGACTGCAGTCATGAAATTAAAAGACGCTTGCTCCTTGGAAGGAAAGATATGACCAACCTAGACAGCATATTAAAAAGCAGAGACATCACTTTGCCAACAAAGGTCTGCGTAGTCAAAGCTATGGTTTTCCTGTAGTCATGTATGAATGTGAGAATTGGACCATAAAGAAGGCTGAGTACTATAGAATTGATGCTTTTGAATTGTGTGCTGAAGAAGACTCTTGAGAGTCCCTTGGACAGCATGGAGATCAAACCATGCAGTTGCAAAGAAAATTAACCCTGAATATTCATTGACGGGATTGATGTTGAAGCCTAAACTCCAGTATTTTGGCCACCTGATGTGAAGAGCCGACTCATTGGAAAAGACCCTGGTGCTGGGAAAGATTGAAGGCAAAAGGAGAAGGGGGTGGCAGAGGATGAGACGGTTAGATAGTATTATTGACTCAATGTACATGAATTTGAACAAACTCTGGGAGATAGTAGAGGATAGAGGAGTCTGACGTGTTACAGTCCACGAGGTCAAAGAGTCCGATATGAGTTCATGACTGAACAACAACATCAAAGCTTTTATATGCACTGCGAAACCAAAGTGACTTAAACTGTGACTCACTTTTTTGCAGTAGTCTGGACGTGAACCTCACATTTCCAAGGATACCTATATAGAGAGTGTGTTGCGTAACAGGCATTTATATTATAGATCACTCATCTTATTTAACACATAGTTGAACATATGACATTCTGGTGTCTAATTGCCATGAGATGTCGTACAATCATCTTAGCAATAAGAAAGTTTTTTAATTTTAATTAAGAGTTTTGAAACAGTTCTAAATTAAGAAATAGGGCTTCCCTTGTGGCTCAGTGATTAAGAATCCCCATGCCAGTGCAGGAAATACAAATTCAGTTTCTGAGCCAGGAGGATCACACATGCCCTGGAGAAATTAAGCCTGTGCACCAAAACCGCTGAGCCCATGTGCGGAGACTCCTAAAGCCCGCAGGCCCGGGAGCCTGTGCTCCGTAACGAGAGAGGCCACCACAGTGAGAAGACTGCACGCCACAAGGAGAGAGGAGCCGCCGCTCTCCACTGCTAGAGACAGGCCCTCACAGCGATAAAGGCCTAGCACAGCCAGAAGCAACAAATAAATAAAATTATTTTTATTTTTTATCAAGAGGCAATATCCACATAAATGCTTCAGTTCAGTTCAGTTCAGTCGCTCAGTCGTGTCCGACTCTTTGCAGCCCCATGAATCGCAGCACACCAGGCCTCCCTGTCCATCACCAACTCCCGGAGTTTACTCAAACTCATGTCCATTGAGTCGGTGATGCCATCCAGCCATCTCATCCTCTGTCGTCCCCTTCTCCTGCCCCACATAAATGCTTAGCTGTTGACAAAAACTACCATTATCAAACCTGCATGACTTGTCAAAGGGAGGTATCAGTGGTGCAAAACTTTCTACTTACCTTTATGGTATAGTGTTTAATACCTAAATTTAAAGTTATCTAGATTGCCTTGTCAGAGGTTTAATATCATCGAGGGCATGAAATGATAACTCAGTTCTCTGTCACGTGATGACTTTCCAGTCTTTATTTCTGCCCTTAACCTTGCTCTGATATCCTGACCCAGATTTTCAGTTGGCTACTGGAAAGATGTCATAACTTGATCGTCTCTCTTTCTGAAAAGTGAAAGTTGCTCAGTTGTGTCCGACACTTTGCGATCCCATGGGCTATACAGTCTATGAAATTCTCCAGGTCAGAATACTGGAGTGGGTAGATGTTCCCTTCTTCAGGGGATCTTTCCAACCCAGGGATCAAACCCAGGTCTCCCACATTACAGGCAGATTCGTTACCAGCTGAGCCACCAGGAAAGCCCTTCTTTCTGAAAATGAAGCAGCAAATATAGATAAATCTTCTTTCTCATCTCCTCATGTTTGTAGCTTCGTGTTTTTATTGCCAGAATTTTAGTAGCTATGTGGTAGTAGCCACAGTTTATTAAGTACCTACTATGTGCCATAACTTCTCTTCAACTCTTTAAGTGCATTCTCAGAAGAGCCTTTGAAAGGTGATCTCTTCTGCTGATTTCAGCTGCATGTCACATTCTTTGGAAAATCTTCCCTGACTCCTTATTCTAATACTCCTGTAATTTTTTTTTTTTTTTGGCAAATTAATGAAAGAAGGCATGTGACTCGCATAGTTCCATGGAGTGCGCTGAAAACCCAGGTGTGCTCCTGGTGCTTTGGAGGTACTTTTCTCCTGAGCTGTACCCTCCACATGGTTTCAGACCATCCTGTCCAGAACAGCTTGATGTCTCTTTCTCAGAACGCCACCCATTATTTTATCTAAAAGTTCTGATCCTCAGGGAGAGGAGCTACAGTCTCCACAAAGTCCTGCTTTGTTCACTTTCGATCCCAGAATGTAAATGCTTTTGTATCTCTTGGGTCATTCTAACCTAGTGGCATTCAGTCTTTCAATTACAGTTTTAACCTGCAGGGAGCAGAAGGTTTGGAATGACTTTTTGTAACAGAAGAGAGTGAAGCAATGAGACTCTTACAATTGCCCTGTCTCTTGATGCATATGAAGTCCTAGAATTCAGAATGTAATTGACTTGTCTGACACCTTGCTTTTAAGTGTTATAACAAAGATTCAAATAGAACCTCATGCTAAAGGCCTTTTAAAGCCCTTTCTTTATCCCTTAATTCCAGAATAGCATACTCTTCTGAGGTGTTTTGTTTCTCCACATTTTTTTCCCCTCAGTAAGGAGTTGGTTTAACTATGACTCTGATACATAGTTATAGCATTTTCCTCAGATTCCCTCCCCCATTACATGTCATAATGTAATATTCAGTATAAGGAATATATTTGGAATATGAAGTGCAATAAAAGTAGCATGTGAACCACACCACACAAATAAAAATTAGATTAGCAATACCTTGCATTTTGTGTTTTACTTTAATTCTTGTTTTTATGTCAGATGTTTTTAAGGATAGGATACTAGCTAAGACCTTCTGAAATGTGATTTATTACCAGATCACTCAGAGTCAGACTATGTATAAGTTTAGAGGGGATGTGTAGCTGCTCAGTGGTGTCTGACTCTTTGCGACCCCATGGACCGTAGCCCACCAGACTCCTTTGTCCGTGGGATTCTCCAGGCAAGAGTACTGGAATGGGTTGCCATTTCCTTCTCCAGTGAAGGGGATGGCTTTTTAAAAGACAACTTTATTGAGATATAATCCACATTACCATACAATGCATCTACTGAAAGTGTCTAATTCAGCAGCTTACTGTTTTAACAGTTATTCAAAAATAATAATACAGTTGTCACTCTCAAAAACTCAACAACTAAAATAATCTTTTGGCAACAGTACGTCAGGCTACATATTAACTGTAAATATGAAAAAAATCTTCTAACCAGTATTATCTACTTAGAAAATGTGAGAACTTTCCTAATAGAAATAACAGAAAAACTTTAAAAAAAAATCCATTAATAATACATTTATAAATGGAGAACATTTCAATGTTCCATAACTTTTTGAGTTATTTACTGTTTGGCAATGTGATAAAAACTATAAACCTACTCACTCTCAAGAAAAATGTGTACATATTCACAGAAATAGTCATCCATACACACATGCGCACACACACTCATACACACTTCTAAATAGGCATCATTTGACGTTAGTGAAAGTCTTGAAACCCATATAAGGTAATTTGAATCTAGTTAAGTGTATAGGGGGCTTCCCAGGGATTGGTAGTGGTAAAGAATCCTCCTGCCAATGAAGGAGCCACAGGAAGTGCAGTCTGATCCCTGGGTCAGGAAAATCCCTTGGAGAAGGGAGTGGCTGCCTCCTCCAGTGTTCTTGCGTGGAGAATTCCATGGCCAGAGGTACCTGGTGAGCTACAGTCCATGGGGGTCACAAAGAGCTGAACATGACTGCACATGCACATGCACACACACTAAGTGTATATAGGCTTTAAAAATTATGAAAATCTTATTGAACATTGACTTAGAAATGAAATGCTAAGTGATTTTGGAAAAGAAAACCTGAAAGGATGGGGCCACGCACTTCCCTAGTATCTGAATATATTCTTAACTGATGGCTTTCAAACTCAACCTGGAGCTTTAGATGGCTTTCAAACTCAACCTGGAGCTTTAGAAGTGAGTGAGAGAGGTTTTGGCTGTCTGAATAGTTTTTCTCCACCTTGGGCTACTGACATTTGGACTTTAATTCTTTATTGTGGAGGACTGACCTTTGCATTATAGGATGTTTAACAGCATCCTTGGTCTCTACACTCTAGATGCCAGTAGCCTCTCCCTCCCACCCCAGTTGCGACAACCAAAAATGTCTTTATACATTGCCAGATATCCCTGGTCTAAATGGACAGGGTATTCTACTGTTATTTGTTAGTTGGGTGCCAAAGGCACTGCCTTGTATGTATGGGATAATCTTGTACAGTAAAGAATTACCCTACATAGGATACTAGTAGCACTGTTGATTAGAAATACTGTTTAAAACTGTAGTTATTAAAGCAGTTTAGTATTTGCATTAGAAATGATCTAGTAATAGATCTAAAGTCTATTCAGAATTTAGAATATAAAATTATTTTTTAAATACTAGAAATAGGATACATTGTTCTGTAAACAATGGGTTAGATAATCATTTGGGGAGAAAATATACAGACATTCACTTCTCACCAAAATTATAAATGAATTCCAAAAGAATCATGTACTTCTAAAACCATAAAAATATTATAAAAGTCTAAGATTTTAAAAAGATACACTCTTGGTATAGGGAAACGTCTTTTGATTTATTATATCAGCACAATAAAAGATAATGATAAGTAGGCTTACATAAAAATGAAAAACATAAAATGTATATACATATTTTTGAATGCATATACATTCAGCTAAAGGTAAAGGAGTAAAGAGAAGATATACCCATTTGAATGCAAACTTCCAGACACTAGCAAGGAAAGATAAGAAAGCCTTCCTAACTGATCAATGCAAAGAAATAGAGGAAAACAATAGAATGGGAAAGACTAGAGATCTCTTCAAGAAAATCAGAGATACCAAGGGAACATTTCATGCAAAGATGGGCACAATAAAGGACAGAAATGCTATGCACCTAACAGAAGCAGAAGATATTAAGAAAAGGTGGCAACAATACACAGAACTATACAAAAAATATCTTAGACCCAGACAACCACAATGGCGTGATCACTCACCTAGAGTCAGACATCCTGAAATGCGAAGCCAAGTGCACCTTAGGAAGCATCACTACGAACAAAGCTAGTGGAGTTGATGAAATTCCAGTTGAGCTATTTCAAATCCTAAAATATGATACTGTGAAAGTGCTGCACTCAATATGCCAGCAAATTTGGAAAACTCAGCAGTGGCCACAGGACTGGAAAAGGTCAGTTTTCATTCCAGTCCCAAAGAAGGGCAATGACAAAGAATGTTCAAACTACCACACAATTGCACTCATCTCACATGCTAGCAAAGTAATGCTCGAAATTTTCCAGGCAAGGCTTCAACAGTATGTGAACCATGAACTTCCAGATGTTCAAGCTGGATTTAGAAAAGGCAGAGGAACCAGAGATCAAATTGCCAACACCTGTTGGATCAGTGAAAAAGCAAGAGAGTTCCAGAGAAACATCTACTTCTGCTTTATTGACTATGCCCAAACATTTGACTGTGTGATCACAACAAACTGTGGAAAATTCTTCAAGAGATGGAAATGCCAGACCATCTTACCTGCCTCCTGAGAAATTTGTATGCAGGTCAAGAAGCAACAGTTGGAACCAGACATGGAATAATGGATTGATTCCAAATTGGGAAAGGAGTACGTCAAGGCTGTATATTATCACCCTGCTTATTTAACTTATATGCAGAGTACATCATGTAAAATGCCAGGCTGGATAAAGCACAAGCTGAAATTAAGATTGCCAGGAGAAATATCAAGAACCTCAGATATGCCGATGACACCACTCTTATGATAGAAGGTGAAGAAGAACTAAAGAGCCTCTTGATGAAAGTGAAAGAGGAGAGTGGAAAAGCTGGTTTAAAACTCAACATTCAGAAAATGAAGATCATAGCATCCAGTCCCATCACTTCACGGCAAATAGATGGGGAAACAATGGAAACAGTGCCAGACTTTATTTTTTGGGGGCTCCAAAATCACTACAGATGGTGACTACAGCCATGAAATTAAAAGATGCTTGCTCCTTGGAAGATTAGTATGACCAATCTAGCCAGCATATTAAAAAGCAGAGACATTACTTTGCCAACAAAGGTCCATCTAGTCAAAGCTATGGTTTTTCCAGTAGTCACTATGGATGTGAGAGTTGGACTATAAAGAAAGCTGAAAGCGAAGAATTGATGCTTTTGAACTGTGGTGCTGGAGAAGACTCTTGAGAGTCCCTTGGACTGCAATTAGATCAAACCAGTCAATCCCCAAGGAAATCAGTTTTGAATATTTATTGGAAGGCCTGATGCTGATACTGAAACTCTAATACTTTGTCCACCTGATGTGAGGAACAGACTCATTCGAAAAGATCCTGATGCTGGGAAAATTGAAAGCAGGAGGAGATGAGGACGAACAAGGATAAGATGATTGGCTGGCATCACCAACTTGATGGACATGAGTTTGAGCAAGCTCCAGGAGTTTTTGATGGACAGGGTGGCCTGGTGTGCTGCAATCCATGGGGTTGCAAAGGGACACGATTGAGCGACTGAACTGAGGAACTGACATATTCAGGGGAAAAAGACATGTACAACAATAGAAAAATATGCGTATATCAGAGATCATGTAATAGATTTGAATAACAAATGCAAAAATTCTGTTCAGCATCATTAAAAATGAGAGATACGTAAATTAGTTAAAAATCGATTTTTTTTGACCATTAGATTACTGTAGATTTTAAAAATTAGGGTTGCTCATTGTTGGAGAGGTTGTGGAAAAAGAGAGTTCTGTATACTGTTGATGGGATTCTGAATTCATGTACCTCTTTCTAGAGACATTTGGCAGCACATGTGAAACATTTAAATGTGCATATTCTTTGACTATCTCAGCTTCCAGCGATATGTCCTAAGGAATTTGTTGCCCTTATACATGTTTGTATAAATGTATGTGTGTGTGTGTATACACAAAAAGAAGTTTACTGCTGTATTTTTCACTAGTAGGAATTAGATCAGTGTATATTATGTGAAATTAATACACCCTATAGTCTTTAGTCAGCTAATCTCTAAGCATTTCTAGCCATTTGACCTGGAACAAGTTGCATATCTTTCCCTTAGTTTTCTTATCGTATTATGGGGATGGTAATGGTACTCCTTTCACTGGAAGCTTGTGAGAAACGAGAAGAAATGATGTATGTCACGTGCTCATATAGGAAGTGACACATAGGGGGTACACTGGAATGTTAGCTGATACTCTTTTTATTATCAGCAGTAATTCAGCATTCTCCAGTGTTTGCAAATATTGCCATTACCGAATGAAATTCTGGCATAGTATGTTTTAAAATTTTTATCCAAAAGTTATTATAATTTAATTTTTAAAAATTTTAGAAGTCAGTTTTTTGAAATTTAACTTTACCATGTAGGAACAATACTTTATTAGCACTGTCTACTACCAAAAGTTCCTTGATCAGTTGAATACTCTGATACTATTATACTTCCACTCTCGGGGGGATGATTAGAAGAGAAAGATACTTTGGATGACTTCATTTTTCTGTGGTGTATTTTCCCAATTTTATTCCTTATTTTTCCTTGGACCAGAGGTGGAATTATCACAGCAAGTTTTGTTTCTGATTTTATAGTTTTTCCTTCCTATGAAATTTCAGTGTTGTGGGCCTGATATTTTACTTTCATTTCATCCTTCTCAGTGTAGAAAGAATACACAGGAAATTTTTCTGAGAAAAATTCATGGTCCAAGATGAATGAACATAACAAAACAGAAAAGAGACTCACAGATATATGGAAGTTAAGCTAGTGGTTGCCAGTGGGAAGAGGGAAGTGGGGAGAGGAAAGGTAAGTGTAGGCAATTAAGAGGTACAAACTACGAGATATAAAATAAATAAGTTGTTGCAAGGATATATTGCACAGCACAGGGAATATAGCCAGTATTTCATGTTAACTTTAAATGGAAGATATTCTATAAAAATAATGAATTACTGCATTATACACCTGAAACTAATATCATAAATCAACTATTCTAAAATAAAGTTTTTAAAATTCATGGCCCAAGTAGAATTCAAAAGCTAAAAATATGGCTTTTAAAGATTGCTTTCCTTAATATGCATGCTAATTTGCTGAACAGTCCTATAAAGTTTATGACATGATTGAGTCTCTAGTTTTGTGCTTTGTAGTTTTTAAATGTTAAAAAAAAAAATCAATGAAATCAACATATATTGATTCACAAAGGTTATAATGTTCTTTGTAGAGTTAGTTCTCAATATTCATATAACTGGTGATGTATTGATCTACTTAACCTTTAAAAACTTTAATAATTTTAATGTAAAAATCAGCTTTTATTCTTATCTTTAATTAGATAAGATCTTCTCTTGTAGTATTTTACACTTTTGATAGTAAGCATCTATACTTCAGCAAGCTGATGAAATTGCAACGTATCAAGGACAAAAAGACACATTTCACTCCATGTTGTATGAAGAATGCTAGCTTAGATAATAAGGTGATCAGAAGCGTCAGCTGTGTTTGAGTCACTCCCACTAAGACAGGATTTAGTTTTGTCTTGTTAGCCCCTGTTGCTCTAGTGTCGTTGATCTTGCCCTGGTTCAGAGGTGCCTGAATAATTCCAAGTGTCTCTCAGATCTTTGGCCTCCTGGAAGCAAAGCCAAATCGCAGATTTCAGTAAGAGTCCAAAGTCAAGGGTGAACTTTATAGAATCTCGAGTATTTTTTTCATTGAAAAAAGTTCAGAATCATGTAGGGCAAACTGTTTTGAGAGGGGAGTTTTGAGAAGAAGCTTCTACTATTCACTTTATTTGATCCACTTGAATTTTGGATAACAAGATATGTTTATTTGGAAGAAAAGCATTTCATCTTTACAGCTCAATAACAAGAAGACAATCAACCCAATTTTTAAAAATAGGCAAAACTTAAAATGACATTTCACCAAAGAAGATATATAAATGGCTAATAAGCACTCTAAAAGGTGCTCAACATCATGAATTTATTAGGGAAATGCAAATCAAGCCACTGCACATCGACTACAGTGGTTTTAGCTAAAAAAAATAAGTGTACATCTAGAACTCTCATACACTTCTGGTAGAAATGTAAATTAATATGGCCACTTTGGAAAATGGTTTGGTACTTTCATTCTTTTTATTTTTTTGGCTTGGTACTTTCTTAAAAAGTTTACCATAGAACCCAGCAATTCTACTTCTAGGCATATACTTTTAAAAGAAGTGAAAACATATGTCCACATGAAGACTCCTGCATGAAAGTTCATAGCAGCATTATTCATAGTAGCCAAAAGCTGGAAGTGGCCAAATGTTAGTCAACTGGTGAATGGATAAACAAAATGTTATGTATCCATATAGTAGAATAATAATAATATCCATATAGTAGAATAATAAAAAGGAGCAAAATACTGATTACATGCTCATTATCCTAAGTAAAGGAAGCCTGATGCAGAACTACATACTGTAGTTCAGTTCAGTTCAGTCACTCAGTCGTGTCCGACTCTTTGCGACCCCATGAATCACAGCATGCCAGGCATCCCTGTCCGTCACAAACTCCCTGAGTTTACCCAAACTCATGTCCATTGAGTCAGTGATGCCATCTAGCCATCTCATCCTCTGTCGTCCCCTTCTCCTCCTGTCTTCAATCTTTCCCAGAATCAGGGTCTCTTCCAGTGAGTCAACTCTTCGCATCAGGTGGCCAAAGTATCGGAGTTTCAGCTTCAGCATCAGTCCTTCCAGTGAACACCCAGGACTGATCTCCGTTAAGATGGACTGGTTGGATCTCCTTGCCACATTTAAATAAAGTGTCTGTGAGAAACAAATTTTTAGAGAGAGAAAATAAGTTAGTGGTTGCCTAAATTTGAGTAGGAATTGAAGGATTTTTTTGGTTGAAATGTTCTTAACCTGGATTGTGGTGTTGGTTGCCCAGCTCTTTAAGTTTACTATAAATCACTGAGTTGTGTGTGTGAGTGAATTTTATGTTGTAAAACTTATGCTAAATAAAGCTTTTAAAATTATTTCCGAGTTAAGCATCACCTTACACTACAGAACTACACCTGTAGAGGATAGTTAAAACTTATTATTAAAACATCCTGTTAAAGGAGGAGAGCAATCAAATAGCAAATTTGAAGAAGGGAATAAAAAAATAAAAGAAGGGAATTAAAGTATCTGAATCAATATGTTCCTCGGTGGTGATGGAATTTAAGTTCATCAAGTTTTTTTTAAGAATCATCAAGTTCAACTGGTCTGACTAATTTTACAGTCTAAGACTCAGACCAATTAATTTCCCCCAAGTCACAGAATTAGTTATTGTTGAGGTCAGTACTGGAATCTAGGTCTCATTTCAGGACCACATTTAGGCTTTCCCTTCAGTGACTTCCTGTGCTTACCATGCTAATTTTTAACATGAAGGAAGATCCCCTGGAGAAGGGAATGGCTACCCACTCCAATATTTGTGCCTTGGAGAAATTCATGGACAGAGGAGCCTGGCGAGCTAGGCTGCAAAGAGTTCATGGGGCTGCAAAGAGTCAGACATGACTGAGTGACTAATACACACACACACACACATACACGCACACACACACATACTCATGATTAATGAAGATTTGTTGAACAACTAGTCATTATTTTGTTTTAAAAATTTTGTTTGTTTTTTTTCTGTGGGCTCTGCAGTTGATCTCTACCTTGCCAATAGATGTCACTACAATCAACAGCAATTATTACTAAGTACTTAAAGAATCTTAAGAATATTCACCTTATATAAGCAAACAGCATTCATTAATGGCTTCTAGTGATAACTCCATGTTCATTTTACTAAATATATGAATTTATTTTCTCCAGTTTTGTTTTCTGTTTCTGACACTGCAAAGTTGGAGGGAAAATATTAAGATATAAATGCTAAAATTTAAAATTTCAGTTTTCTATAAATTCTTTTTCTCATTTCCTAATTATCCTTTTCTGGAGCCTTTTCTTCATCATTAAGTAAATTCGTAAGTAGAATTCTTATTCTAGCCCTGTAACTGGAGACTGGTAAACTTTGCTTTCTATATTAATCAGTTTTTAGTCTAAGAACTTCCAAAGCTTGAGTCCTTGAAATAATTTGGGTACATTTATTGGAACTATAAGCAAAGAAATGTATTAAGATCTCTTAAGAAGTGTTTAAATTATGTTCAGGTGTTCTTGACTTTATATTATTCATCCATTTGATCAGTGATCACAGAGGTGACTTCTTATTCTACATTTTATAAAGAAAGTCAGCAGATACTCTAGTGATGGATAGAAAGGTAATTCTGAAGCAATTGCAGTTGGTTATATGATTATATTAATAAGGTCTACCGGGATTGGGGTGGGATAGGCAATGCAATGTAGCATTTTAAATGAAATTGGAGAAAACTCAACTATTTCTCTAGTGATTACTCTGATGCTTCTAGGGTGTTGTGTTTTTTTTTTTTTTAATTCCCTATAATTTTTCACCCCCTGCTCAGGAAGCTAACTTGAAGACTTGACTGCTTAAATAGAATCTTTACTGCATGTTTAGATTGTTACTGAGACACAAATGAATCTCACTAGGGGATATGCGTGTTCAATGTGGTTCACCAGTTTCTTTGTTATAAAAATGATTCAGTGCTGTGAGCAGTAGGAGACAGTAAGTTGATGACTATTCCCTTCACTTTGGACAGGCTAAAATCGACTGCTGTTTCTTTTAATCTGCACTAGAAAGATGCAGCTAATGTGATGAACTATTTCTCAGCAGGAAAACTGGGTCATTAAAATGATATTCATTGAAGCTGGCCACAAAATAAATGGTTGTATTTATATCGCCTCCTGTTCTGGAATAGAGCTGTCATCCTGATGCGAGCAGGGTAACTGAGTGCCACAGTCGGCAGCGTGAAGCATCCGAGGGTCAGATGTTGGAAACCCGGGGTTTTGCTTCTCCCGGCAGACTTTCCCAGGCAGCTCACCTACTTGACAGATGTGACTGTTAGCTGGAGGGGTAGCTGGAAATTAGCCTAATAGATTGCTTCTCTTGATAGAAATAGAGTGACAACTTGTCTTGAAGGAGAATAAAATCTGAGGGGGTGGGGGCGGGAATAGGCCCAAGGTCGACAGAAGAGGACAGTCTGTGGTGAGGATCTGAGCTGCTTCCAGCATTGAATGTTTATCAGGAATGCAGATACCCTGAAGGGAGCGCTGGTACAGCCATGGTCCAAGGGGGTTTCCCAGGTAAGAGATCCGTACCCCTGCGATCCGGGGTTCTTTTAGAATGCAATATGTTAAGCTGTTTTAGTGATGGTGCAGAATGTTGGTTTAAAGGTTTTGAACAATAGTAAGCTAAGGCATTTATCTTAAGTCAGAGAGAGAGGGTACATGTGCATGTGCCAGGTAATTGTATGTTAGACAGCGCTCTAAAGATTTCCTTTCATGTGTGTTGTAGCTGGAGTCATCCCTATGATGTTTTTGAAAAGTGGAGCAGTTTATCAGACTGTCAGGAATATACTAGTAGTTTCGGTGCCAAAATTCTCAGCACTGTGTTCATGCAGTATTCTCTCAGAATCACAACTGAGAAGTAGATCTTGTGGACATTTATTCTTGTGGTTATTTGTGACTTCACCATAACCAAAGGGGACGTTTTGCATTAGAACAAGGTTGTCCTGATTAATTTTTTAAAAACTGATTATTCAGCATTTTGTTGTAGATAAAAGCAGAAATCATTAAGGAATCACAGTGCTAAACAAAAGGCTGCTTTGTCTCCACAGTAAGATAGCACCTTAAATAAGTATCACTTGCTAATTGTGACTGAGGTCCTGTTCATCTAAACATACAAATTCAAATTCATCAGGGTTGGGGGCTCAGCACTTGGAAGTATTATCAGGAACTTACTTGTTAGCATGCGGTTCTCGGAACCATTGCTAGATTGGTAATATAATTTCATGCAGTAAAATGCTCTCTTTAGTGTATGCTTTTGTCCTGACTTTTGAAAATTAATTTATTAACATCAGAGCTTTTTTTTTAATCCAAATAAGATATGGAATATTTAGACATAATAGGGATCCTCTTGTCTAAGCATTTATTGCCTAAGGGAGGCAATTGTAAACTCAGAGAGTTAGGCATCACTTTACAGCCTTTTTCTTTTCAGCAGTGCACACGCAAATTAGGTTATTTCTACTGCAACAGCAGGAGATATGCTGCATTCCTGATTTAAGCTAGCAAACCTTATTCCTGGCTATGCTGCCAGAATAATTGAGCCAGAACTTTTCTTTTGTCTAAAATACAATTTCTAAAGATCTTAGTGTTGAAATCCTGAGCTATCTAGATTCCAGTTTTGTGATTTTGATTTAGAAGAAAGGTTATAGCTCCTAAATGGATATGTCATAGATTCCGTATAGTGACAATTGTCCATATTGTGTCTTTCCATTCTATAGTTGGAATTGCTTTCAAGTGTCTAAATGTGATCTTTTTAAATACTATTTCTCAAACTTTTATTGACAAAGTAGCTGTAGGAACGGTCCTGAATATCTCTGGACCCTCTCTGCTTCTCATCAGAGTCCCTGAGTAGTTTGTTTATTTTCTTTTTAAGGTGTTTCTTTTGTTTATTTACTTATATATTGGATTAAAGTTGATTTACAATGTTATGTTAGTTTCAGTTATACGTGTATCTGTTCTTTTTCAGTTTTTTTTCCCATTTAGGTTATTGCAGAATATTGAATAGAGTTCCTTATGCTATATAGTAGATCCTCATTGATTGTCTATTTTATATATAGTAGTATGTATATGTTAATCCCAAATTGAAAAATGCATGAGTGCTTTCATTTCTTCAGTGTAACCAGCTACCCCTGATAATTTCCTTAATTTCTATCTTACCATCATGAAGTTGTCACTGTCCAGGCTACATAAACCCTGATAGAACCCTCAGGAATCCCAACAGTTGGTTTTCTAGAAATCAAATAGAGTATATGTAGTCAATAGGAATTTCTATGTCTTTTACATTTTATTCAAAAAACATATGAACTTGATATTTAAAGAATTATTAGCTATAAATGTCTCATAAATAGATATACATTTGTGTTTTATGTGTTACTTTCCAGTGTTCCTGCTCCGAATTGCCTGTTTATGATTTTCATAATATATTCAGCATTTATTAAAGGTTCCTCTTTCTGTATATACTTTAATCCCAAAGTATTTTAATACTTTGTGATAGTCTTTATATTACTTTTACTGTTCAGCATTCAGTTAATTTTAAAAACATCTTTCTATTTCATGTCTCATTTTGACATGTTTTACAAAAAGTTATACATAGGATGATAAATAAAAGATGAGATCTCTGTAAAGAATTTACTTTTCTTTTGTACTTGAAAGCATGTCATTTTGAATGGGTTTATGTTGCTTTGATATCAGCAGTTTCATGTTGCTTTAAAATATTTGAAGTTTGCATATTTGAATTTAGGTTAAGTGCTCATCTTTTTAATTGATCCAATGTTGAACAAAGAAAAAGTTTGATGATTTGAATTCAAGAGGGAGTATGTCAAAAATTAAGTAGTATTTAAAGTTATTTTCTTGAGTGAAAGTGAAAGTGAAAGTCGCTCAGTCGTGTCTGACTCTTTGTGACCCCACGGACTATACAGTCCATGGAATTCTCCAGGCCAGAATATTGGAGTTGGTAGCTGTTCCCTTCTCCAGGGGATCTTCCCAACCCAGGGATTGAACCCAGGTCTCCTGCATTGCAGGCGGATTCTTTACCAGCTGAGCCACCAGGGAGACTGACTCTATTTTGGTGAATATAATGGGGATGGAGAGTAAGAAATATTACTCTTAGGTTTCTATTCTCTTTAGATATGTCTCTTCTGCTATGTTTTTTAAAATATCATATTTATCACTTTTCCTTTACCTTTATGATATGTCAAGACTCTTAAGATATGTAGTGTAAAGCAATCATTTTATATATTCTGAACATATCCCAAGTGGATTGGTTTTATCCCCATTTTATAGATAGTAAAACTCTTTTTGTAGAAAGCTCAGGGTAGTTTATGCATGGATTGTTAGAAGTATGACATAACCTCAGTTACTATGATTATATAACATTAAACATTAAAAATTTTAGGGCCCAATTCAGTCATAAGCCTATGGGGAGGAGCATACTAATGTGATTTCTGCCCTCAAGAAGTTTATGATCTTCCTAAAAAGAGAAAACGTGGACAGGTGCTGAAGCAGATGCATTGGAAGTCCCCTGGAAGAGACTGAGCTTGTAAAGTTGGTAGGATTGGGAGGAACATGGCAACTCCAGACTTGGAAGTCCGTTAAAATATGATGGAATGTCCCAAGCCAGGAGTGTAGGAGAGAGAGGGCAAAGATTCTCTTGTTGTTGTTCAGTCACTCAGTTGTGTCCAATGCTTTGCGACCCCATGGACTGTAGCCCGCCAGGCTCCTCTGTCCATGGGATTCTTCAGGCAAGAATACTGGAGTGGGTTGCCATGCCCTCCTCCAGGGGGTCTTCCCAACCCAGGGATTGAACCCAGGAGTCTCCCACATTGCAGCTGGATTCTTTACCATCTGAGCCACCAGGGAAGCCCTAAAGACCCTGTACCAAGAGGGAATACATGCAGGAAAGCAGAATGAATGGATTAAGATCAGATGCTAGAGGAACAAGACTTCTAAAATTTATTAATAAAGCAAAATAATTTGCTACTGTTCTGAATACATGTATTATTTTCTTCAATCCATATAATTTTATAGATTTCTTATTAGAAGTTTCAGTATTTTAAAAATGAAGTACAAAGCCTATATTTTTAACAGTTTTTAATTTTGCATATTTTGATGATCTTCTCAAGTAAAATACAAATTGATTACCATCTTTCTTTTAAATAATTGCAATAGGCATGTAATTATATTTCCAAAAACAGACTAAAATTCCGAGTTCTTAAAAATGTTTATTGTATTTCTTCAGCAAATCAATTGTAATATTGAAAGTTCCAATTTAAAAGAAAAAGTCACAAACCAAATAAAGCTGAATTGGGGAAAAGTACAGTAATGGAGATGTGCCATTAGTCTTCAGGGTACACCTCACCATGGCATCACACACAGCCCAGCATGAATCAGGCTTCTCAGCGTAAACAAGTTTCTTTTCCATACTGAAAAATTTCTGTATTTGGAGAAGAAATAGCAAGTCTCCTGATGCTGACCAGAAGGAAATGGGTAGGTATCTAAGGTTAATCAGATGTTTAGATGAAATTTAATAAAATTATATTTTGAGTCACTCAGTATTTTCACGTTCCTCCTAGGCAAGGTGGGAATGTATTAATTAGCATTTTGGTAAATGTTTTGAAATGCATTTGGGCTTTGACTCAGTGTTGCCTGTTTCAAACTTGCTCTCTCAAGTCTTTCAAAAGCCAATGCAGATATAAGAGCATGCTGGGAATGAGAGAATAGCAATTTTTAGCTTCATAAAGCAAATTATCATGAGATAGAAAAGATTAAAAAAATTTACATTTAATGGACAGTTCACTAGCTTCTCTTCTAGTTGTTTGTTTGAATACGTGTGATGTTTCTTGAAAACAGTTTGATTATACCTGCAGGGATAAAATATGTACATGGTGATAGTCTAATAAACAAAATTATATTGGTTATGGCTCTTCATCCAGACCATGCGAAATCTCTGACAACAGCTCTGTTTCCAAGCAAAATTAAGTTAAATGCTTTGATTCCTCAAATGACAGACGTTGCATTTGATTGTTTCCAAGGCACAGTTATGTAATAATTTTCAAGTTGTTTATGCTCCTGTTTTGATTGTTCTTCAAGAAGACTCATTTTAGCAGATACATAATCTGTGTTATCACAGATCGTAGAACCTACAAAAACTTCCCATTCTTCAGTTCCTATGGAGTCTATCACTTTCATAATATGTCTGTACTCTTATTTCATTAAGTTTGTGCTAAAATAATCATCACCTCCCATGTGAATATAACTTTTAATGCATTTACAGTGCTATGCTGAAATTAGATGTTTAGGTGTTAATTTCCTCCATTGCTAAAGCTTAGGTCATTTTAGATGTTCAGTAAATGCTCTTTGAACTGATGTAAAAAATCTTTTTTGCATATAACCTAATAAATATGCATGAAAGAATGGCCAGATCTATTCGATTTGTAAAGTGAACATTCTCTTGGAACCATGGCTCACTAAAGAAAATGAAATCATTCTACCATCTACATGTATTACTTAGATGGTTCTTTTCATGGCCTGAATAGTGCAATGATAGCATATAAGAAAAGGACATTTTCACCTAGTGGAACAATGGTTTTTCTTGAAAAAAGTTTTTTTTCAACAATCATAAAGAAGTTCTTATGAGGATGGGCAGAAGAATAATAAGCAGACACATTCATTTTCCTCTGTCCGTCTTTTTTTAAATTGATCAATCCATTGTGTTTGCTTCTTTTTGTTTCCTAACAAATCAATAATGTGGTTTATGCATTGTAATGTGTTCAGGGAAGTAACAGAATAGTTTCTTAGTCAAGGAGGAAAAAGTAGCAACTTTTCCATTTTGTAACTAGCAAACCTTTAGTTCACGGTGAGTTAATTTAAAATTAATCGTTTATCCCAGGATTCAGTAAACTATAGCCTTGTACCAGATTTGGCTCACTGCATGTTTCTATAAATAAAGTTTTAATGGAACATAGACATATCCATTTATTTACATTTTGTCTTCTGAAGTACAGGACCCAGCAGACTTAGCCATTGTAACAGACACATGGCCCACAACACCTAAAATACGTAGTGTCCAGGTCTTCCAGAAAGTTTGCCAACCTTTGAGTTACTCCATAGAAATTAAACCTTTGAAGCAGCTGTGGATTCACATCTTGCCTTACAGCTTGCTACTTGTGCAGCCTTGAGCAAATTATTTATTACAAAATTGTCTGACCTTTGATTTCTTTTTTTATAAATGGATAGTACCACCTACTCCATATGTTTTTACTGGTGATTATATGGCATAAAATATATAAAGTACATCTATTGGTTTTTAACTGATAGATACTCTGAAAAAATTAGCTATGAATAAGAAATATATGTTAGTATATTAGTTTTCCTTTGTGCAAGATCGAAAGTTAACTTTATTGTGATACACTCTTACTATGAAAAAGTTTGTTTCCTTGTTTATTTTATTATATTTTTATCCCAAAGATACAGATGATGGTATACTCACTATTTCTAACTCTATGATATTTATTCAATATCAGTATTAATTGCATACCGCTTTGATGAAAGTCTGATATCTTTGACCATATATAATTTTATATAACCTATAAATTAGTAGTTAAGAACCTAGAATTTGGAGCATCATAATTTTAGTCCCAACTCATCTCTTTATTAATCTTTCTGAAACTCTTAACTATAAGGTGAAGTTGAAAGTATCTTCCTCATTGGATTGTTTAAAATAGGGATCCCCAAACTCTGGGATCTAATGCCTGATGATTTGAGAAGGAGCTGATGTAATAATAATAATAGAAACACAATAAAGTGTGCAATAAATGTAATGGCCTTGAATCATCCCCAAACCATCCCTCACTCAACCCCCAGGCTATAGAAAAATTGTCTTCAACAAAACCAGTCCCTAGTGCCAAACAGGTTGGGGACCACTAGTTTCGAAGACTGAGTGACATCATGTATATAAAATGCATAGCATCTTGTCTGCATGGAGCAGATAGCGGCACTTTTTTTTTTTTTAATCATCATGATCATCCTTTTCCTGTGCCTTCCTATTGTACAAATCTAAACTCATCGTAAAAATTGTTTTAGTGTAATTTTATGGACAACATTTTATATACTCTTGATTCTTTAAAGATTTCTCCACATCTTGTTGCCAATGAGTTCTCTAGGAAATATAATTTTATGGAGCATTTTTCTTAGTGTACTTGGTTTCATTCATAGTTCCAGATGGGGAACACTGATTAGAGATGGTCTGGTCTTAACAGAATGCATCTTCACTGAAGGGAGCAGAGTTAAAGATGGAAAGATTAATATATCTTGTTAACAATACCTAAACATTCAGATGGAAAAAGATGGAAAGAGAAACAAGGGTCCAAGGATATGGTTAAGCTCTCAAAAGGGGTCTGAAAAGAAGTAACACTAAAGCTCTCTTCTCTCTACTACCATGTGGAACATCTAGAACTATGTCTTTGTGTGAGGTGGAAATAACCCCTCCTTTTGCAAAAACATTGGCTTAGAAGTAGACAGGTGACTTAGTAAGATGAAGGTCTTTGAGCAAAGGAAAAAGAAACCCCTTGATACTTGATATACAATCTCTCACAAGGGTGAAAACTCTGTGAGTGGGGCATGGATTGAATATCAGCCTCTACTTGCTATCTCAGGCACTCTTGTGCAGTGCACATACTGTACAATGAAAGATGGATGGTTCTGCTACTAAAATCTCCTGAAATTCTGCTTTCTGACATGCTGACTATTCCTAGCCTAAGCACAAGGCCATGAAAGAAATGATTGGGGGTGATATCCAGAGGCCAAAATGAGTATCAGTACATTTGTACTCATAGCACATTTTCTTTGCTCAAAAATGAATCCTCAACTTGAAGGTCTTGTTAACTATCAACTTGCAGATAAAACTTTCACATTCATATAGAATGCTGCTGCTTCTGCTGCTAAGTCACTTCAGTCATGTCCGACTCTGTGCAACCCCATAGACGGCAGCCCACCAGGCTCCCCCGTCCCTGGGATTCTCCAGGCAAGAACACTGGAGTGGGTTGCCATTTCCTTCTCCAATGCATGAAAGTGAAAAGTGAAAGTGAAGTCGCTCAGTCGTATCCGACTCTTAGCAACCCCATGGACCGCAGCCTACCAGGCTCCTCCGTCCATGGAATTTTCCAGGCAAGAGTAATGGAGTGGGATGCCATTGCCTTTTCCGCATGTAAAATGAGACAGAAGCTATTTGACAAAGAGACTTTAGACAGACCTGCTGATTGCAGGATTCATAAAAAAGTATCAACCTGACAGTAAAAGAAAGTAGAAAAACTAAAGTGGAAACAAGAAATATGAATATAGCAGCCTCTAAGCAGACTTTCATACCAGAGCTCCAGTCCTGCCGTCTTTTCTTCTTGCTGGGAAACCTTTCTGGATTATCTCTGCTGAAGGTGTTACGTTCTGTAGCTCTTTCTATAGATTCTTCTCTGATTTTACTTTTATTTTCACAGCCTATGGTGATATAATAGTTATTCATATATGGTTATTCATTGTGTTTATAGCTTCAAGAGAATAACTTGTTTTGATGTATGTATAATTCAGTATTTCTTATCTATGCCTTTTGCAGAGGACACTCAATAAATATTAAATGAACAAGTGGAAGGACAAACATCAGAATATGTAAAATTATCCAGAAGGCATGTGAATGGGAAGGGTTTGTAATTGACCGTATTCTTCTATTTTTTTTTAATTTTTTTCTCTTCTTGAAATATTTATTTCAAATACCCTGTTTAGAGTTGAGTTTTGAGTTACTAGTTCAGGGCAATTTTAAGATAAGAGGCAAATCAGCCTTCATGTGTTGAGGAATTGAATAATGTTTGTAGTGTGATGCTACAGGGCTTGAAGAGAGACTTGTTCTTATAGTGAAGAGAGGACTCAAGGCTACTGAGGCCACGAAATAATCCTCTGACCATAACCTTAAAGGAAAATTAACTTGATACATTACAAGGAAAGAAGGTAAAGAACTACTTAGAAGATAGTTCAGTTAGCATGAAGCTCTAACTGTGAGCCAAGAAGCTCCCTAATAACAGTTATTCTAGAGGACAGAAGTTTATTTTTCTCCCAGATCTGTGTCTGGAAGTGAGGACCACCCAGTGTTTGCGATTCAAGCTCCTCTCCTCTTGTTGCTCCTTAATGTGGGAGCTCCATTCCCTGCATCGCTTCAGGGCCTGGGGAACTCTAACTCCAGCCATCAGAGCTTATTCCAGCTGCCAGAAAGAAAGAAAGAGAAGGGAAGGACAACCTGCTTCCTTTTATTGATGGTTTCTGGAAAGCTGTACCTAAGTTAACTTATATTTCATTATTCAGAGCTTAGTAGTACAATTAGCTATAAATGAGACTGAGAAATGTTACTTTTATTCTGAACAGACAAATAGCTAAAAATACTTGTTTCTATTATTCAAAAAGGAAGGAAGAATGGATATCAGACTTTATTAACAGACTTTTTAATGGTGAGATTTTTTTTTTTTTTTTTTTTAATATTCTAGGGCATATGGAGAGAAAGCCATAAGCTAGAGTTAAGCAGAACCCTTCTTAGAAGATAGTGCACACATTCAGTCATTCAACAAACATTTATTGAGCGTTGTCCTGAGAGCCTAGAGTAGTTCAAGCTGTAAAGCGAGTTATTGGTACGAGTCAGTGATCAAAGCTCTGAGGGCAGCTGTAATGGGAGTGAGGATAAAGGCCTGGCACGAGACCCCCGAGGAACATCAGACAGAACCTTTAAGAGCAGGGCCGCGGCAGTGTGGGAGAGGTGGGGCATTTAAGCAGAGGTAAGAGGAAAGGCTTCTCTGGTGGCTCAGAGGTTAAAGCGCCTGCCTGTAATGCAGGAGACTTGGGTTCGATCCCTGGGTTGGGAAGATTCCCTGGAGAAGGAAATGGCAACCCACTCCAGTATTCTTGCCTGGAGAATCCCATGGACAGAGGAGCCTGGTGGGCTACAGTCCATGGGGTCACAAAGAGTCGGACATGACTGAGCGACTTCACTTTCACTTTCTTTCATTTTCAAGAGGAAAGGCACCTCTTCCAATTTCATAAGAGAGAAATAACCTAGCACCTTCACTCTTCTGCTCCATCAACCTTATCACTTGTTAACTTCTTTTCTGTTTCCATTCTGGCTTTAACCATCATTTTATGTTTATGTTATAGTCTTCAAACTTTGGAAATAAGAGTAGGGAATAGTCTATGGTATAATATTATGTTTGCTTCATTCTAAAGGGCATACTTGTTTTTATATTTGTAGAACTCAACCAAAATATACTTTCTACATAGTGCTTCAAGAACTTAAAGAACAGAATAAAAAGCAGCTGCCTTTTCCCCCTTAAAAATGTGTTTATTTACTTGCTTGTACTTATCTATTTAAACTAGACGAGAATGAAAATTTTGGCCTGTATAGTATTTTATGTCTCTTGGAGCTATTTCTAAAGGCTTAAGATTTTAGTTGAGTGTTGTTTATTTTACTATAATGATTTCTAGAAGGTAATATGTACAAAATACATATTACCTTCTAGAAATCATTATAGTAAAATAAACAACACTCAACTAAAATCTTATGTGTTCTTGACTAGTCTTAAAATAGGCAGTAAAATTAAAATGTGACATATTGGCAGATTGAAACTTTCAGAGTTGTTTTCTTTGACATATAGAAAAGGTATTTAAATTCTGCCTAAGTTGTAATTTGAAAAGAAGATAAGGCAGCATTTACTCTCAATGGAGTTTGTAAGTTAAAACTTAAAAACAAATCATGTATAAACACGCTACTTGACTACACTGCCTGATAATTTGATTATACAATATATTCTTAGAATCATAAAAATGAACAAGGGTATTAGAAAACTTAATTTTTAATAAAAAGTTAAAACCTCTAATCTGTGGTTGCATGCAGAAATATTTTCTATCTATGCCTGATTATTAAAATGTGCTGCATTGCTTAGAGAATATATTTGTGGACACAGTAGGGGAAGGAGAGGGTGGGATGAATTGAGAGAACAGCATGGAAACACATACATTACCACATGTAAAATAGAAAGCAAGTGGGGAAAAATTGTACTGTATTGATGAATTCTCTTTTCCTTTTTCCCTTTTTTTTTTTTGGTCTGCTACAAAATCTGTTTGCCTGCTTCTTTGGAAATTAACATTATAGTGTTTTTGCATTTGATTTAATTGTACTATAGTCTTTAAGAAGGCTTTAACTTTCACTTATTACTTGGCTGTTCATTTGGATACCTTCATAGATGAGTCATTCATCTTGTTTTGCTGACAGTCTCTGCTCCCCATTCAGTGACTTCCCATTGTAATTTTCTAAGGGTTCTCATGGTCTTGCCCAGGATCTCTTTCCACATTCCTCCGATGTCTTCTGTGCCCCTCGACCTCTATAGTGGGCTGGGTTCCCCCTATAGTGGCAGTTCATCCGGAATGCCACCCTCTTCCTTGCCTCTGAACCTTTGCTCACAGTTTTCCCCTGCCTAATAATACTCTGTCAACGCTCTTAACTCAAACCTCTCTTCTTTATGGAAGTTCTCCTTGATGTCCAGTTCAGATACAGATACTTTTACCAAGCATGACCTATGGTGCTTTTTCTTTTATACCTTTTATCTGAGTTTGTCTACTGATTATTAGATTAATTCTGTCTCTTCCACCAGGTGATAACCTTCCAGGCCAGGTCTCCTTTGCCCATCAGCATCCAGCACTATGCTTGTCATGTCATATGCATCACTGAAAACTTTTATTTATTTATTTGGCTGCCTTGGGTCTTTCAGTGCATGGGCACAGAGGTTGTGTCACGGGGGCTTAGTTGTTGCCCTGCGGCTTGTGGGATCCTAGTTCCCCGGCCAGGGATCCATGGTGCATGGGCAACCATGTGCCCTGCATTGCAAGGCAGATTCTTAACCACTGGGCCAACAGGGAAGTTCCAGTATCACTAAACACTTTTTTGGGTAAGTGAATGTATAAGCATAATTTTTAGCTTCATACTGAAGAACTAAGCGAAGTTCACTTTATATTACTAATCCTGATCAAGAAAAATACATACATAAATTTAGCTCACCCTTATCTTTGGAATTAAGCCATGTAATGTCCTCAAAAGCATGTTTATATATAGAGTTAGAAGGTCTGTATTCAAATTTGAACTCAGTCACTTTGTAGTTGTGCTGTGTCCGTCAAGCCACTTAAGCTTTCTGGACTTTAGGTTATTCAATGCACATGGCTAATGCCTACCTTGAATATTAATTTGAGAATTAAATGAAAAAAATATATAAAAAGGAACCTGTTGCAGTGCCGAATATAAAACCCATTCTTAATAAATATTACTTGCATTTGAATATAGTCTTCATTATGATCCGTGTTCATCATAGTTGTTTGATATCTCTAAACTGAGAGTGGGCTTCCCTAGTGGCTCAGTCAGTAAAGAATCTGCCTGTGACACGGGAGACCTGGGTTTGATCCCTATGTTGGGAAGATCCCCTGGAGGAGGAAATGGCAATCTACTCTAGTATTCTTGTAGGGAGAATCTCCGCGGGCATAGGAGCCTGACGGGCTGTAGCCCATGGAGTCACAAAGAGTCAGGCGTGACTAGCGACTAAGAACAGAAACTGAAAGTCACATCATATTTAAGTGAACTCAGCGGTTCTCTCCCGCCCCCGACCCCCACCCCCCACATGTCAATCAGTGGAATCTTTTTTATTTCTGGCCTTTGATCTCATGGGATAGAATTAGGGACCCAGGAGTTAAGTAGTTCAGTTGACCAGGGGCAGGGTAAACCAGTGACAAGGGCAGAAGGCCAGCAGTGGAGAGGGCACAGCAGTCTGTGGGCTATAAAGTAACCTTTTTATTCTGTGGAAAAATTGCATGTGTGGGGTGCTCTGGGATTCTACAGAGTAAAGAAAGTGGAGTGAAAGTGGAAAGTAGCACCAGGTGTTGTGTTGTTATGCTTCAAACGAGTCATCTTACATAGTCCCCCAAACAACTCAAACATGTGACTACCATAATTATTTTCACTTTACGCATGAGGTGACAGAAAGAAATAGGAGGTTAACCAACCCAAGGCTTCCCAACTGCAAGTGACAGAAGCAGGACCTGAATTTACAATCTGACTCCAGAGCCCACAGTCTTGGTCAATAGATTTTATTGCCCACTTTACTGAGGAGGGATTGCTTTGGATAGTCAGAGTCCTAGGGATTTGTGCCAGGTGAGTTTGGGAGAGTGAGATAGGAAGATGCAGGCTCCTGAGGAACACTCACCTGGGAATTTACCCAGGAAAACTGTTTTCTAAGATTTAAGGTGGAGTTGGGGTGCCCTCTGTGTCAGATTGCTCAGACTTTCTCCAGCCAGTCCCCCTTTGTCTTCATTTTTAAATGATAATCTCTTAGAGCCAAAGAACACCAGCAAGATGTAAGCAAAAGTGAATTGCCGGGAGAGACAAATCTGAGAAAACACTCAGTCTCTTCTTAAATTCTTAGAGGCTGAGAAATCCAGTGTTAAATCATTTAACTGAGTGCTTACTATATGCCAGATTTCCATGGTAGGTGTTGGGGCTACAGAATAAGTCCAACACGGACCTGGTTCTCAAGGAACCCCACTCCTATGTGGAAGATGAAGTCCATTGGTTTTCACAGTGGAGGAAGAACTCTGATGGAGGAAGGCTCAGAGTACCTTGGAAATAAAAAATAGACTTCAAATCCTGCCCGAGGAGTCGTGGAATGCTCCTCTGAGCACTGTGCAAAGTCCCTAAGGTGTGGATAGACAGAGGAGCCATGATGAAGGTGCAAGGAAACATGGCAGAAAACGGAGCTCCTCAGGAGCATTTACTGAGCACTTTCACAGTTATGGACTCCCACGTGCGAAGGCTACTGAAAATAAAAGGAGTCACTTTGTTTTATCTTTTCCATTTATTTTTGTTAGTTGGAGGCTATACTTTATTTTTATTTGGTTGTACTAAATTAAGAACTCTCCATTTAGTCCTAATATATATATATATATTTTTTTTTTTAAGAACTTTTTTCCTATATTTTGGATATTTTTTGTTTGACGAGTTTTAAATTATCTCTTAAGAGTTGAACTTTCTGTTCAACGAAAGATACTTTAACAAGCATTCAACACCTGCTCTTTATAGGAAGGACTTGACTACACATTAAAAAAAAAGTTGAATATTAGATACAGTTTCATATTACGTTTTAAAGAAACACATGTGGTTTATAGAGATGGTGATTTATGTTGAAATAGCGACTCAACCCTTCGCTAGCTAGTGTTTGGGGCCATTCAATTAATCCCTCCCAGTTTCAGTGCTTCTTATTTCCAGAAAGGATGGTCGAAATATTAAATGAGATCATTTATTTGGAAGTAACTGTCACTCAAAAGGCAGGATTTGTTATTGTTATAAATCTGAGGTCAGAATTGCCCTTAAGAGAGTTTAGTCTTCAGCAGATGTTTCCTTGCTGGCTTTCATCCTCTGCCATTGCTTTTGCCTTTCTATTATACTCGTTTCTTCCTCGCAGTTCAGTCCCCTCTCATTTATCTTTTCTTTTATCTTGTAAGAAAGCAATTGTTCACTAATGTGTAGGATCCTATCCAGGTTCTGACTGTCAGCTGCTTTCAGAGTGTGGTCAGTTTAAAGATGAGATACAAACAAGAGAAGACTGGCCAAAATAATTTCTTTTTTTGTGTTATCATCTTGACTGCCTGAAAAAGAGTCCAAAGATATTAAAGCCTAAGGGGTAAAGTAGTAAATGGCGCAAAAATACCAATACTAGAGAAGAAACAAGTTATCAGTTCCTCTGTGGGCAGGAGGTGAATGGCAAATGTTATCAGTTTATTTTGACAGTCTCTGGTATCTTTTCCGTATTTTAGTTATAATCATCTTAGCTACCAGTTTTTTAAAACTTAATTTTTTGTTGTTGTTGGCTTTTCCAGGTGTGTGGAATGCTTCCTTCCCTTCATCTGCAGTTTTCCTACAGAATTTTATGTGGTCTTCTTAACTGTCAGGTGGTATTTTGGCAGAAGTAAATGAGATCTCTGTAGTGACTGGTTTCTTCGCCTAAAGTCTGTTTAAAACATCTGACATGCTGTGGGATGAAATCGTTAAACAAAAAGTTTTGCTATTGTTTAAAATTAATGAGCCAAATTAATTATGTATAAATCATATTATGACAAATTATAGAATTAGTCTTTTTCCTCATAAAACCTTTAAAATTGTCATGGGATACCACTTTTGTCATTATTTTAAAATTAAATGTTATAATATACAATGTACTTTGA